>NC_048576.1:66873580-67229413 GCF_013265735.2 Oncorhynchus mykiss
AGAGAGAAGGAGCGGTGAGAGAGAGAAGGAGCAGAGAGAGAAGGAGCAGAGAGAGAAGGAGCAGTGAGAGCAGAGGGAGAGAAGGAGCGGTGAGAGCAGATGGAGAGAGAGAGAGAGAAGGAGCAGTGAGAGAGAGAGAAGGAGCGGTGAGAGAGAGAGAGAGAGAAGGAGCAGTGAGAGCGAGAGAGAGAGAAGGAGCGGTGAGAGAGAGAGAGAGAGAGAAGGAGCGGTGAGAGAGAGAGAGAGAGAGAGAAGGAGCAGTGAGAGAGAGAGAGAGAGAGAGAAGGAGCGGTGAGAGAGAGAGAGAGAGAGAGAAGGAGCGGTGAGAGAGAGAAGGAGCAGAGAGAGAAGGAGAGAGAGAGAAGGAGCAGAGAGAGAAGGAGCAGTGAGAGAGAAGGAGCGGTGAGAGAGAGAAGGAGCAGAGAGAGAAGGAGCTGTGAGAGAGAAGGAGCGGTGAGAGCAGAGGGAGAGAGAGAGAGAAGGAGCGGTGAGAGAGAGAAGGAGCAGAGAGAGAAGGAGAGAGAGAGAAGGAGCAGTGAGAGAAGGAGCTGTGAGAGAGAAGGAGCGGTGAGAGCAGAGGGAGAGAGAGAAGGAGCGGTGAGAGAGAGAAGGAGCGGTGAGAGAGAGAAGGAGCAGAGAGAGAAGGAGCAGAGAGAGAAGGAGCAGTGAGAGCAGAGGGAGAGAAGGAGCGGTGAGAGCAGATGGAGAGAGAGAGAGAGAAGGAGCAGTGAGAGAGAGAGAAGGAGCGGTGAGAGAGAGAGAGAGAGAAGGAGCAGTGAGAGCGAGAGAGAGAGAAGGAGCGGTGAGAGAGAGAGAGAGAGAGAAGGAGCGGTGAGAGAGAGAAGGAGCGGTGAGAGAGAGAGAGAGAAGTAGCGGTGAGAGAGAGAGAGAGAGAGAAGGAGCGGAGAGAGAGCGAGAGAGAAGGAGCAGAGAGAGAAGGAGCGGTGAGAGCAGAGGGAGAGAGAGAGAGAGAGAGAAGGAGCAGAGAGAGAGAAGGAGCGGTGAGAGAGAGAAGGAGCAGAGAGAGAAGGAGCTGTGAGAGAGAAGGAGCGGTGAGAGCAGAGGGAGAGAGAGAGAGAAGGAGCAGAGAGAGAAGGAGCTGTGAGAGAGAAGGAGCGGTGAGAGAGAGAAGGAGCGGTGAGAGAGAGAAGGAGCAGTGACAGAGAGAGAGAGAGAAGGAGCGGTGAGAGAGAAAGAGAGAGAGAGAAGGAGCGGTGAGAGAGAAAGAGAGAGAGAGAAGGAGCAGTGAGAGCGAGAGAGAGAGAAGGAGCAGTGAGAGAGAGAGAGAAGGAGCGGTGAGCGAGAGACAGAGAGAAGGAGCGGTGAGAGAGAGAGAGAGAGAAGGAGCGGTGAGAGAGAGAGAGAGAGAAGGAGCGGTGAGAGAGAAGGAGCGGTGAGAGAGAAGGAGCGGTGAGAGAGAGAAGGAGAGAGAGAAGGAGCAGTGAGAGAGAGAGAGAGAGAGAAGGAGCGGTGAGAGCGAGAGAGAGAAAAGGAGCAGTGAGAGAGAAGGAGCGGTGAGAGAGAGAGAGAGAGAGAGAGAAGGAGCGGTGAGAGAGAGAGAGAGAGAAGGAGCGGTGAGAGAGAGAGAGAGAGAGAGAGAAGGAGCAGTGAGAGAGAGAAAGAGAGAGAGAAGGAGCAGTGAGAGAGAGAGAGAGAGAGAAGGAGCGGTGAGAGCGAGAGAGAGAAAAGGAGCAGTGAGAGAGAAGGAGCGGTGAGAGAGAGAGAGAGAGAGAGAGAAGGAGCGGTGAGAGAGAGAGAGAGAGAAGGAGCGGTGTGAGAGAGAGAGAGAGAGAGAGATGGAGCGGTGAGAGAGAAGGAGCGGTGAGAGAGAGAGAGAGAGAGAGAGAGAGAGAGAGAGAGAGAGAGAGAAGGAGCGGTGAGAGAGAGAGAAGGAGCGGTGAGAGAGAGAGAGAGAAGGAGCGGAGAGAGAGAAGGAGCGGAGAGAGAGCGAGAGAGAAGGAGCGGTGAGAGCAGAGGGAGAGAGAGAGAGAAAGAAGGAGCAGAGAGAGAAGGAGCAGTGAGAGAGAAGTAGCGGTGAGAGAGAGAGAGAGAGAGAGAAGGAGCGGTGAGAGAGAGAGAAGGAGCGGTGAGAGAGAGAGAGAGAGAGAGAGAGAGAGAGAAGGAGCAGTGAGAGAGAGAGAGAGAGAAGGAGCGGTGAGAGAGAGAGAGAGAGAGAGAGAAGGAGCGGTGAGAGAGAGAGAAGGAGCGGTGAGAGAGAGAGAGAGAAGGAGCGGAGAGAGAGAAGGAGCGGAGAGAGAGCGAGAGAAAAGGAGCGGTGAGAGCAGAGGGAGAGAGAGAGAGAGAGAAGGAGCAGAGAGAGAAGGAGCAGTGAGAGAGAAGGAGCGGAGAGAGAGAGAGAGAGAGAGAGAGAGAGAAGGAGCGGTGAGAGAGAGAGAAGGAGCGGTGAGAGAGAGAGAGAGAGAGAGAGAGAAGGAGCAGTGAGAGAGAGAGAGAGAGAGAGAGAGAAGGAGCGGTGAGAGAGAGAGAGAGCGAGAAGGAGCAGTGAGAGCGAGAGAGAGAGAAGGGATTTTCAGTTCTGCCCACAGATTCTCGACTTTGTTGTCCTTAAGCATTTTGCCACAACTTTGAAAGTATGCTTGGGGTCATTGTTCATTTGGAAGACCCATTTGCGACCAAGCTTTAACTTCCTGACTGATGTCTTGAGATGCTGCTTCAATATATCCACATAATTTTCCTACCTCATGATGCCATATATTTTGTGAAGTGCACCAGTCCCTCCTGCAGCAAAGCAACCCCACAACATGATGCTGCCACCCCCGTGCTTCACGGTTGGGATGTTGTTCTTCGGCTTGCAAGCCTCCCCCTCTTTCCTCCAAACATAACAATGGTTATTATGGCCAAACAGTTCTATTTTTGTTTCATCAGATCAGATGTGCAGATGTGCAGTTGTGCAGTTGCAAACCGTAGTCTGGCTTTTTTTATGGCGGTTTTGGAGCAGTGGCTTCTTCCTTGCTGAGCGACATTTCAGGTTATGTCGCTATAGGACTCATGGATATAGATACTTTTGTACCCGTTTCCTCCAGCATCTTCACAAGGTCATTTGCTGTTGTTCTGGGATTGATTTGCCCTTTACGCACCAAAGTACGTTCATCTCTAGGAGACAGAACGCGTCACCTTCTTGAGCGGTATGACGGCTGCGTGGTCCCATGGTGTTTTTACTTGCCTACTATTGTTTGTACAGATGAACGTGGTACCTTCAGGCGTTTGGAAATTGCTCCCAAGGATGAACCAGATTTGTGGAGGTCTACAATTTTTTTTTCTGAGGTCTTGGCTGATTTCTTTTGATTTTCCCATGATGTCAAGCAAAGAGGCACTGAGTTTGAAGGTAGGCCTTGAAATACATCCACAGGTACACGCCAATAAAGACCCTTGAGTTGAATTGAGAGAAGAGGAGCGGTGAGAGCAGGGAGAGGAAAAAGAGAGATGGAATGAAAAGACAATTGGCCACCTTTCAAAAGAAACCTTTACCGTCTCACTACCATTTTATTATACACACACTTTCATAAAATAATCAGACAGGCAATGGAAAGAATGGAGAGCAGGAGAGAAATGGCGAGAGAGCGGTAGTCTGGCAGGACTGGCTACTGTTTAACAACATCATCCAACAACCCACCATTATTCTCAGTTACACATTTAAAAAAGAGGGAAGGAAAAGAGGAAAGAATGGAGAGAGCAAATTCATCTTTTTTTCCACCCACTCCTCCAGAAAGTCTTTCTTTCTGAAACAGAATACTAAGCAAATCATGATTTGTTTAATAGTATGAGAGAGAGAGAGAGAGAGAGGGAGAGAGAGAGAGAGAGAGATGACAACTGGTTTGATGCAGATTGTATAATTATAAGGAAAAAAACTAGAAAACTATCAAACCAAAAGCACAGAGACCCAAATAATGGTGAATTACACCTTAATTACTGTGAGACTTTAAAACTCTATAAACGTACACTCATTGGCCTCCCGAGTGGCACAGCGGTCTAAGGCACTGCATCGCAGCACTTGAGGCATCACTACAGACCCAGATTCGATCCCAGGATCCTGTTTCGCGTGGCTCTTGACCTTCGCCTCTCCCGAGTCCATAGGGGAGCTGCAGCGATGGGACAAGACAGTAACTACCAATTGGACATCACGAAATTGGGGTAAAACGTTTTTTTACAATTATAACAGCAAGCAGCTGACACTAATTGCGTCCATAAACACAAACAACTTCTGGCAAAATTAGAAAAACCTAAAATAATATATAATTAGCAATACAAAATGGTGACATATGGACAACCCATTTTAAAACACTCTACAACACCGTTCAAATTGATGCAAACGCAGAATAATGGCAATTGCATGAGAAGTTGAATGGATTAGGATAAGCTGTAAAGGACAATCAACATCCACTGGATTCCCGAATCACTGACCAGGAGCTCTATAAGAAACTTCAGGCCCTGATATTTATGGCATCCTTAATGAGATGCTCAAATTCACTAGTGCAAATCTTCAATAGGCTACATAAAAAATGTTTCATTTGATCCTGAGTGTAGTTGATTTCCCTGACATCTGGAATCAAGGACTCATAACCCCAATCTTTAAAGAACGGAGATAAATTTGACCCTAACAATTACAGAGGCATTTGTGTGAACAGTAACCTGGGGAAAGTTTTCTGTAGTATTATAAATGTAAGAGTTCTAATTTTCCTTATTAAGCACAATGTCTTGAGTAAAAGCCAAATTGGATTTATACCAGAATTGATCATATTTACACCCTAAACACCCTGATAGAGAAACATGTCCACCAAAATATATGCATGCTTTATCGACTTCCAAAAAGCATTTGATTCTATTTGGCTTACAGGACAGTTCTACAAAGTTATTGAAAGTTGTGTAGGGGGTAAAACATATGACATAATTACATTTCACCCAAGGGACAAGCACCTCATTGAAACCCTGCATGCAGAGTTCTGTAAGATTCTCCTACATGACTAGAGGAAAACTACAACCAATGGATGCAGGGCAGAATTAGGCCAATATCCACTAATAATAAAAAAAATAACAAAAAAAAGAGTTATTAAGTTATATCATTACCAAGCACTGCCAAGAGCTGAGCAAAGAAAAGAGTCCCCTCATCCAGCTGGTCCTGGGGCTGAGTTCACAAACCTGTTCTACTAACACACTGAAGCCTCAGGACCAGAACATCCCAATCAATCAGAATAAACCAAAGGACACAGTCAAAACAAAACTACATTACTTATTGGGAAGCACAAAGTAAAATGCAGTGCTATCTGGCCCTAAATCGACAGCACACCGTGGCAAACTATTTGACCATGGTTGCTGATCAAAACCTTAGGAAAAAAAACCTTGACAAAGTACAGGCCTTGCCATTGAGAAGGGTAGACACAGGAAAACCTGGCTCCTTGTAGAGGAAAGGCTGTGCAACCACTCTACCACAGCATAGCCCGAGACAGAGTTGCATTTCCTGACAAAATGTAAAAAAATATAAAACAATTAGAGTGTCATTTCCCAAAATTCAAAACCCTTATTCAAGGTTTCAAAGACCTCTCTGGTGAGAATAGGCTACCTGTCCTGTTGGTGGAGGACGCAGAGAGCTGTGGGTTGGCAGAGCACTACATTGCTGCCTGCCATAAGATGAGGGACAGTGTCTGACAGACCAACCATCCTGCACATGTCCTCTATGCCATTTTTATTGTTATTCTACAATGTATGGTTGGTTATTGTTGTTACTGTTACTGTTACAATATTGATTGTTATTATTTTCATTATGTTAATATTGGAAATCTCCAAAGTAAGCTTTGGCAATGTGTACATTGTCACGTCATGCCAATAAAGCAAATTTAATTTAATTGAAAATTGAGAGAGAGATAGAGACTGACTGACTCCTGCAATGAAATTGAAAGGATCACCTCATATTAACCAACGAGTCTTCGTTCATGTCGGGGTGGCAGGTAGCCTAGTGGTTAGAGCGTTGGACTCGTAACCGAAAGGTTGCAAGAATGAATCCTGAGCTGACAAGGTAACAAAAAAAACATTATAAAAAAATCTGCCGTTCTGCTCCTGAACAAGGCAGTTAACCCACTGTTCCTAGGCTGTCATTGTAAATAAGAATTTGTTCTTAACTGACTTGACTAGTTAAATAAAGGTAAAATATGTATATTTTTTAAAACGTCTGTCTAGCCTGAGACTGCCAGGCTTGTGATTGGAGGGAAGTCTCCCAACCCGGACCTCCTGCTGGAAAGACACATCCGGTTGGTGCTGTGGGACAAATCAGTCAGTCTCTCTCTCCAGCCAATAGGAGAGCAGCTCACTGAAACCTTTCCAGGAAAATCAAAAGGGGCCTGCTCTGCACTCCTAGAACAATATACACTTAATCACAAACAGACATCCTTAAAAACACATACACACTCACAGGCGACAGCGGAGACTATTGTCAACATAAGAGACAAAATACCACAGATGAGTATTTTCAATAGTCATATACTCTCCAGATATGGATCTCGAATTGCTCTGAATGAAGATAAGTCCAGACTCAGGCTTTCCACTTTGAAATCTATATTAGAGTGTGTGTGAGGACAAATGGAGAATCCAACTGATAGCCGAGAGGGAACTGAAGGGATTCCAAAAAAGGAAGAGGCACGAATTGAAAGACTTCAGCTAGCGGGAACGCTAAAGTGCTCCAGGTGTGAGCGTTTCCTGCAACCCCTGCCAGTTTGTTACCTACATATCTCCTCTAGATAGCTGCCGATACAGGCAAGAGACTGATCTTCAGCCAGCAAACGCTCTATCTCAAGACTCTGACAGCCCACCTACTCCACCGTACTCTTCACTCCCAACGTTATTCAACTTTTCCTACAGTAGATCAATGGTAGGGATAGGAGATTGAAGTAGCAACAGCTAACTGTGGAACGCAAAGGATGTCACGATGATGAGCTCATGCTTTATGATACACACAATGTGGCATTTTGATATCCCTGAAAGGCAACAGTGTGCTCATTTCACACACTTTGTATATTGTACCAAAAGATCAACTGAAATCAGTGAGCATTCTTACTACTTCACTATATCTGTATCTACAAACTCTTGGAGAAAAAAAAGGTGCTATCTAATACCCAGAAGGTTTCTTCAGCTGTCCCCAAAGGAGATCCCTTTGAAGAACCCTTTTTGGTTCCAGGTGGAAACTGTTTGGGTTCTAGGTATAATGTTTTTTTTTCTCCAATAGTTTGTACATACAGATATAGTGAAGTAGAAAGAATGTTCACTGATTTCAGTTGATTTTTTGGTACAATGTATTTTTCTAAGAGTGTACTAACATCTAGATCATACTAATGGCTGAGCATAAACTGGAGACACAATCAATTTAAGATGACAAGACTAGCCATTCTAGTGCTTCCAAGTTTCCCTATCACAGCAGTAGATTGGAATACATTAGATGTGTCCTCTCCCCCTATAAGGGCCTCAGTCTCTCCCTTCTTCTCGGGGCTTGCTGAAGCATGTGGCATTATTTATGTGTATAGTACACGCTGCTCAGCCAATATTACAAACAGCTGAACCCGATGGTAGTACGGTACATTGCTAGTGCAGGGAGTGCCAGTCCCCTTGATCTGACTGTACACTGCAGCTATGGAGAACTCCTCTTGACTACAGACAGTACAGAGAGCCATATTGAAACCAGGAGGAGTCAGTCCACTTCAGGATGACGTCACAGCTGTCTAAAGAGAGAGAGAGAGAGAGAGAGAGAGAGAGAGAGAAAAAAAAGTGAGTGAGTGTGTACTGTAGGGGAGGGGAGGGGGGACAGTAAGTAGAGCTGAACAGCCAGTCTGGTTCTACTTCCTCTAGAGTAGAGAGACTGGAGTAAGTATTCAGTGTCTGTGTAAATCTAAGTCATTCAACCTATACATAATCTATGTAATTCAACCTTTACACAATAGTAACTATGGCCTAATTCTCTCGTTAGTTCATACTGTATCATAACACATTGTCATAATCTAGAACCATAATATACAGTATTTTCAGTGTTCAAATAGGGTAACAAAACCATAATAATTTCAATAATCAAACAGTTCCACCACAATCTCCATCACCCACTCAAACAATCAACTAATGTGGGTTTCATCAAGGCCCACTTAATGATAGATATAGTTATCAGGGAAACTCACTTTGGGACCTTACACCTCTAAGGAAAGTCCACGTGTGAGTTGAACCTGAGCCCTGTCTCTCTCCGGGCTGGGGTTGAGTTGATTGGCCGGCAGCTCACATCTTGGCTGCAGCTGCAGCTGGGAGTTTTGTCAGAGTAGAGCCAGAGTCAGGCCAGCCAGAGGAGCCCAGAGCTCAACTTAGAAAGACTGACAAAGTCTCCCTCTTCCTCCTTCCCCAGGCTCACAAGTCAGTCTGGGCAAACCTAGGTCGTGTTCAGTAGGAGGAAAGGTTTTGAAACAGAGTGAAATGGGGAGGTATTTGGGCATGTCCAGTAAGAAATGCATGATTTTGTTTCACAACAGTGTGCCCAGTCGGGGTCCTGCACCTTGGGTCAAAAAGAAAGCCAGGTAGGAGCCAAACTCCAGCAGCGTATCGGTCCCAAAAGGAGTAGGATAAAAGTCCTAACGCTAAACCTAGTCTTATGTTCAACCCTTACCTTAAACCCCTCCAAATAGGGCTCCCCCATCTCTGAATTCCCAATTGAACCATGGGTATGTCCTACTGAACATGGCTATGTATATTTCCAGAATCACAGATAGTAAATAACAGGAATTGATCAACCTGTCCCTGGCACTATTCTTCTGTATCTTCGACTCTATTCTGGGCATTTATTAAAATTGGTCAAAAACTTGTTAGTGATTTTTCTGTAACATTTTCACTCTTTCAACGTTCGAATAAAAAAACATGAGCTGGCGCACACCCAGAGAAAATGCTAGTTCCAGTATAATTGACTGCTCTCACTGCCAGTGTTGGTCAGGCCGATCCCACACCCACAAACTGTGACTCACTGGCCATGCTCTCGGCTCTGTGACTGGCTGGAGTTCCCTAGGGAGAGGTCATCTGCTCACAGTCTACAAGGGGTCAAACAGTCATGCACACTGGGCGTGCGAGCACACATTATTATTTGCAGTCTTACAGTATTTAAGATAAATATATCTCACTGCTCGTCCTGCTCCTGCAAACAATTCCACTATGATACTTGCCCATGTGGCTTAGGGAAAGATGCTGACCGGGTTTTGAGCTGATAGCTCACCTTGGATGTATAAAAAGGAAAAATAAACTCTTCCAAAAAAAGAACAACAGTTTAGAAGTTATGTTCGGTAACGGCTAAAATCCCTTTCTCTATCCATCAGCTCTGCAATCTTAAAGGGTGGGAAACCATTCAAGATGCCATTGAAGGGCAAAGTACACACAATAAACTATTTTTGACCCGTTATAATGACCGCCTCTGGGCCTTTAGATGCCCTCTTTACTCCTCGGGCACGCCGTCTACTCACTTCGAAGACTATGCAAGTCTTCCAAGGTTTCTTCTCAAGATGGAGAAACAGGCCTCGACAAAAATGTTGCAAAGGGTCGGAAACTTTCCGGTAAATCTTTGGGAATTTTTGCTTCAATTCATCCCCCCAAAAAGTTAGCTTATAACAGGGAACTTTTTTTGTGTGGGATACACATAAGGCAATTCTAGGTCTTGTGGCATATTTGGGTTAAACTATTCACAGTTCAATGGAATTGCAACCCTCTGCATGCACGGTGCATTCTTCCATCACATGTGCAGTGCACTCTTCCATCACATGTACAGCTGATTCTCAAGATCTTGCACACTAATGAAATGCTATTGAGCCCACACTACAACACTGAGCCAAGGATTACATGCTTTCTGGTAAGCTTTGATTACAATACTGGGTGGGGTGAATATATTTTCTATTACATTTTTTGTTAACCAGTAGCCTACAGCAAAGTGTGTTTAAATCATTTCTAACCTGTTAACCATTTCTGCTAGTTAGTTTTTGCTACCTTGTGGGTTTTAGCTTGCTTGAGCCTGCTAACTGAGGTGTTAATTCACCTGTTTCCATACATGTATCTTACAAAGGAGTTGTTTAATCTAACTGCTTAACTATTTATCTGTACATGAAATTGTATTTGGGTTTGTTTTACTCTGTTTTTCCTCTTTACAGGAAAATGCCACGGGCACTATCTGATGTGTGGAGACATTTAACTGCAGCTAATGTAGAAGGACAAGCTGTGTACATTTGAAAATACTGTGCCAAATCATATTCAAATGCATTCGTCACGAATGCAATAAAGATGCAGAATCACCAGGCCAAGTGCATAAAGTTCCATCAGTGCTCACGACAAGCAACCTCTGACAAAAGTTCCTCTACTTATATTCGAGGTGAAATTGATGAATCAGACACCTTATCGATTGCAACAGCTCATGGTCCTCCTGGAATCAGAAGTTATTTTGACTCAATGGAGGAATGTAGTCAGAGAAATGCTGATGAATGTCTTGCTCGAGCTGTGCATGCAACTGGTTCACCTCTGATGCTCATAGGCAATGTGTATTGGAAGAGATTTCTGGATGTTCTTTGCCCAGCATACACTCCTCCAACCAGATATGCTTTATCTACTCATTTGCTGGATGCAGAGTTCAACATAGTTCAAGTGAATGTCAAGCAAATCATAGAGAAAGCAGACTGTATTGCAATCATCTCAGATGGGTGGTCGAATGTTCGTGGGCAAGGAATAATTGCCTACATCATCTCCACCCCTCAACCAGTATTCTACAAGACCACAGACACAAGGGACAACAGACACACCGGTCTCTACATTGCAGATGAGCTGAAGGCCATCATCAATGACCTTGGACCACAGAAGGTATTTGCACTGGTGACAGACAAGGCTGCGAACATGAAGGCTGCTTGTTCTAAAGTGGAGGAGTCCTACCCTCACATCACACCCATTGGTGGTGCTGCTCATGCATTGAATCTGCTCCTCAAGGACATCATGGCACTGAAAACAATGGATACACTCTACAAGAGAGCCAAGGAAATGGTTAGGTATGTGAAGGGTCATCAAGTTATAGCAGCAATCTACCTCACCAAGCAAAGTGAGAAGAATAAGAGCACCACATTGAAGCTGCCCAGCAACAGCCGTTGGGGTGGTGTTGTCATCAAGTCTCCTGGAGGGGAAGGAGTCTCTCCAAGAAATGGCCATATCACAGTCTGCCGATATGGACAGCCCCATCAAGAGGATCCTCCTGGATGATGTATTTTGGGAGAGAGCGGTAAGCAGCCTGAAACTCAAACCTATAGCACTAGCCATTGCTCGGATTGATGGAGACAATGCCATCCTGTCTGATATTCAGACTCTGCTTGCAGATGTAAGAAAATATATCCCTACTGCCCTGGCCACTTCACTGTTGCTCCAAGCAGAGGAAACTGCAGTTCTGAAATACATCAAAAAGAGTGAAGACTTCTGCCTGAAGCCAATACATGCCGCTGAGTACATGTTGGACCCCAAGTATGCTGGCAAGAGCATCCTGTCTGGTGCAGAGATCAACAAGGCCTATGGTGTCATCACTACCGTGTCTCGCCACCTTGGCCTGGATGAGCGCAAGGCTTCTTGGCAGTCTGGCAGAGTACACTTCCAAGCAAGGGCTTTGGGATGGAGATGCAATATGGCAGTCATGCCAACATATCTCATCAGCCAAATTATGGAAGGGACTTTGTGGATCTGATGCTCTTTCCTCTATTACCTCAAATAGGAGTCTTTTTGAGCCTGACAACGAGCCATCCTCAACAAGGTTGGAAAGTGGCAGTGAAGATGAGACCTCAGAGTCTGATGCTCAAGAGGTGGACATTGAGGAGATCAAGGGAGAAGACATGGAAGCCTGAGAGGAAGACAACCAAAGCTTTAGTTTCATTTTACAGGTGTACGTTGAAAACGTTTTTGGGAGATGCGATGGATCATTGGGGATCATTCAATATTCCCTTTCTTTTGTTGTTCAGTGAAATCATCCCGTGTGAAGAGTCAACTCATTTAATTACAGTTCAATGTCTATTGGAAGGATTTAATCATTTGAAATGATTTCTACTTATGATAAGGTAAAAGGTTTATGTTTCTGTCTCCACATGTTATGGTAAATATATCCAATGCAAAAAACATCTACATTTAAATGGTATTACAAATAATTTGCATATATTTCCGTTAATTCCCATATACTCCCGTTAATTCCCACGGAAAGTTTCCACCTTTGAATATTCCCCAAAATGTGCAACCCTAATCCACAGTATGAAACGTTTACACCTCTGACAATATGATGTGAATTTTCTGTCATGATATCTTTCAAGCCAGTTGTCAAGAGTGCGAAGGACACAAACAAAGTAAGCCATTTTACATACGAGACAGAGAGAGAGAGAGAGATGGAGAGTAAAGAGAAGAGAGAAGGGGTAGGTGAGCTGCTGCTAGCCAGTTCCTCACAAAGAGGGCATTATCCTCCAGGTTGCCACACTGGGCGCAGTCAACCTGTTCCGTGTTTCCTTAGGAAATGTCCACTTAGTCCTAGGAAGTCGACGGCTTCCCACAGCACCTTTGATTCTGGCCCAGTCAAAATAGTTGCCTGGGCGATTACACGGGTCAGGGCGACCTGGGGGACGAGCCCCGCGAGGCCCCTGGTAAATAAACTCACTGGGCGAAGACAAATTCTCATGAAGATGCCTTCAGACACCTCCAAAGGTAACCTGTTTTCATATTCAAATGTCAGCCTTGTAACCGCTCAATTTCACCACTTTACATTTTTCCCATGGCCCACTGTACCTAATGCTGTGAACTTGAGGTTAAAACATATATTTCTATAGGGTTGTATGAGGGCATTAGCCAGTAGCTAGTGGCCACCCACCTGGTGAATATTGATTGGCCAATGAGATGTTCCATAGTGTCTTATCTTATAATGGCAACAGAGCTGTTACAGGATATGAGACATGAGTATCATCAGATGTTCTGGTGGTGTGTCTGTGTGTGTGTGTGTGTGTGTGTGTGTGTGTGTGTGTGTGTGCGTGTGTGTGCGCGCACGCGTGCGTGCGTGCGTCTGTCCGTCCTCCCTCACAGTGTAGCAAAGGGCATCAACTCGCTTTGCATCAAATGCCTCTGCATCAAATCCTGTTTTGTGCACAAAATGCAGATGCATTGTGTAGGTCGACATACAGTGCCTTGCGAAAGTATTCGGCCCCCTTGAACTTTGCGACCTTTTGCCACATTTCAGGCTTCAAACATAAAGATATAAAACTGTATTTTTTTGTGAAGAATCAACAACAAGTGGGACACAATCATGAAGTGGAATGACATTTATTGGATATTTCAAACTTTTTTAACAAATCAAAAACTAAAAAATTTGGCGTGCAAAATTATTCAGCCCCCTTAAGTTAATACTTTGTAGCGCCACCTTTTGCTGCGATTACAGCTGTAAGTCGCTTGGGGTATGTCCCTATCAGTTTTGCACATCGAGAGACTGAACATTTTTCCCATTCCTCCTTGCAAAACAGCTCGAGCTCAGTGAGGTTGGATGGAGAGCATTTGTGAACAGCAGTTTTCAGTTCTTTCCACAGATTCTCGATTTGATTCAGGTCTGGACTTTGACTTGGCCATTCTAACACCTGAATATGTTTATTTTTGAACCATTCCATTGTAGATTTTGCTTTATGTTTTGTATCATTGTCTTGTTGGAAGACAAATCTCCGTCCCAGTCTCAGGTCTTTTGCAGACTCCATCAGGTTTTCTTCCAGAATGGTCCTGTATTTGGCTCCATCCATCTTCCCATCAATTTTAACTATCTTCCCTGTCCCTGCTGAAGAAAAGCAGGCCCAAACCATGATGCTGCCACCACCATGTTTGACAGTGGGTATGGTGTGTTCAGGGTGATGAGCTGTGTTGCTTTTACGCCAAACATAACGTTTTGCATTGTTGCCAAAAAGTTCAATTTTGGTTTCATCTGACCAGAGCACCTTCTTCCACATGTTTGGTGTGTCTCCCAGGTGGCTTGTGGCAAACTTTAAACAACACTTTTTATGGATATCTTTAAGAAATGGCTTTCTTCTTGCCACTCTTCCATAAAGGCCAGATTTGTGCAATATACGACTGATTGTTGTCCTATGGACAGAGTCTCCCACCTCAGCTGTAGATCTCTGCAGTTCATCCAGAGTGATCATGGGCCTCTTGGCTGCATCTCTGATCAGTCTTCTCCTTGTATGAGCTGAAAGTTTAGAGGGACGGCCAGGTCTTGGTAGATTTGCAGTGGTCTGATACTCCTTCCATTTCAATATTATCGCTTGCACAGTGCTCCTTGGGATGTTTAAAGCTTGGGAAATATTTTTGTATCCAAATCCGGCTTTAAACTTCTTCACAACAGTATCTCGGACCTGCCTGGTGTGTTCCTTGTTCTTCATGATGCTCTCTGCGCTTTTAACGGACCTCTGAGACTATCACAGTGCAGGTGCATTTATACGGAGACTTGATTACACACAGGTGGATTGTATTTATCATCATTAGTCATTTAGGTCAACATTGGATCATTCAGAGATCCTCACTGAACTTCTGGAGAGAGTTTGCTGCACTGAAAGTAAAGGGGCTGAATAATTTTGCACGCCCAATTTTTCAGTTTTTGATTTGTTAAAAAAGTTTGAAATATCCAATAAATGTCGTTCCACTTCATGATTGTGTCCCACTTGTTGTTGATTCTTCACAAAAAAGTACAGTTTTATATCTTTATGTTTGAAGCCTGAAATGTGGCAAAAGGTCGCAAAGTTCAAGGGGGCCGAATACTTTCGCAAGGCACTGTACCTGTAGAATAAAGATAATACAGACTTGTATCAAGGAATTACACTCTTACAATACATCCCTACTTCAATCCTAGCTACAGAGCTAAGGAGACATAGTGACACTCATAAACAGATCTGTCACTCCATTGCTGGCATTTAAAAAGAAAAATGAAGAACAGAGAAGACAGCCATTTCTTCTGTCAATATTTAGCCAAGAAACATCAAAGGCTGCAGACAAGAATGCGCTTGACTCATTTTGTTCTCTCCTTGACAACTGGAAGCTCTTCAGTTGCAATAGTTAACGGATTGTAACCAAATGATATGACATCACCAGGGAAATATGAGGAGAGATGAATCTGCTGCGTGAACAGTAGGGTGTCGTCAAATGCCGATGTGTCCATAAGTGAATGTTGATACATGACCACAGTATGTATTATTTATCTATGTAACCTTCATTTAGGCAGGGGAGTCCCATTGAGACCAAGGTCTCTTTTGCGAGGGAGCCCTGCATGGCAAGACCAAACACGTACACAATCAAGGCAGGAGCATAAGAAAAACAAAGAACAATAAAAAAATAAAAAATAAAGCACAATCATACAAAAAATACACAAATACGCATATTTCAAACCTTAAACTGCTAGAAGTTGCTGTTCCATTTCTAATCCCTGTGTGTGTCAGGTTCTACAGTGCAGACCCATAGGTTTTGAACTGGAGCCTGTGCTGTGGCAGGAGCAGCCTACTGTGAGACCACCCCCATGACACCATATGTGCCTGAGCAAAAGCAAAGATTAGCACTTTTTTTTCCTCGGAGCCCTCAGCAGATTCATGCTTAAGATCTTGCTCCAAGTCCACTTTACATAGGATCAATTGATGCTTAAGGGTCCACTAAACACTTCACCTAATTGTTCCCTTGCAACTTCTTTATTGGGAGGAACTGGTGTCAGCAACTCCGTACAATTACTTTTCTGTGATGTAGGCCACTTGGTGTGGCTATGAAAACCATGATACAAGTTGCAACAAGGGCCTGTTGTTTCTTGTTCAAATGCATTCAATTGCACTTCCAATGTGTCCTCTACTAAGGTCTCAGAATATACCCTCTCAGCATTTGTTTTTCGAATTATTATTTTCTACGTGAAAAATGGAACCCTATTTCCTATATAGCCCACCACTTTTGACCAGAGACCTCAAAAGTAGTGCAGTGTAAAGGGAATAGGGTACCATTTGGGATGCGGACCTGTATACTAGCCCAGCTTTGGAAAGTCTCAACAGGGGGGAAATGTCTCTGCAAGCTATGAGGCTGTTTGACCTGCAGGGGGAGCTCCAAGCCTGTTAGTCACCACCATCACTCCTTTAAGGGGAAATAGCAGTGAAGTGAATGAAGGTTCAAGGAGGTTGTCTCTCACTGTCACAAGTTTGCCACATACACAGATCTGCAGTTCGCACACAGTAGGATAGCAAGTGTTTCCAGAGCTGGCTCGGACACATATGCCCACTTGCTCACATGCCTGCTCACATACAACCCATGCACCAATCACTTACGCACGCATGCACGCTCACACAATTTCAAAATCTCTGGGATAAAGCCATCCAAAACGGATGTACTTCATATGAGAGGAGTACACTGAAGGCCCTACTGTCTTTTAGATGGCTTTCAGATTCAACATTCAGTAAAAAAAAAGGGGAAAAAAGACAGTTTTAAATCATGTTAGATTATGTCCTTAATGTTTGGGCCTGGTTTGCAAATTAAGCCATTTTGGAGAATACATTTTCCTCCACTCACCGATTTGAGAGAGTTTAGATAAAGGGTACAGATATCTAGCCTTGGGCTGAGTTTCCAATGCAAGTAATCTGGAACCATACCAAAACAGTCTGTTATGGCTGGAGGTTTCCATTGAAAATGTGGTCAACAGCACCACCTAGTGTTGGTACCATGTAATGTCATTCGTCCATTCGTGTGCTTGCTTTTGAAAAAACAGGTCGCAAGGTGGCATGATTCCCACTTTACAAACAACTGCATCTGTTCACTTAGTCATCCTATTTCAAATGGGAGCTTCAGACACAAACAACAAACAAAGCTTGTCATTAGGCTGACCTCAATAGAAAATGATGTACTAATGAATTGTGCATTTACATTTGTCATTTAGCAGACACTCTTATCCACAGTGACTTACAGTCAAGCGTATGCAACTAAGGTAGATAAAACAACTACATATCATAGTTAATATTCAAATGAATACAGGGACAAAGGGATGATTCAACACACTTTTTAAAGAAAATTGGCATGTGGGAGGGTAGTACATTATTTACTGAGAGCGAGGGGGAAGGGTTTGATCCTGACCATCAATAGATTACAGAATGAATTAATCAGATCAGATTAAGGGTTCCAGTACGACCAGTAGAAAGATGCCCTCTAGTCTCTCAATATGAATGTGCAACACTCTTCGTTAAGTCCCAGAGACTACGTTCAAAGACATATATATGGGCAAGAAAGCATGATAGAGATGGGAGCGCGAGAGAGACACACCCATACAGAACCATGTGCATACGTCGCACACACACACCTACACACAAAAACACAAAACGCAGACACCCACTACTGACCTGCACGCACGGCTGTATTCCGTAGATGATCTCATTGTATCTGTTCAATGTTGTTCCATGTATACTGCATGATCTCATTGTATCTATAGACACTGAGTACACAAAACCTTCAGAAGCCCTGCTCTTTCCATGACATAGACTGTCCAGGTGAAAACTATGATCCCTTATTGGTGTCACTTGTTAAATCCACTTCAATCAGTGTAGATGAAGGGGAGGAGACGGGTTAAAGAAGGGATTTTTAAGCCTCGAGACAATTGAGACATGGATTGTGCATGTGCACCATTCAGAGACTGAATGGGCAAGACAAAAGATTTAAGTGCCTTTGAACAAGGTACGGTAGTAGGTGCCAGGCTCACCGGTTTGTGTCAGGAACTGGAACACAGCTGGGTTTCCCGTGTGAACCAAGAACGGTCCACCACCCAAAGGACACCCAGACAACTTGACAATTGTGGGACACATTGGAGTCAACATGGGCCAGCATCCCCGTGGAACGCTTTCGACACCTTGTAAAGTCCATGCCCTGGCGAATTGAGGCTGTTCAGAGGGCAAAATGGGGGGGTGCAACTCAGTATAGGAGGTGTTGACTTTATCCACATTTAGTTGTGTTACAGCCTAAATATATAATGGATTAAATTGTGATTTGTTTTGTCACTGGCCTACATACAATACCCCATAATGTCAACATGGAATTCTGTTTTTTGAAATTTGTACACATTAATTGAAGAGTTGAAATGTCTTGAGTCGATAAGCATTCAACCCCTTTGCAATGATGACGTTTAACATGATTTTTGAATGACTACCTCATCTCTTTACCCCACACATACAATTATGTGTAAGGTCCCTTAATTGAGCAGTGGATTTCAAGCACAGACTCAACCACAAAGACCAGGGAGGGTTTCCAATGCCTAGTAAAGAAGGGCCCCTATTGGTGGTGAAAAATATGGTTTGTTTATGAATTGGAAGGACCAATAAAAAGGGATAGAAAAAAACGTAGGTGCTGGATTTGAGGCTGGTAGCAACCACCACAGGGTGTCCATTCAGAACACAAGCAGTAGTTCCAGTTCAAGGGTTGAATGAAGATCCCACACACCCACCCACAACACCACTCTCTCTGATATTAATTGTGGTTCTGTAAAGAAAAGAGGAGAACTTAGGCTATAGGACAGTATGGGAAAAGATATGCCTATTTGCATGTCAACAACGAAACAGACTGTGGACCCAAACACATGCTGGATGCATAAAGAACAGTTGAGCAATGTAGCAATATCTACACATTATAAAACATAACAAGCATGAGCGATCTACAACCAGAAATAGCCTAGCACCACAGACAAATGCTAACAAATGCTAATCGCCAAGAAGCATGCTAAATAGTAATGCATTCTGAATGACAATGCTAATGCTAGCAGGAGTACGCAAGCTATCTAGCAAGTTTAACACAAATGGTACATTTATTTATTTTATTTATTTAACTAGGCAAGTCAGTTAAGAACAAATTATTATTTACAATGACGGCCTACCAAAAGGCCTCCTGCGGGGACCTGGGATAAAAAAAAAACATAAATTCAATGTAAATATAGGACAAAACACACATCACAACAAGAGAGACAACACAACACGACATAAAGAGAGACCTAAGACAACAACATAGCTTGGCAGCAACACATAACAACACCATGGTAGCAACACAACATGGTTGCAGCACAAAACAGGATACAAACATTTTTGCGCACAGTCAACAGCACAAAGGTCAAGAAGGTAGAGACAACAATACATCACACAAAGCAGCCACAACTGTCAGTAAGAGTGTCCATGATTGAGTCTTTGAATGAAGAGATTGAGATAAAACTATCCAGTTTGAGTGATTTTTGCAGCTCGTTCCAGTCGCTAGTTGCAGTAAACAAAAAAAGAGGAGCGACCAAGGGATGTGTGTGCTTTGGGGACCTTTAACAGAATGTGACTGGCAGAATGGGTGTTGTACGTGGAGGATGAGGGCTGCAGTAGATATGTCAGATAGGGGGGAGTGAGGCCTAAGAGGGTTTTATAAATAAGCATCAACCAGTGGGTTTTGCGACGGGTATACAGAGATGACCAGTTTACAGAGGAGCATAGAGTGCAGTGATGTGTCCTATAAGGAGCGTTGGTGGCGGATCTGATAGCCGAATGGTAAAGAACTCGAAAGCACCCTTACTTGCCGATCTATAAATGATAATGTAATCTAGCATGGGTAGGATGGTCATCTGAATCAGGGTTAGTTTGGCAGCTTGGGGTGAAAGAGGAGCGATTACAATAAAGGAAACCAAGTCTAGAGTTAACTTTAGCCTGCAGATTTGATATGTGCTGAGAGAAGGACAGTGTACTGTCTAGCCATACTCCCAAGTACTTGTATGAGGTGACCACCTCAAGCTCTAAACCCTCAGAGGTAGTAATCACACCTGTGGGGAGAAGGGCATTCTTACCAAACCACATGACCTTTGTGTTGGAGGTGTTCAGAACAAGGTTTAGGGTAGAGAAAGTTTGTTGGAAACTAAGAAAGCTTTGTTGTAGAGCATTTAACACAATCCAGGGAGGGGCCAGCTGAGTATAAGACTATCATCTGCATATAAATGGATGAGAGAGCTTCCTACTGCCTGAGCTATGTTGTTGATGTAAATTGAGAAGAGCATGGGGTCTAGGATTGAGCCTTGATGTACTCCCTTGGTGACAGGCAGTGGCTGAGAGAAGATTTTCTGACTTTATACACTGCACTCTTCGAGAGAGGTAGTTAGCAAACCAGGCCAAAGACCCCTCAGAGACACCAATACTTAGCTGGCCCACAATAATGGAATGGTCTACTGTATCAAAAGCTTCGGCCAAGTCAATAGAAATAGCAGCACAACATTGCTTAGAATCAAGGGCAATGGTGACATCATTGAGGACCTATTGAGGACCAATTTACAACAGACACTATTTAGCTCCAAACAACAAAACATCAAGATTTTGGCACTTCCATTTAGCTGCACGCACAATAACAGCAGAAAGAAAAGCAATTTCTTCTGAGGTAAAATAAGCCATAGAGAAAAACAGGTTGATCATCAGAATGGAAACTACAGACTACCTCCCTAACCCTGAGGCCCTTGGCCCTGCCTGGTCGGGTATTACACTAAGTCCTGGGAAAGAAGGCTGCTGATTGGCAAATACAATTATGATGATTGGCGTGACCTTATCCCAATAGGAAAACCAAAAGACAGTTGGGATTTTGGAAAGGAGACGAGATGGCCGTTTTTACAGGTAGATGCAGGTGGCTGCATCATGTTATAGGTGTGCTTGTAGTTGTTAAGGGCTGGGGAGTTTTTCAGGATAAAGAAATTAACGGATGGAGCTAAGCACTGGAAAAAACCTAGAAGAAAACCTGGTTCACTCTGCTTTCCATCAGACACTGGGAGATTAATTTACTTTCAGCAGGACAATAACCTAAAACACAATGCCAAATCTACACCGGAGTTGCTTACCAAGAAGACAGTGAATATTCCTGAGGGGCTGAGTTACAGTTTGACATAAATCTGCATAAGATCTATGGCAATACTTGAAAATGGTTGTCTAGCAATGATCAACCATCAATTTGACAGTGCTTTAAGAATTTAAAAAATAATGAATGGGCAAATATTGTACAACCCAGGTGTGCAAAACTCTTAGACTTACCCAGAAAGATTCACAGCTGTAATTGCTGTCAAATAGGATTCTAAAATATGTAGACTCAGGGTTGTGAATTCTTATGAAAATTTGATATTTATTTGATTATTTTTATACATTTGCAAAAATGTCTAAAAACATGGTTTTCACTTTGTCATTCTGGAGTATTGTGTGTAGATGGGTGAACGATTTAATCCATTTTGAAATTAGGGTGTAACACAACAAAATGTGTAGGGGTATGAATACATTCTGAAGGCACAGTATGAGATTTCTTTCCAAAATGCTATATATAAAAAAATTGTATTTTGCTAAATTAGCTTTTTATTATTGAAAGAAATTAGGAAAGAGATTGGTGTGTTTTTTTAACCATCTAATCATGGCATGGGGCTGTTCAATGATAGACATGTATTTGGTTAGAGCGTTGGGCCAGTATCCAAAAGGTTGGCGGCTCAAATCCCCGAGCTGACAAGGTAAAAATCTGATGTTCTACCCCTGAACAAGGCAGTTAACCCACTGTTCCTGTCATTCTAAATAAGAATTTGTTCTTAACTGACTTGCATAGTGAAATAAATGGTTTCATTTCAGAGAGACAAATAAATGCAAATGCAAAATGCCTAACTCTCAGATAAATAAATAGTACTGCTAGGATTTACACAGTCAAATGTAACAAATAACAAAAACAATTAAAAAGAAATGTACAAATTATACATTTGTGACAGATATGAGATCTCTATGTAAAACATTTACATTTGACATTTTAGTCATTCAGCAGATGCTCTTATCCAGAGTGCCTTACAGCAAGTGCATTCATTTTAAGATAGCTAGGTGAATATACAGGATATGAACATTCCATTCCAGCTAAACAATGGATATATAGCTTTTTGCAAAAACAATCTATGAATAAAATCTATCAATAAAAAAATCTGAGAACAATAATATTTTACACATACAGTGCCTTGCGAAAGTATTCGGCCCCCTTGAACTTTGCGACCTTTTGCCACATTTCAGGCTTCAAACATAAAGACATAAAACTGTATTTTTTTGTGAAGAATCAACAACAAGTGGGACACAATCATGAAGTGGAACGACATTTATTGGATATTTCAAACTTTTTTAACAAATCAAAAACGGAAAAATTGGGCAGCCTGTTTTCCCACTATGATTAGTGGGTAGTTGTTTTCTGTCTTTGTATTAGTTACCAGACGGAACTGTTTCGGTTGTTCTTTTTGTTTACTTTGTATTGTGGTGTTCAGTTCAGTTGAATAAAATGACAAACACTTACCACGCTGCATATTGGTCCGATCCTTCCTACTCCTCCTCAGAAGAGGAGGAAAACCGTTACAATCACCCTCAACCAATGGTGAATAATTTATATCCTTAAGGGAGGGGTCTCTTCCAAGATGACAATGCTCCCGTCCACAGGGCACGAGTGGTCACTGATTGGTTTGATGAGCATGAAAACGATGTAAACCATATGGCCGTCTCTGTCACCAGATCTCAACCCAAATGAACACTTATGGGAGATTCTGGAGCGGCACCTGAGACAGTGTTTTCCACCACCATCAGCAAAACACCGAATTGTGGAATTTATTGTGGAAGAATGGTGTCGCATCCCTCTAATAGAGGGAGGGTGGCCCAAAACCCTATTCATTAAGAAACTTTATGTTGGTGTTTCCTTTATTTTACTTGTATATATATATATATATATATATACAGTTGAAGTCAGAAGTTTACATAAACTTAGGTTGGAGTCATTAAAACTCATTTTTCAACCACTCCACAAATTTCTTGTTAACAAACTATAGTTTTGGCAAGTCAGTTAGGACATCTACTTTGTGCAATTGTTTACAGACAGATTATTTCACATATAATTCATTGTATCTCTATTCCAGTGGGTCAGAAGTTGACTGTGCCTTTAAACAGCTTGGAAAATTCCAGAAAATTATGTCATGGCTTTAGAAGGTGTAGGTGTACCTGTGGATGTATTTCAAGGCCTACATTCTAACCCAGTGCCTCTTTGCTTGACATCATGGGAAAATCAAAAGAAATCAGCCAAGACCTCAGAAAAAAAATGTAAGCTTCCACAAATCTAGTTCATCCTTGGGAGCAATTTCCAAACGCCTGAAGGTACCACGTTCAACTGTACAAACAATAGTATGCAAGTATAAACACCATGGGACCACACAGCCGTCGTACCGCTCAGGAAGGAGACACGTTCTGTCTCCTAGAGATGAATGTTCTTTGGTGCGAAAAGTCCAAATCAATCCCAGAACAGCAAAGGACCTTGTGAAGATACTGGAGGAAACGGGTACAAAAGTATCTACATCCACAGTAAAACGAGTCCTATATCAACATAACCTGAAAGGCCACTCAGCAAGGAAGAAGCCACTGCTCCAAAACCGCAATAAAAAAGCCAGACTGCTGTTTGCAACTGCACATGGGGACAAAGATCGTACTTTTTGGACAAATGTCCTCTGGTCTGATGAAAAAACATAGAACTGCTAGGCCATAATGACCATTGTTATGTTTGGAGTAAAAAGGGGGAGGCTTGCAAGCCGAAGAACACCATCCCAACCGTGAAGCACAGGGGTGGCAGCATCATGTTGTGGTGGTGCTTTGCTGCAGGAGGGACTGGTGTACTTCACAACATAGATGGCATCATGAGGGAGGAAAATTATGTAGATATATTGAAGCAACATCTCAATACATCAGTCAGGAAGTTAAAGCTTGGTTGCAAATGGGTTTTCCAAATCGACAATGACCCCAAGCATACTTCCAAAGTTGTGGCAAAATGGCTTAAGGACAAAAAAGTCAAGGTATTGGAGTGGCCATCACAAAGCCCTGACCTCAATCCTATAGAAAATCTGTGGGCAGAACTGAAAAAGCGTGTGCGATCAAGGAGGCCTACAAACCTGACTCAGTTACACCAGCTCTGTCAAGAGGAATGGCCCAAAATTCACCCAACTCATTGTGGGAAGCTTGTGGAAGGCTACCCAAAACATTTGACCCAAGTTAAACAATTTAAAGGCAATGCTACCAAATACTAATTGAGTTTATGTAAACTTCTGACCCACTGGGAATGTCATAAAATAAATAAAAGCTGAAATAGATAATTCTCTCTATTATTGTTCTGAAATGTCACATTCTTGAAATAAAGTGGTGATCCTAACTGACCTAAGCCTGGTAATTTTTACTAGGATTAAATGTCAAACTGAGTTTAAATGTATTTGGCTAAGGTCTATGTAAACTTCCAACTTTAACTGTATAGACATTTCCTCTCTAATCACCATGACTATTATTTGTTTTTTTACTGTTATTGTCCTTATCTCACTTTGCTTTAACTACAGTAGTTTTGCCATTCATGCAGCGAGAGAGAGAGAGTGACACCACTTATTTGGATAGTCCCAAGTAGATGCTTTGTAGTTCAATAACTTTTTGTGAAAGGCCATACCTATCCACTGACAAAATCCTGGGCGGGACAGCACGAAATGAGACACAGAGACGTGACTTCAACAAAAAGAAGGAAACTGTTTCGGGAGTTATTCTTTCAACTCTCCCCGGGACCGTACAAACAAAGGCCAGGGTAATGGCTATCCAAACAAAACCAACAAAAACAACTAACAGTTGGTACCAACAGCTTGAGCCAAACCTATAACAGGGCGTCCTACTGTCCTGGAATTCACCATATTCACCATCTCCGGTTCATAATCATTCTGCCCCTTCAGTCAGGTCCTTAAGATAGCACAAACAATAATCAGTCAATTGGCCTCAGGTGAGCTCATCAGTAGTGGCTGTACAGCGGCCCACCTCCAGGAGAGGGTGCGGTCGGCCCACTTGATCCGGCTAATCCTGACCACTTTCAACATTTCACCTAACTACTAACCTTAACCTTTATCCTAACCCTAAAGGTAACTGTTACCCTTACCTTAACCCTTACCCTTATTCAAACCTTAACTGGAACCTTAACAAGCTGTTGGATATCAAGAGATTGGCATACTATCAACAAACAATCTGTAGATCATCAGTATGAGACTATCCAAATAAAGTGTGACTGAAAAAGAGTTTGAATTCTTACAATTCAACGTTCTAGTTCAATGGGTCTGTATCAGCTCACGGTGATATATCACACATCAACCCACCTCCTGATACAAATGTTTATTTCTAAAACGTACATTACAACTTGATTGAATCAAGGGACACGTGCAGCATGAGAGGATCCATGTTCATATGAGGTGCAAAACAAGAGAGATGTCACAGAGAGAAGTCACAGAGAGAAGTCACAGAGAGAAGTCGCAGAGAGAAGTCACAGAGAGAACCAAAAGACGTCAAAGAAACTGCCGTACTGGGTACACTTTATTTACAAGCAAAACAAAAGCCAGTCAGTGGTGGGTGCAATTGGAACATTCCAGAGCCTGTTTGGAAGCTCTATATCTGCCAGAGGCAACTGACAGGTGAGGGGGATAGGGTCATAGGTCTTCAAGGAGAAAGGAAGGACACCATTGTAACCAAGTGATCCCTCTAATCCCCTGAATCATCCCTGGATAAATCTCCTCCTCAGCTCCCAGTGGCCTCAGGTGACTTTGTGTAGCCTAGTCAGTGTGACATGTTGTGTTGTCCTAAACTGGCTAACTTAGTGGATGTCTCTCCGATTTTTTCTCTCCAGTTTCAGCCTCTTCAGCCCTGTAAAGAGTGATACATAGCTGCAATACGTTTGCCATGTGTTCCTATGTAAGTACAACATTATGTTTTTCCCTGTGTCCCACCTGGGGCTGTTTGTCCCCCGGGAGGGCTAGGTGATTATGCAGCCTCCCTTCTCAGGCTTATAGGGGTTCTTATCATCTGGTACTCCTGTTATCAGGAGGTCGGTACCAGACGCAGCCTCACACCAGTCCATGGTGTCCTTGGATGTCTTGGACACCTAAGAGAAACGGAGAGGGGTCAATGGAAGCATTCTAATTCAGTTCAATGGGACTGTATCAGTGCACGGTGATGCCTTTGTAATGCTACAGAGCTTCTCTTTATGGACCCATTGGTTTTACGTACAGGCTCCCTGGGTGTCGAGACTTCTTTCTTCAGCTGTTCCAGCTCCATCTTCAGGATGTCAATGTCTGACATATCCCGAGCCATCTTTCCCTGAGAAGGAAGGAGTGGGAGGGGATCAGTGAGAGAGGGCACACAAAATAAACATCAAACATTCACCACGCTATAACAAGTAACTCTTATGTATCTTGCTGCTCGTCAGTAAAGATCCAAATGAATCTAGATCCTTCTGGATTCACTTATTGAACAGATTGGCATACTTGTTTGATATTCTTGTATCAGTCTTCAACAACGCGCTTTAGTGGGTTGAACCCAGACCTGAATCTTTACCTTGTCATGTGTGGTAAAATAACTGTAGGATGTCACAGCAAGCTAAAGAATGTTGTGGGACAGGATTACCCAGTAAGACCACACCCTATACATTGTGTAGGTTTGTATGGCTAGTCGCCAGGAATTCTAGTCTAATAACATCTTGTTTTTAAGTAGAGTTGATCTCTACACAGTAAAAGACATGTCAGGTCAGGGATGGGCAACTTTGATGGGGTGGGGGCCACAAAAAAACTGAACTGAACTGATCATGAGGGGCCGCAGTGGCTCGCTGGTCACTTGACAGCAGAGAGACATTTTTTAAGTTGTAGAGTTCATTTCCTGCAATTCTACCCGTTTTGCCACGGGGATGTGAGAATACCCCGACTGAGTTCCAAAATATATACAGTACATATTATATTTTGGGGGGGGGGGGGGGGAATGAATCCGCTGGCCTACAAAATGGGAGCCTTAGACATCCGACTGTATGAACAAACCAATGAACTACTGACATGTCTGTTTCCATGGCCTTGTGCTTGTTGACTCTTCCCTATCCTAAAAGAATATGTCATACAACTGAACTTTGGAAAAACATGAAGGCTACGTGGTTGGTGTTCTTTTTTGGGTACTACTTCAGTCCTACCCTCTACCAACACGCTGTGCCGACATAATCAGGCAACCAGCCAAACCCAAAACGAGCATTTATGTCACATGAACAATTATAACAGGTAAGGAAGCAACTGTGACAGTGGGTTGTGCAAACAACAGATTTATTACATTGTGACTTCTGGCCACACTGAGGAAACACACACTGCAGTCATCCATTTATTTCTGTCCCAAAAAGGCCATTGATATGGCCTATGAGTCTAGAAAGAGACCTCTGAGTCATGTCTAACAATAGTGAAAACAACTCAGAGTAGTCAATTATACAAACACATCGATTAATTGATCCTATTCGAATTTTGATACTACATGAAATGTAGTAGTATGGCTTTGTTGACTTCCGTCAATAAAAACAAATCCATCCCTCAATAAAAAAATAAAAAAATACCTTTTAAATGCATTCATTTAACTGAGTGAAATGCTCAGTTGAACTAGAATCTCCCTGAACACTGGTCCAGGCTATTGGCCAAGACTGAAGTTAGTCGCTACATCCTCTCCTCGGGCCGACACTCACCTATTGGTTGTGGGGACAGTCGATGCAGGGAAAGTGTAGTCTCTCGCCCTCTATGGGACCGCAGTGTTCGGGTTGTCCAACTGGATTACCCTGTTCCTCAACTCTCCTCTTCAGGACGTTCTCCAGGTGGCACGATGACAGATTGGGAGGAGACTCTTGTACAGACCCCCACCCCTTTCCTAATCAGATTAGTCTATTATAATTAGCTGCGCCAAATGTCAACCTCAAATCACAAATTACCTTTGAGTATCACAGGAGGACATAGAGAGAGAGTATCAGCTCCAGCCAAATGCTCCTAAACCACAGGTCCTGGATCAGCTCTCACAATGCCAATCCTGACCTTTATCATGGGGTTTCAAAGTTTAAACTGGCCCTAGATCTGTGCTGATTATGAGCAACTTCCACTCTCACCTGGGTCACTCTCAGAGGTCGAAACAGGAGAAAAAAGTTTGAAATGGAACACGGATATGAGCATTCTGATTGACCAGGAAATCATTTTAAAACTGTCCACTTACAGACCTTGTGATGGATTGAATTGGGGGGGGGGGAACATTTACAGTATAAGACCTATACAGTATAACAAAGTAACAAAGACATATTGTTTAATTGTCAGGCATCTTATGAGTTGGTTTCTAGGCAAGCCCCATTCAAACTTTTCTAAATCCTTCAGGACTTCACTTGCTCAAACAATTCCAATCCCTCACATGTTTTGCCTCTTAACAGTGACCTTGCTGGTCGTCTGCTTCTGTCCCACCTGGACCTGAGGCCTGTCCCATTTGATATCTGTCATCTCTTATTAAAGGAGCAATCTCAGACAGATAGAGATGTAGGATCGATGAATACAGATGTAGTATCTTAATTTGATCAGTCTTTTGTTGTTGAGAATTTTCCTGCACAGCCCGGAAATGCAAACTTATAGTGTATTCAATGTTAAAAAAGGCTTCTAAAGTTTATAATTTTCACTTTAAAATGTCCGACTTGATTTGCCCTAACGGAAATTGTATCAACCACTCTTATTTTCTTGCTGTAGCAAACTGGCTCAAATGAAGATCCTGCATCTGTAGGGCTGGAGAAATGTAACAATGTCACATGTATAGATGGTATTTTCTTGATCTATTTGATAAAAATTCATGTTTTAACCATGTTTTGAAGCTTACAATAATTTAGTTAAAAATCTAATATTTGGGATTGTGATGGAGAAAGACAGTTGAACTAATCTCATGAGGCATTTATTATTGATATTCTTCAAAAATCAATGGCTATATATCAACAATCCAAAATTGTGTATCAATCCCAGATTGCCCCAGACCAACCCTTTTAGCCCAGAGACAGAACGCTTCCTGAGTCAAATCCTCCCAATCCCATTTCAGAGTCTTGTCCGTCTTAATCCATTAGATCAATGACTGAATCCTGTAACTTCCTCTTGTATGTGTTCGTGTGTGTGGGGGGAGGGGTAAACTAAAATAGAATATTGCCTGACCACTGTGTTACAATACACATTGCAGCTGACAAGCTGACATACACACACAAGAAAACACCGGACACACACATACACACAGCTTTTTTCCAATTAAATTTCAGGACTTTTTGGGCGGTATTTTTTGGGAGGGGCGTAAAAATAGTTTAAACCTAACCCTAACCGTACCCATTAACCTAATCCTTAGCCAAATCTGTGTGGGTCTTGTTTGCATGGGGAGCTGTCAGGTTACAAGGTGTGGGTTTACAAGCTGAGGAAAATACTCAAGGACTTCTTTAAAAAAAAACATAAAAAAAGTTATAATTATACATATAAATATTTATTGGGTAAAAGTGTTGTGTAATAATAATAATATGTACATGTAATAATAATATGTATGCTTTATACAAAGGTTTATTAAAACAACATTAGGCTGACATTAACATTAACTTAATTAACATTAACATTAACTTTTTGAATAATTGTAATATGTATGCATTTTGTACTAAAGTTTTTTAAGAAAATAAAAGGTTTATAAGAAAAAGTAATGTACCTTCCATTAATTAAATAGCTCTTCCTCCTGACCTCTGTCCCCCCCCCCCCCCCCCAAGTATGTGTGTGTGTGTGTGTGTGTGTGTGTGTGTGTGTGTGTGTGTGTGTGTGTGTGTGTGTGTGTGTGTGTGTGCGTGTGTGTGTGTCTTGGTTGCATAAGGCAGTGTCACGTTACAATCTATGGGTTTACAAGCAGAGGAAAATACTAAAGGACTTCTTTATAAGAAAAAATACTTAAAAAATAATAATAATTATACATAGAAATATTTATTGGCAAAAGTGTTGTGTAATAATAATATGTATGTGTAATAAAGATATGTATGATCTATATAAAGCTTTAGTAAAAAATATATAATAAAAACTGTAATATGTATGCATTTCTGTACTAAAGATTTTAAAGAAAATAAAAGGTTTGAAAGAAAATATAATTTATACCTTTAATGAAATCTCTGTCAAGCTGTTCCCAAGCTGTTTCTCTCTCTCTCTCTCTACACAAGAGCGCTTGGTGTCACGGGTTGTGTGTAGAGACGGACCAAGGCGCAGCGTGCTCTGAGTTCCACATCTTTATTTTTGTGAAACTTACAAAAACAAAAGAAACAAACAACGAACCGTAACATAAGAGGTGCTACATGCACTAACTCAAAAACAAGATCCCACAAAAACCTAGTGGGGAAATGGCTGCCTAAATATGATCCCCAATCAGAGACAATGATAAACAGCTGCCTCTGATTGGGAACCATAACAGGCCAACATAGACATAAAACAACCTAGATAACCCACCCTAGTCACACCCTGACCTAACCAACATAGAGAATAAAAGGCTCTCTATGGTCAGGGCATGACAGTATCCCCCCCCCCCCCCCCCAAAAGGTGCAGACTCCAGCCGCAAAACCTGACTCTATAGGGGAGGGTCCAGGTGGGCATCTAGCGTTGGTGGCGGCTCCGGTGCGGGGGGGAAGTACCCACTCCACTCGCGGATCCACCAGCATTGGTGGCGGCTCTGGTGCGGGACTTTGCCCATGCCCAGACCACGGGTCCGGCCATGGAGCCGGGTAGAATGCCGTGCCCGGACTTGGCCTCGGCACAGAGGACGGCTCCGACCTTGGAGCGGGACTGGACGCCTTGCCTGGACTGGGCACCGGCGCAGGGGAAGGCTCCTGTCCTGAAGCGGGACTGGACACGCTGCCCTGCCATGTCTGGAGCTGCGAGGAGTAACAGCGTGACCTACGTCGCTAGCTACCATGACAAAGACCAAAACCGGTGGCAGTACCGTTGAGGACGCACGTGAAGGATCTTTTAAATGATCAAAAAGTCCCACAAGCAATTGTTACAACAACAACAAAATAGCTTCAAGTGTGGATTCAACTAATAAAGGAATGGACGACCTGCCCAGAGAGGTCCAGAACCTGAAGAACAGTTTTCAGTTCTCCCAGGGTCACCCTGATGAGTTGAAACAGGAGAACCGAAAGATGACAGCAATCTGTAGTCATTGAGAGAGGACATCAGTTCTGTGTGTGAATCCATGATAACATTGACGGATAAATCAGACTATCTCGAGGTACAATCAAGGCGGAACAACATGGTTGTGGATGGAATTGCAGAATCTCCATGAGACCTGGACGGAGTCTGAGGACAAAGTGAGGGAAATGATCTCTGAGAAATTGAAGATGGACCACAGGAAGATTGAGGTAGAGCACACCCACAGGACTGGAAAACCCACCACCGGACCAGGTGATAGGCCGATAGTAGTCAAGTTCCTGAGGATCAAGGACAAGGTAGCTGTTCTGGAAAGAGCCACTTCAACCCTGCAGCACACACACACACCAATTGATTAATGGACTGCTGAATGTATATTTTTTTTATCTTGCTTTGTCTGCTCTTTTCAATATTATGTCTATCTCTGATAATCTTTCCAGGAAAGGGCTGAACATAGCCAATATTAATATATGTAGCCTTAGAAATTAGGTTAATGAAATCAATAACTTGATAACATCAGATAATATTCATATTCATATGACAATCATATATTAGCCATTTCTGAGACTCACCTAGATAATTCATTTGATGATACAGCAATAGCAATACAAGGATATAACATCTATAGAAGAGACAGAAATGCTTATGGGACAGGGGTTGCTGTATATATTCAGAGCCATATCCTTGTAATGCTTAGAGAAGATCTTATGTCAAGTGTTATTGAAGTGTTGTGGTTGCAGGTTGATTTGGCACATCTAAAGCCTTTTCTTTTGGGGTGTTGCTATAGGCCAACAAGTGCTAACAGTCAGTATCTAAATAATATGTGTGAAATGCTTGATAGTGTCTGTGATGTAAACAGAGAGGTCTACCTTCTTGGGGACCTGAATATTGACTGGTTTTCATCACGCTGTCCGCTCAAGAGGAAGATTTTCACTGTAACCAGTGCCTGTAATCTGGTTCAGGTTATTAATCAACCTACCATGGTGTTTACAAACACTACAGGAACAAGATCATCCACATGTATTGATCACATTTTTGATGAGGAATTGAAAAACTGTGTGGTTGAAAGAGATGGGGCAAAAGGAGTGGCTAATAAGTCTGGCTGCATATCTGACTAGCATGTTTACTGCAAATTGAGAGACTATATAGACCCTCCTATCTGTCATATTTTTCATCTGAATCCTGAAGGAAAGTCTTTGTCCTCAGGGCTGGAGGGAAGCCAAGTAATTCCGCTACCCAAGAGTGGTAAAGGGGCCGACCTGTAAAAGCTTGCTGCCAGCTCTTAGCAAACTGTTGCTAAAAATTGTGTTCGACCAAATACAATGCTCTTTCTCTGTAAACAAAATAACAACAGACTTTCAGCATGCTTATAGAGAAGGGCACTCAACACTGACACAAATGACGGATGATTGGTTGAAAGAAAGTGATAAGATGATTGTGGGACCTGTACTGTTAGATTTCAGTGCAGCCTTTGATATTACTGACCATAACCTGTTGTTGAAAAAATGTATGTGTTATGGCCTTTCAACCTCTGCCATATCGTGGATTCAGAGCTATCTATCTAATAGAACTCAAAGGGTTTTCTTTGATGGAAGCTTCTCTAATGTAAAGTGTGGTGTACCGCAGGGCAGCTCTCTAGTCCCTCTACTCTTTTCTATTTTTACCTATGACCTGCCACTGGCATTAAACAAAGCATGTGTGTTCATGTATGCTGATGATTCAACCATATACGCATCAGCAACCACAGCTAATGAAGTCAGTGAAACCCTTAACAAAGAGTTGCAGTCTGTTTTGAAATGGGTGACCAGTAATAAACTGGTCCTGAACATCTCTAAAACTTAGAGCATTTTATTTGGTATAAATCATTCCTTAAGTTCTAGACCTCAGCTGAATCTGGTAATGAATGTTGTGGCTGTTGAGCAAGTTGAGGACATTCAATTACTTGGTGTTACCTTAGATTGTAATGCCTTTGTAATGCTACAGAGCTTCTCTTTATGGACCCATTGGTTTTACGTACAGGCTCCCTGGGTGTCGAGACTTCTTTCTTCAGCTGTTCCAGCTCCATCTTCAGGATGTCAATGTCTGACATATCCCGAGCCATCTTTCCCTGAGAAGGAAGGAGTGGGAGGGGATCAGTGAGAGAGGGCACACAAAATAAACATCAAACATTCACCACGCTATAACAAGTAACTCTTATCTTGCTGCTCGTCAGTAAAGATCCAAATGAATCTAAATCCTTCTGGATTCACTTATTGAACAGATTGGCATACTTGTTTGATATTCTTGTATCAGTCTTCAACAACGCGCTTTAGTGGGTTGAACCCAGACCTGAATCTTTACCTTGTCATGTGTGGTAAAATAACTGTAGGATGTCACAGCAAGCTAAAGAATGTTGTGGGACAGGATTACCCAGTAAGACCACACCCTATACATTGTGTAGGTTTGTATGGCTAGTCGCCAGGAATTCTAGTCTAATAACATCTTGTTTTTAAGTAGAGTTGATCTCTACACAGTAAAAGACATGTCAGGTCAGGGATGGGCAACTTTGATGGGGTGGGGGCTACAAAAAAACTGAACTGAACTGATCATGAGGGGCCGCAGTGGCTCGCTGGTCACTTGACAGCAGAGAGACATTTTTTAAGTTGTAGAGTTCATTTCCTGCAATTCTACCCGTTTTGCCACGGGGATGTGAGAATACCCCGACTGAGTTCCAAAATATATACAGTACATATTATATTTTGGGGGGGGGGGGGGAAATGAATCCGCTGGCCTACAAAATGGGAGCCTTAGACATCCGACTGTATGAACAAACCAATGAACTATTGACATGTCTGTTTCCATGGCCTTGTGCTTGTTGACTCTTCCCTATCCTAAAAGAATATGTCATACAACTGAACTTTGGAAAAACATGAAGGCTACGTGGTTGGTGTTCTTTTTTGGGTACTACTTCAGTCCTACCCTCTACCAACACGCTGTGCCTACATAATCAGGCAACCAGCCAAACCCAAAACGAGCATTTATGTCACATGAACAATTATAACAGGTAAGGAAGCAACTGTGACAGTGGGTTGTGCAAACAACAGATTTATTACATTGTGACTTCTGGCCACACTGAGGAAACACACACTGCATTCATCCATTTATTTCTGTCCCAAAAAGGCCATTGATATGGCCTATGAGTCTAGAAAGAGACCTCTGAGTCATGTCTAACAATAGTGAAAACAACTCAGAGTAGTCAATTATACAAACACATCGATTAATTGATCCTATTCGAATTTTGATACTACATGAAATGTAGTAGTATGGCTTTGTTGACTTCCGTCAATAAAAAAAAATCCATCCCTCAATAAAAAAATAAAAAAATACCTTTTAAATGCATTCATTTAACTGAGTGAAATGCTCAGTTGAACTAGAATCTCCCTGAACACTGGTCCAGGCTATTGGCCAAGACTGAAGTTAGTCGCTACATCCTCTCCTCGGGCCGACACTCACCTATTGGTTGTGGGGACAGTCGATGCAGGGAAAGTGTAGTCTCTCGCCCTCTATGGGACCGCAGTGTTCGGGTTGTCCAACTGGATTACCCTGTTCCTCAACTCTCCTCTTCAGGACGTTCTCCAGGTGGCACGATGACAGATGCCTATGCTGCTCTGTACCATCACTCATTCATATATCCTTATGTACATATTCTTTATCCCCTTACACTGTGTACAAGACAGTAGTTTTGGAATTGTTAGTTAGATTACTTGTTATTACTGCATTGTCGGAACTAGAAGCACAAGCATTTCGCTACACTCGCATTAACATCTGCTAACCATGTGTATGTGTGACAAATAAAATTTGATTTGATTTGATTTGAGATTGGGAGGAGACTCTTGTACAGACCCCCACCCCTTTCCTAATCAGATTAGTCTATTATAATTAGCTGCGCCAAATGTCAACCTCAAATCACAAATTACCTTTGAGTATCACAGGAGGACATAGAGAGAGAGTATCAGCTCCAGCCAAATGCTCCTAAACCACAGGTCCTGGATCAGCTCTCACAATGCCAATCCTGACCTTTATCATCTGCTTTTTCAACTGCTCTCTGGACGTTCATACCCGGATCTCACAGCTAGCTAGCTGCTATCCGTGTGACAGTCGGCTTTCGTCGATTCCGGAGCAAACATCGATTGTTCCGGTGCTAGCCAGCTCCGTCAATCACGCCTGAGTTCCATCATTCACTCCTGGGCTGCAGTCACCTATCCGGACCCGTTTCACTGCCTACGCGGAGCCCCACCGGGCCTTCACAACCGGACTGCCGACGTTATCTACCTGAAGGAGATCCGGCTGGCTCCTCTGTCGCGACGTTACCGGAACGCCCATCTGCGGCCCGCTAACCGTTAGCTGTCTTTCCGGCTGCTATCTGAATAGACAATCGGACAATTTATTTATTTGAATTATTATGTTTTCTTCTCGGGCCTCTATAACTATATCTATTGTTCTTATTTTTGTTGTTGTGTGATTTGGATTAATCCCCTCTACCACACGGAACCCCACTAATCTACTGACCGAACGCAAGAGGTGGCTAACAACAGACTCCATCCTATGCTAGCTTGCTACCGGTTGGCTTGGCTAGCTGTCTAAATCGCCGTGACCCTAAACCAACCTCTCCACTCACTGGACCCTTTTGATCACTCGACTAAGCATGCCTCTCCTTAATGTCAATATGTCTTGTCCATTGCTGTTCTGGTTAGTGTTTATTGGCTTATTTCACTGTAGAGCCTCTAGTCCTGCTCACTATACCTTATCCAACCTATTAGTTCCACCACCCACACATGCAATGACATCTCCTGGTTTCAATGATGTTTCTAGAGACAATATCTCTCTCTTCATCACTCAATACCTAGGTTTACCTCCACTGTATTCACATCCTACCTTACCTTTGTCTGTACATTATACCTTGATGCTATTTTATCGCCCCCAGAAACCTCCTTTTACTCTCTGTTCCAGACGTTCTAGACGACCAATTCTTATTGCTTTCAGTCGCACCCTTATTCTACTCCTCCTATGTTCCTCTGGCGATGTAGAGGTGAATCCAGGCCCTGCAGTGCCTAGCTCCACTCCTATTCCCCAGGCGCTCTCTTTTGACGACTTCTGTAACCGTAATAGCCTTGGTTTCATGCATGTTAACATTAGAAGCCTCCTCCCTAAGTTTGTTCTTTTCACTGCTTTAGCACACTCTGCCAACCCGGATGTTCTAGCTGTGTCTGAATCCTGGCTTAGGAAGACCACCAAAAATTCAGACATTTTAATTCCAAACTACAACATTTTCAGACAAGATAGAACTGCCAAAGGGGGCGGTGTTGCAATTTACTGCAAAGATAGCCTGCAGAGTTCTGTCCTACTATCCAGGTCTGTACCCAAACAATTTGAACTTCTACTTTTAAAAATCCACCTTTCTAAAAACAAGTCTCTCACCGTTGCCGCCTGCTATAGACCACCCTCTGCCCCCAGCTGTGCTCTGGACACCATATGTGAACTGATTGCCCCCCATCTATCTTCAGAGCTCGTGCTGCTAGGCGACCTAAACTGGAACATGCTTAACACCCCAGCCATCCTACAATCTAAACTTGATGCCCTCAATCTCACACAAATTATCAATGAACCTACCAGGTACCTCCCCAAAGCCTTAAACACGGGCACCCTCATAGATATCATCCTAACCAACTTCCCCTCTAAATACACCTCTGCTGTCTTCAACCAAGATCTCAGCGATCACTGCCTCATTGCCTGCATCCGTAATGGGTCAGCGGTCAAACGACCTCCTCTCATCACTGTAAAACGCTCCCTGAAACACTTCAGCGAGCAGGCCTTTCTAATCGACCTGGCCGGGGTATCCTGGAAGGATATTGACCTCATCCCGTCAGTAGAGGATGCCTGGATATTTTTTTAAAATGCCTTCCTAACCATCTTAAATAAACATGCCCCATTCAAGAAATTTAGAACCAGGAACAGATATAGCCCTTGGTTCTCCCCAGACCTGACTGCCCTTAATCAACACAAAAACGTCCTATGGCGTTCTGCATTAGCATCGAACAGCCCCCGTGATATGCAGCTGTTCAGGGAAGCTAGAAACCATTATACACAGGCAGTTAGAAAAGCCAAGGCTAGCTTTTTCAAGCAGAAATTTGCTTCTTGCAACACTAACTCAAAAAAGTTCTGGGACACTGTAAAGTCCATGGAGAATAAGAACACCTCCTCCCAGCTGCCCACTGCACTGAAGATAGGAAACACTGTCACCACTGATAAATCCACCATAATTGAAAATTTCAATAAGCATTTTTCTACTGCTGGCCATGCTTTCCACCTGGCTACTCCTACCCCTGTCAACAGCACTGCACCCCCAACAGCAACTCGCCCAAGCCTTCCCCATTTCTCCTTCTCCCAAATCCATTCAGCTGATGTTCTGAAAGAGCTGCAAAATCTGGACCCCTACAAATCAGCCGGGCTAGACAATCTGGACCCTTTCTTTCTAAAATTATCTGCCGAAATTGTTGCCACCCCTATTACTAGCCTGTTCAACCTCTCTTTCGTGTCGTCTGAGATTCCCAAAGATTGGAAAGCAGCTGCGGTCATCCCCCTCTTCAAAGGGGGGGACACTCTTGACCCAAACTGCTACAGACCTATATCTATCCTACCATGCCTTTCTAAGGTCTTCGAAAGCCAAGTCAACAAACAGATTACCGACCATTTTGAATCTCACCATACCTTCTCTGCTATGCAATCTGGTTTCAGAGCTGGTCATGGGTGCACCTCAGCCACGCTCAAGGTCCTAAACGATATCTTAACCGCCATCGATAAGAAACATTACTGTGCAGCCGTATTCATTGATCTGGCCAAGGCTTTCGACTCTGTCAATCACCACATCCTCATCGGCAGACTCAACAGCCTTGGTTTCTCAAATGATTGCCTCGCCTGGTTCACCAACTACTTCTCTGATAGAGTTCAGTGTGTCAAATCTGAGGGTCTGTTGTCCGGACCTCTGGCAGTCTCTATGGGGGTGCCACAGGGTTCAATTCTTGGACCAACTCTCTTCTCTGTATACATCAATGAGGTCGCTCTTGCTGCTGGTGAGTCTCTGATCCACCTCTACGCAGACGACACCATTCTGTATACTTCCGGCCCTTCTTTGGACACTGTGTTAACAACCCTCCAGGCAAGCTTCAATGCCATACAACTCTCCTTCCGTGGCCTCCAACTGCTCTTAAATACAAGTAAAACTAAATGCATGCTCTTCAACCGATCACTACCTGCACCTACCCGCCTGTCCAACATCACTACTCTGGACGGTTCTGACTTAGAATACGTGGACAACTACAAATACTTAGGTTTCTGGTTAGACTGTAAACTCTCCTTCCAGACCCATATCAAACATCTCCAATCCAAAGTTAAATCTAGAATTGGCTTCCTATTTCGCAACAAAGCATCCTTCACTCATGCTGCCAAACATACCCTTGTAAAACTGACCATCCTACCAATCCTCGACTTTGGCGATGTAATTTACAAAATAGCCTCCAATACCCTACTCAACAAACTGGATGCAGTCTATCACAGTGCAATCCGTTTTGTCACCAAAGCCCCATACACTACCCACCATTGCGACCTGTACGCTCTCGTTGGCTGGCCCTCGCTTCATACTCGTCGCCAAACCCACTGGCTCCATGTCATCTACAAGACCCTGCTAGGTAAAGTCCCCCCTTATCTCAGCTCGCTGGTCACCATAGCATCTCCCACCTGTAGCACACGCTCCAGCAGGTATATCTCTCTAGTCACCCCCAAAACCAATTCTTTCTTTGGCCGCCTCTCTTTCCAGTTCTCTGCTGCCAATGACTGGAACGAACTACAAAAATCTCTGAAACTGGAAACTCTTATCTCCCTCACTAGCTTTAAGCACCAACTGTCAGAGCAGCTCACAGATTACTGCACCTGTACATAGCCCACATATAATTTAGCCCTATCAACTACCTCTTTCCCAACTGTATTTAATTTATTTATTTATTTTGCTCCTTTGCACCCCATTATTTTTATTTCTACTTTGCACATTCTTCCATTGCAAAACTACCATTCCAGTGTTTTACTTGCTATATTGTATTTACCTTGCCACCAAGGCCTTTTTTTTGCCTTTACCTCCCTTCTCACCTCATTTGCTCACATTGTATATAGACTTGTTTATACTTTATTATTGACTGTATGTTTGTTTTACTCCATGTGTAACTCTGTGTTGTTGTATCTGTCGAACTGCTTTGCTTTATCTTGGCCAGGTCGCAATTGTAAATGAGAACTTGTTCTCAACTTGCCTACCTGGTTAAATAAAGGTAAAATAAAATAAATAAATAAAAAATCATGGGGTTTCAAAGTTTAAACTGGCCCTAGATCTGTGCTGATTATGAGCAACTTCCACTCTCACCTGGGTCACTCTCAGAGGTCGAAACAGGAGAAAAAAGTTTGAAATGGAACACGGATATGAGCATTCTGATTGACCAGGAAATCATTTTAAAACTGTCCACTTACAGACCTTGGGATGGATTGAATTGGGGGGGGGGGGGGGGGGGGGGGGAACATTTACAGTATAAGACCTATACAGTATAACAAAGTAACAAAGACATATTGTTTAATTGTCAGGCATCTTATGAGTTGGTTTCTAGGCAAGCCCCATTCAAACTTTTCTAAATCCTTCAGGACTTCACTTGCTCAAACAATTCCAATCCCTCACATGTTTTGCCTCTTAACAGTGACCTTGCTGGTCGTCTGCTTCTGTCCCACCTGGACCTGAGGCCTGTCCCATTTGATATCTGTCATCTCTTATTAAAGGAGCAATCTCAGACAGATAGAGATGTAGGATCGATGAATACAGATGTAGTATCTTAATTTGATCAGTCTTTTGTTGTTGAGAATTTTCCTGCACAGCCCGGAAATGCAAACTTATAGTGTATTCAATGTTAAAAAAGGCTTCTAAAGTTTATAATTTTCACTTTAAAATGTCCGACTTGATTTGCCCTAACGGAAATTGTATCAACCACTCTTATTTTCTTGCTGTAGCAAACTGGCTCAAATGAAGATCCTGCATCTGTAGGGCTGGAGAAATGTAACAATGTCACATGTATAGATGGTATTTTCTTGATCTATTTGATAAAAATTCATGTTTTAACCATGTTTTGAAGCTTACAATAATTTAGTTAAAAATCTAATATTTGGGATTGTGATGGAGAAAGACAGTTGAACTAATCTCATGAGGCATTTATTATTGATATTCTTCAAAAATCAATGGCTATATATCAACAATCCAAAATTGTGTATCAATCCCAGATTGCCCCAGACCAACCCTTTTAGCCCAGAGACAGAACGCTTCCTGAGTCAAATCCTCCCAATCCCATTTCAGAGTCTTGTCCGTCTTAATCCATTAGATCAATGACTGAATCCTGTAACTTCCTCTTGTATGTGTTCGTGTGTGTGGGGGGAGGGGTAAACTAAAATAGAATATTGCCTGACCACTGTGTTACAATACACATTGCAGCTGACAAGCTGACATACACACACAAGAAAACACCGGACACACACATACACACAGCTTTTTTCCAATTAAATTTCAGGACTTTTTGGGCGGTATTTTTTGGGAGGGGCGTAAAAATAGTTTAAACCTAACCCTAACCGTACCCATTAACCTAATCCTTAGCCAAATCTGTGTGGGTCTTGTTTGCATGGGGAGCTGTCAGGTTACAAGGTGTGGGTTTACAAGCTGAGGAAAATACTCAAGGACTTCTTTAAAAAAAAACATAAAAAAAGTTATAATTATACATATAAATATTTATTGGGTAAAAGTGTTGTGTAATAATAATAATATGTACATGTAATAATAATATGTATGCTTTATACAAAGGTTTATTAAAACAACATTAGGCTGACATTAACATTAACTTAATTAACATTAACATTAACTTTTTGAATAATTGTAATATGTATGCATTTTGTACTAAAGTTTTTTAAGAAAATAAAAGGTTTATAAGAAAAAGTAATGTACCTTCCATTAATTAAATAGCTCTTCCTCCTGACCTCTGTCCCCCCCCCCCCCCCCAAGTATGTGTGTGTGTGTGTGTGTGTGTGTGTGTGTGTGTGTGTGTGTGTGTGTGTGTGTGTGTGTGTGTCTTGGTTGCATAAGGCAGTGTCACGTTACAATCTATGGGTTTACAAGCAGAGGAAAATACTAAAGGACTTCTTTATAAGAAAAAATACTTAAAAAATAATAATAATTATACATAGAAATATTTATTGGCAAAAGTGTTGTGTAATAATAATATGTATGTGTAATAAAGATATGTATGATCTATATAAAGCTTTAGTAAAAAATATATAATAAAAACTGTAATATGTATGCATTTCTGTACTAAAGATTTTAAAGAAAATAAAAGGTTTGAAAGAAAATATAATTTATACCTTTAATGAAATCTCTGTCAAGCTGTTCCCAAGCTGTTTCTCTCTCTCTCTCTCTACACAAGAGCGCTTGGTGTCACGGGTTGTGTGTAGAGACGGACCAAGGCGCAGCGTGCTCTGAGTTCCACATCTTTATTTTTGTGAAACTTACAAAAACAAAAGAAACAAACAACGAACCGTAACATAAGAGGTGCTACATGCACTAACTCAAAAACAAGATCCCACAAAAACCCAGTGGGGAAATGGCTGCCTAAATATGATCCCCAATCAGAGACAATGATAAACAGCTGCCTCTGATTGGGAACCATAACAGGCCAACATAGACATAAAACAACCTAGATAACCCACCCTAGTCACACCCTGACCTAACCAACATAGAGAATAAAAGGCTCTCTATGGTCAGGGCATGACAGTATCCCCCCCCCCCCCCCCCCCCCCCCCCCCAAAAGGTGCAGACTCCAGCCGCAAAACCTGACTCTATAGGGGAGGGTCCAGGTGGGCATCTAGCGTTGGTGGCGGCTCCGGTGCGGGGGGGAAGTACCCACTCCACTCGCGGATCCACCAGCATTGGTGGCGGCTCTGGTGCGGGACTTTGCCCATGCCCAGACCACGGGTCCGGCCATGGAGCCGGGTAGAATGCCGTGCCCGGACTTGGCCTCGGCACAGAGGACGGCTCCGACCTTGGAGCGGGACTGGACGCCTTGCCTGGACTGGGCACCGGCGCAGGGGAAGGCTCCTGTCCTGAAGCGGGACTGGACACGCTGCCCTGCCATGTCTGGAGCTGCGAGGAGTAACAGCGTGACCTATGTCGCTAGCTACCATGACAAAGACCAAAACCGGTGGCAGTACCGTTGAGGACGCACGTGAAGGATCTTTTAAATGATCAAAAAGTCCCACAAGCAATTGTTACAACAACAACAAAATAGCTTCAAGTGTGGATTCAACTAATAAAGGAATGGACGACTTGCCCAGAGAGGTCCAGAACCTGAAGAACAGTTTTCAGTTCTCCCAGGGTCACCCTGATGAGTTGAAACAGGAGAACGGAAAGATGACAGCAATCTGTAGTCATTGAGAGAGGACATCAGTTCTGTGTGTGAATCCATGATAACATTGACGGATAAATCAGACTATCTCGAGGTACAATCAAGGCGGAACAACATGGTTGTGGACGGAATTGCAGAATCTCCATGAGACCTGGACGGAGTCTGAGGACAAAGTGAGGGAAATGATCTCTGAGAAATTGAAGATGGACCACAGGAAGATTGAGGTAGAGCACACCCACAGGACTGGAAAACCCACCACCGGACCAGGTGATAGGCCGATAGTAGTCAAGTTCCTGAGGTTCAAGGACAAGGTAGCTGTTCTGGAAAGAGCCACTTCAACCCTGCAGCACACACACACACCAATTGATTAATGGACTGCTGAATGTATATTTTTTTTTATCTTGCTTTGTCTGCTCTTTTCAATATTATGTCTATCTCTGATAATCTTTCCAGGAAAGGGCTGAACATAGCCAATATTAATATATGTAGCCTTAGAAATGAGGTTAATGAAATCAATAACTTGATAACATCAGATAATATTCATATTCATATGACATTCATATATTAGCCATTTCTGAGACTCACCTAGATAATTCATTTGATGATACAGCAATAGCAATACAAGGATATAACATCTATAGAAGAGACAGAAATGCTTATGGGACAGGGGTTGCTGTATATATTCAGAGCCATATCCTTGTAATGCTTAGAGAAGATCTTATGTCAAGTGTTATTGAAGTGTTGTGGTTGCAGGTTGATTTGGCACATCTAAAGCCTTTTCTTTTGGGGTGTTGCTATAGGCCAACAAGTGCTAACAGTCAGTATCTAAATAATATGTGTGAAATGCTTGATAGTGTCTGTGATGTAAACAGAGAGGTCTACCTTCTTGGGGACCTGAATATTGACTGGTTTTCATCACGCTGTCCGCTCAAGAGGAAGATTTTCACTGTAACCAGTGCCTGTAATCTGGTTCAGGTTATTAATCAACCTACCACGGTGTTTACAAACACTACAGGAACAAGATCATCCACATGTATTGATCACATTTTTTACTAATATTGTAGAACTTTGTTCTAAAGCTGTGTCTGTACCCATTGGATGCAGTGGTCACAATATAGTGGCTATATCCAGGAAATCAAAGTTCCAACAGCTGGGCCTAAAGTGTGTAAGAGATCATGCAAAATATTTTGCTGTGACTATTATGTGGACGATGTTAAACATATTTGTTGGTCTGATGTGATTAATGAGGAGCATCCAGACGCTGCACTTGATGGATTTATGAAATTGCTTCTTCCAATTATTGATAAACATGCACCTGTTAAGAAACTGACTGTTAGAACTGTTAAGGCTCCATGGGTTGATGAGGAATTGAAAAACTGTGTGGTTGAAAGAGATGGGGTAAAAAGGAGTGGCTAATAAGTCTGGCTGCATATCTGACTAGCATGTTTACTGCAAATTGAGAGACTATATAGACCCTCCTATCTGTCATATTTTTCATCTGAATCCTGAAGGAAAGTCTTTGTCCTCAGGGCTGGAGGGAAGCCAAGTTTTTTTAAATTTTTTTTATTTCACCTTTATTTAACCAGGTAGGCTAGTTGAGAACAAGTTCTCATTTGCAACTGCGACCTGGCCAAGATAAGGCATAGCAGTGTGAACAGACAACACAGAGTTACACATGGAGTAAACAATTAACAAGTCAATAACACAGTAGAAAAAAGGGGAGTCTATATATACATTGTGTGCAAAAGGCATGAGAAGGTAGGCAAATAATTACAATTATGCAGATTAACACTGGAGTGATAAATGATCAGATGGTTATGTACAGGTAGAGATATTGGTGTGCAAAAGAGCAGAAAAATAAATAAATAAAAACAGTATGGGGATGAGGTAGGTGAAAATGGGTGGGCTATTTACCAATAGACTATGTACAGCTGCAGCGATCGGTTAGCTGCTCAGATAGCAGATGTTTGAAGTTGGTGAGGGAGATAAAAGTCTCCAACTTCAGCAATTTTTGCAATTCGTTCCAGTCACAGGCAGCAGAGAACTGGAACGAAAGGCGGCCAAATGAGGTGTTGGCTTTAGGGATGATCAGTGAGATACACCTGCTGGAGCGCGTGCTACGGATGGGTGTTGCCATCGTAACCAGTGAACTGAGATAAGGCGGAGCTTTACCTAGCATGGACTTGTAGATGACCTGGAGCCAGTGGGTCTGGCGACGAATATGTAGCGAGGGCCAGCCGACTAGAGCATACAAGTCGCAGTGGTGGGTGGTATAAGGTGCTTTAGTGACAAAACGGATGGCACTGTGATAAACTGCATCCAGTTTGCTGAGTAGAGTGTTGGAAGCAATTTTGTAGATGACATCGCCGAAGTCGAGGATCGGTAGGATAGTCAGTTTTACTAGGGTAAGTTTGGCGGCGTGAGTGAAGGAGGCTTTGTTGCGGAATAGAAAGCCGACTCTTGATTTGATTTTCGATTGGAGATGTTTGATATGGGTCTGGAAGGAGAGTTTAGAGTCTAGCCAGACACCTAGGTACTTATAGATGTCCACATATTCAAGGTCGGAACCATCCAGGGTGGTGATGCTGGTCAGGCGTGCGGGTGCAGGCAGCGAACGGTTGAAAAGCATGCATTTGGTTTTACTAGCGTTTAAGAGCAGTTGGAGGCCACGGAAGGAGTGCTGTATGGCATTGAAGCTCGTTTGGAGGTTAGATAGCACAGTGTCCAAGGACGGGCCGGAAGTATATAGAATGGTGTCGTCTGCGTAGAGGTGGATCAGGGAATCGCCCGCAGCATGAGAAACATCATTGATATATACAGAGAAAAGAGTCGGCCCGAGAATTGAACCCTGTGGCACCCCCATAGAGACTGCCAGAGGACCGGACAGCATGCCCTCCGATTTGACACACTGAACTCTGTCTGCAAAGTAATTGGTGAACCAGGCAAGGCAGTCATCCGAAAAACCGAGGCTACTGAGTCTGCCGATAAGAATACGGTGATTGACAGAGTCGAAAGCCTTGGCAAGGTCTATGAAGACGGCTGCACAGTACTGTCTTTTATCGATGGCGGTTATGATATCGTTTAGTACCTTGAGTGTGGCTGAGGTACACCCGTGACCGGCTCGGAAACCAGATTGCACAGCGGAGAAGGTACGGTGGGATTCAAGATGGTCAGTGACCTGTTTGTTGACTTGGCTTTCGAAGACCTTAGATAGGCAGGGCAGGATGGATATAGGTCTGTAACAGTTTGGGTCCAGGGTGTCGCCCCCTTTGAAGAGGGGGATGACTGCGGCAGCTTTCCAATCCTTGGGGATCTCAGACAATATGAAAGAGAGGTTGAACAGGCTGGTAATAGGGGTTGCGACAATGGCGGCGGATAGTTTCAGGAATAGAGGGTCCAGATTGTCAAGCCCAGCTGATTTGTACGGGTCCAGGTTTTGCAGCTCTTTCAGAACATCTGCTATCTGGATTTGGGTAAAGGAGAACCTGGAGAGGCTTGGGCGAGTAGCTGCGGGGGGGGGGGGGGGGGGGAGCTGTTGGCCGAGGTTGGAGTAGCCAGGCGGAAGACATGGCCAGCCGTTGAGAAATGCTTGTTGAAGTTTTCGATAATCATGGATTTATCGGTGGTGACCGTGTTACCTAGCCTCAGTGCAGTGGGCAGCTGGGAGGAGGTGCTCTTGTTCTCCATGGACTTCACAGTGTCCCAGAACTTTTTGGAGTTGGAGCTACAGGATGCAAACTTCTGCCTGAAGAAGTTGGCTTTAGCTTTCCTGACTGACTGTGTGTATTGGTTCCTGACTTCCCTGAACAGTTGCATATCGCGGGGACTATTCGATGTTAGTGCAGTCCGCCACAGGATGTTTTTGTGCTGGTCGAGGGCAGTCAGGTCTGGAGTGAACCAGGGGCTATATCTGTTCTTAGTTCTGCATTTTTTGAACGGAGCATGCTTATCTGAAATGGTGAGGAAGTTACTTTTAAAGAAAGACCAGGCATCCTCAACTGACGGGATGAGGTCAATGTCCTTCCAGGATACCCGGGCCAGGTCGATTAGAAAGGCCTGCTCACAGAAGTGTTTTAGGGAGCGTTTGAGAGTGATGAGGGGTGGTCGTTTGACTGCGGCTCCGTAGCGGATACAGGCAATGAGGCAGTGATCGCTGAGATCCTGGTTGTAGACAGCGGAGGTGTATTTGGAGGGCCAGTTGGTCAGGATGACGTCAATGAGGGTGCCCTTGTTTACAGAGTTAGGGTTGTACCTGGTGGGTTCCTTGATGATTTGAGTGAGATTGAGGGCATCTAGCTTAGATTGTAGGACTGCCGGGGTGTTAAGCATATCCCAGTTTAGGTCACCTAACAGAACAAACTCTGAAGCTAGATGGGGGGCGATCAATTCACAAATGGTGTCCAGGGCACAGCTGGGAGCTGAGGGGGGTCGGTAGCAGGCGGCAACAGTGAGAGACTTATTTCTGGAGAGAGTAATTTTCAAAATTAGTAGTTCGAACTGTTTGGGTATGGACCTGGAAAGTATGACATTACTTTGCAGGCTATCTCTGCAGTAGACTGCAACTCCTCCCCCTTTGGCAGTTCTATCTTGACGGAAGATGTTATAGTTGGGTATGGAAATCTCAGAATTTTTGGTGGCCTTCCTGAGCCAGGAAGTAATTCCGCTACCCAAGAGTGGTAAAGGGGCCTTTACTGGTTCTAACAGCAGACCTGTAAAAGCTTGCTGCCAGCTCTTAGCAAACTGTTGCTAAAAATTGTGTTCGACCAAATACAATGCTCTTTCTCTGTAAACAAAATAACAACAGACTTTCAGCATGCTTATAGAGAAGGGCACTCAACACTGACACAAATGACGGATGATTGGTTGAAAGAAAGTGATAAGATGATTGTGGGACCTGTACTGTTAGATTTCAGTGCAGCCTTTGATATTACTGACCATAACCTGTTGTTGAAAAAATGTATGTGTTATGGCCTTTCAACCTCTGCCATATCGTGGATTCAGAGCTATCTATCTAATAGAACTCAAAGGGTTTTCTTTGATGGAAGCTTCTCTAATGTAAAGTGTGGTGTACCGCAGGGCAGCTCTCTAGTCCCTCTACTCTTTTCTATTTTTACCTATGACCTGCCACTGGCATTAAACAAAGCATGTGTGTTCATGTATGCTGATGATTCAACCATATACGCATCAGCAACCACAGCTAATGAAGTCAGTGAAACCCTTAACAAAGAGTTGCAGTCTGTTTTGAAATGGGTGACCAGTAATAAACTGGTCCTGAACATCTCTAAAGCATTTTATTTGGTATAAATCATTCCTTAAGTTCTAGACCTCAGCTGAATCTGGTAATGAATGTTGTGGCTGTTGAGCAAGTTGAGGACATTCAATTACTTGGTGTTACCTTAGATTGTAAACTGTCATGGTCAAAACATATAGATTCAATGGTTGTAAAGATAGGGAGAGGTCTGTCCATAGTAAAGAGATGCTGTGATTTTTGACACCACACTCCAAAATGCAAGTCCCGCAGGCTCTAGTTTTGTCTAATCTTGATTATTGTCTAGTCGTGTGGTCCAGTGGTGCAAGGAAACATCTAGTTAAGCTGCAGCTGGCCCAGAACAGAGTGGCACGTTTTGCTCTTCATTGTAATCAGAGGGCTGATATTAATACTATGCATGCTTGTCTCTTGGCTAAGAGTTGAGGAGAGACTGACTGCATCACTTCTTTTGATAAGAAACATTGTGTTGGAAATCGCAAAATGTTTGCATAGTCGACTTACACACAGCTCTGACACACACACTTACGCGACTGGCATGCCACCAGGGGTCTTTTCACAGACCCCAAATCCAGAACAAATTCAAGAAAGTGTACAGTATTATATAGTGCACTTATTACATGGAACTTCCTTCCATCTCATACTGCTCAAATAAACAGCAAACCTGGTTTCAAAACACTGATAAAGCAACACCTCACAACACCTCTCCCCTATTTGACCTAGATAGTTTGTGTGTATGCATTGATATGTAGGCTACGTGTGCCTTTCAATTTTTTTATGTAGTTCTGTCCTTGAGATGGTCTTGTCTGTATTGTGTCATGTTTTATGTTTTGTGTGGACCCCAGGAAGAGCAGCTGCTGCTTTTGCAACAGCTAATGGGGATCCTAATAAAATACCAAAATACCAAATACCAGAGGTATTGATGACTTGCAACTCAACTTTGACTTTAACACCAATGACTTGTGATTTGACTTGGACTTGAACCTTACGACTCGACCTGACTTGATTCCCTCCCCAAGCCCAAGTCATTTAAATTATGCTATTTAAAAAAAGTGTGCAGTGCATCAACTCTTCATTTAACGGAATACAGTTTGAAACGGACAGCAGCCAATAAAACTGTGCCAGCTAAGAAAAAGTGTGTGGCAGTGCAGAGGAACGTCGGCGGGTGAATTCAGATTCAGATTGAAGACTTGAAAAGATGATACCCGGATATAAAGACGATGCTGTATCAACAAAAAAACGGATGCAACTTGCAAAATATGCGAGAAGAAAAATGCAGACGGATGTGCAACGTGCAACAATTTCCAATTTTGTTTGACATTTGAAGCTGCACAAAGAACGATAAGTTGTAGATAATATAGCCGACAGCTATATATTTTATTACTTTACTAGTGTATCATGTAGGCTAACTTAATGTTAAATCAATGAGCCTCCACACAGTCAGTGCGGGAATGTGATCATTGCAACCAAGAGTGAGCTACAACATGCGAGGCAGTTGGTAGCCTAAATCCTGCCTGATGTTACTGCTGTTCCTAAACCCACTGACATACGTTACAGGCTGACTACAACGCTCGCGTCGCGTGCGCGAGTGTTGCAAAATACATTTAGAAATATATATTATTAAATTATTGCACCCACACTGCTTGCGTGCGCCAACGAGCGTCTGCATTGCCAAGGTCCAAAATAGAAGTCAGTTATATTTCTGATGCAGATCGCCGGTGCAAGTCCTGCCTCTCCCATCTCCTCATTGGTTTATAGAAGCAGGTACTGAAAGACGGAATAGACCGGTGGCGGTAATGAACGTAATTTATGAAAGTTGCCAATCGCAATATAAAGTCAAGAGAAGAAAAAGCCTGGAAGGAGGAGAGATGACTATAAGCAATTCGGTTGACCGTTTTGTGTGGATTAAGTGGTGGAGTAGAGGACCTTCTGCATTTCAGGTAAAATAACAACTCAATGTTTATATCCCAGGACAAATTAGCTATCAACAGCAAGCTAGCTAAATAGGAAAAATGAGCTAGCAGGTGCAAGCTAACTAGCTAAATTGCCATAAATGCTTCATGCTTTTCGACCTGTCCCCAAATTAATGTCATTGGTTCAGAGTTTGTTTTGATATTTTAACCTGCGTGTCGTGATCGCTTTTGGTGTAGGGGGACAAAATACATTTATGCACGATGGCGCACGCGCGCAGCCGGTTTGGGTTCCGTGTAAGACGGCAGAATCTATTGTCTACAAACAGTATGAATAAAGAACTTTGGGGGGGGGGGGGTAATGTATCTGTATCTGTTAAGGTCAGCAGTATATCTTTAAGATTACAATAACCCTTTCAATAATGGTGTGAGGCATCTGGATTATTTTGGGGGGGATCCACCGGACATTCCACGCATATCCCCGGATGCCCCCCTAAAGTTAAAGGTAAAGGTTTGGTATTTTATTAGGATTTTATTAGGATCAGCAGTAGAGGGTTTAATATCTTGCCTACCCTGAGAACTCTTTTTATAAGGGTAAAGGTTAAACAGGTTTAAAACAGTTGTTTCAAAGACAATTTGGGGTGCCCCTTGTGTACATATTGGCCCCTTGTGTGTTAGGACCACCTAGATTAACAACATGTTGACCATTACATCTGGATAGCTGAGAACTCTTTTTTTGTGTAAAACAGTTGCTTCAAAGACACTACACACACATCCCAAGAACCAAGTGCTCTTGTGTAGAGAAAGAGATAGTCTCCCCAAGCTGTTTCTGTCTTTCTCTGAGATTTCATTAAAAGAAAATGTAATTTACCTTTATTTTCTTCAAAATCTTTAGTACAGAAATGCATACATATTACAATTATTAAAACGTTTACTGTGCAATGTTAAACTATAACCTTAATGTTTTTACTAAACCTTTATATAGATCATGCATATTATTATTATTATACAATACTACACTTTAATACCCAATAAATGTTTATACACTACCGTTCAAAAGTTTGGGGTCACTTAGAAATGTCCTTGTTTTTGAAAGAAAAACACATTTTATGTCCATTAAAATAACATCAAATTGATCAGAAATACAGTGTAGACATTGTTAATGTAGTAAATGACTATTGTAGCTGGAAACAGCAGATTTTTTATGGAATATCTACATAGGTGTACAGAGGCCCATTATCAGCAAACATCACTCCTGTGTTCCAATGGCATGTTGTGTTAGCTAATCCAAGTTTATCATTTTAAAACGCTAATTAATCATTAGAAAACCCCTTTGCAATAATGTTAGCACAGCTGAAAACTGTTATGCTGTTGTGCTGAAGCAATAAAACTGGCTTTTTTTAGGCTAGTTGAGTATCTGGAGGATCAGCATTTGTGGGTTAGATTACAGGCTCAAAATGGCCAGAAACAAAGGACTTTCTTCTGAAACTTGTTTGTCTATTCTTGTTCTGAGAAATGAAGGCTATTCCATGCGAGAAATTGCAGAGAAACTGAAGACCTCGTACAACACTGTGTACTACAGAACAGCGCAAACTGGCTCTAACCAGAATAGAAAGAGGAGTGGGAGGTCCCGGTGCACAACTGAGCAAGAGGAAACCAGTCTCAACGTCAACAGTGAAGAGGCGACTCCAGGATGCTGTCCTTCTAGGCTGAGTTGCAAAGAAAAATATTTTCAGCTGTGCTAACATAATTGCAAAGGGGTTTTCTAATGATCAATTAGCCTTTTAAAATTTTAAACTTGAATTAGCTAACACAACGTGCCATTGGAACACAGGAGTGATGGTTGCTGATAATGGGCCTCTGTACGCCTATGTAGATATTCCATAAAAATCTGCTATTTCCAGCTACAATAGTCATTTACTACATTAACAATGTCTACACTGCATTTCTGATCAATTAGATGTTATTTTAATGGACAAAAAAATGAGCTTTTCTTTCAAAAACAAAGGACATTTCTAAGTGACCCCAAATTTTTGAACGATAATGTATAATTATTATTTTTGTTGTAAAATGTATTTTTTCTTAGAAATAAGTCCTTAAGTATTTTCCTCTGCTTGTAAACCCATAGCTTGTAACCTGACACCTCCCAATGCAATCAAGACCCCCCCCCCCCCCCCACCCCTCAATCAGGTGCATCACAAATAATGGCATCAATGGTTTTGTCATTGTGGCCCAGACATGAATGACACAATACACCTAGAATTGGTCTAGGATACAGGTTTTCTGTAGTTTCTCTCTTTTGAGGTTTCTTGTCACTCATAGTGATCACAGGACAAGTCTAGCACTTACTTATACTCAGGCAGACCTACCCGGAAATGACTCTTTCATTCTGCAAGGGGTCACAAGCTCACTACATAGGAGCTCCATAAGTTCACTACAAAACCTGTTTCCAAATTTCAAACACATTTTCTTTAAAAAGGTCTGTACACCACACATCAATCACCAGGCCATTACGTTTTATTTCAAGCATGTGCTTTACTTCAAAGAGACAGCTTCACTATCAATTTAAATAAGCACACCCGAAATAGCGTGAGAACATCCAAACAGAATGTCCTTAAAAAGGGCATTAACACAGGACACAGGAATAACTCAATCACTTTTTGACAGCAACCGTCTACTATATTCTCTCTGTCACTCCTGTGACCACAGAGCTCAGTAGAGAAAGTACCTAGAGCAACACAGTTTTTAGACTGCTCTAAATGTGACTCTGTAAAACCATTATTTTATCATAAACAGTCAAAAAAAGATACCAATTCAAGGTGTATTGTGTCCTTCATGTTTGGGCTATAGTGACAAAACCATTGATGTCATTCTTTGTGATGCGCCTGATTATTTTAATGGTGTGATTGATATGAGTGAAAGCCATATCGGTTACATTTTCCAAACCGACGATCACCTCATACTCATTTGCTTCCTGCAGATACCTGTGGCTTTACATTTTTTGAAGATAACTGCGCCACTACAGATGGGATGCCACGACTACATATTTGACTATTGCACCTCACTATTGAGCCACTATTTTCACTGTTTACTTCTTTGTAAACTATCCATAATGGATACATTTCAGGTGGTTCTTGAAGAAGTGGTGGGCTAGTTTGTCTTCTACGTCTTTTGATTGTTGATTTCGGAACGACGAGTACTTTGCGTTTTCAATTTTGGGTTGGTGGTCGATGCTGACATGACTACAGCTGGCAACCAGCAAACTGCCCAACCCATCCATGAAGAACTCTGAAACAAACATATGGACAGGGAAAATGGAATGGACCAAAGATGAATTAGCAAAGACAGAGCAGTGCCTTAAGCGTAATATCAGCAACATGATAATAATCATCTATAGAAACAATTGACTTCTTCAAAACTTAACACAACACTGAAACTGAACATCAGTCTCAAATGTGTCCATCTGTCTTTCTTATTGACGCAGCTTTCCAGATTTCCTCTTGACATAGTTTACAGACTTGCTGCAATCTGTCGATGTGCTGTTGAGCAAGGCACTTAACCCTAATTGCTCCTGCAAGTCACTCTGGATAAGCGTGTGTCTGCTAAATGACTCAAATGTAAATGTGAAATGTGTGCAACTGTTTTTACTGGGCTTTTAACTGCCCTCTTAGCATAGGATGAACTTTAATGTCCCTGGTAGGAAAATTGTCTTAAGACACAAAGTACTGCTATGTACAGTACAAAATAAGCTGACTGTACATTACACACTCAACATTGTACATATATTACACAATACCTCTGTCATACACATTGTGCACTTCTCATACTGTATATCTACATACAGAATACATATCGGCCAAGTCTCCCTCCTAAAATTATAAAAAAGGATATATACAGTGCCTTGCGAAAGTATTCGGCCCCCTTGAACTTTGCACGCCCAATTTTTCAGTTTTTGATTTGTTCAAAAAGTTTGAAATATCAAATGTCGTTCCACTTCATGATTGTGTCCCACTTGTTGTTGATTCTTCACAAAAAAATACAATTTTATATCTTTATGTTTGAAGCCTGAAATGTGGCAAAAGGTCGCAAAGTTCAAGGGGGCCGAATACTTTCGCAAGGCACTGTATATATATATTACCAGTCAAAAGCTTGGTCACCTACTCATTCAAGTGTATTTCTTTATTTTTACTATTTTCTACAATGTATAATAATAGTGAAGACATCAAAACTATGAAATAACACATATGGAATCATGTAGTAAAATATATTTTATATTTGAGATTCTTCAAAGTAACCACCCTTTGCCTTGATGACAGCTTTACACTCTTGGCATTCTCTCAGATTTCCACTTTGAAGAATCTCAAATATAAAATGTACTTTGATTTGTGTAACACTTTTTTGGTTACTACAGGATTCCATATGTGTTATTTCATATCCCTCCTAATTGAGATTTTCAAACCTCAGTGGGACTTCCTGGATATATAGAGGTTAAATAAATAAAAAATGTAATAAAGCCCACCTGAATGCGCCACTCTCTTCAGCCGGGGGTCAAAGCCCACTTTGCGCACGGCGTCGGTGCGACCCAGGAATAAGTTAACCACCCCGCTGGTGAAGGAGCAGGTAGGGAAGCCTGGAACAGGTTGGTATGTCACTGCACCCTTTCTGTTCAGACAACCCCCGTCCTCCCCATTACCCTCCTCGTACACCAAAGAGAAGTAGAACTGGCCGTGACCCGCCACAGAGCCGCCCACCTGATCACAGGAGGCAGAGAACAGAGCAGGTCCACATGTAGTAGAAATAATAATAATTCTTCATTTCATTTGTAAAGCACATTTCTCAGACCCAATGCGTAGGAAACAAATACAATAAAAACAATCCAAAGCACAGAAAAACACATACACTCGTAGAAAAAAAAAGTGCTATCTAGAACCTAAAATTATTATTCTGCTGTCCCCATAGGAGAACCCTTTGAATAATTATTTTTAGTTCTAGGTAGAACCCTTTTTGCTTCCATGTAGTATAACTGTTCCACAGACGGTTCTACATGGAACCCAAAAGCGTTCTACCCGTAACCAAAATATTTGAACTTGAACCAAATTGGTTTATCCTATGGGGACAGCTGTAGAACCCTTTTGGAACCCTTTTTTTCCAATATTCTGGAAAAAAAGACAACAAACAAAGCTATATTCATGTGTTGTCGGATCCAGAGGACATTAAAATAGAATTAGCAGAGGTCCTTGAAACATGTGCAGCACAGTTTTGAACACTTGGCAGATGTACCAATAAACAGGACATTACAATAGTCCAGACAGGATGAGATAAAGGAGTGGGTGAGTGGCTCAGCTGCAGACTGTGAGGTCGTAACCTGCCAGTGTTCCATAGATTGAAAAATTGGGCTTTGGTCACACTTTTGATGAGGGCCTCAAACGAGAGCTGGCTGTCAAGTATCACACCAAGGTTTCGAACCTCACTGGAGGGGAGGACCTTGACACCATCAATATTGTAAAGAGAAAGTGTTCCAGCCCAAGTTTAAGCAAAACAGGTAACACTTGTTCTAGCCTGGTGACAGATTGGGGATCAGGCTACAGTTACTCTGCTCACCACATCTAGTTCTGGTGTGGCCTCCATCACCTCCACCAGATTCTCAATCTTGGTTTTGTCTGTGAACAGGAAGTCGTCATCGACCCAGAGGAAGTATTTGGTAGTGACCTGAGAGACAGCCAGGTTCCTGCCAGCAAACCAGCCCTTTGGGAAGGAAAATGTCCTCAAAATTACTTTGTAGCAGTGCCCATCTGTGATTTTTTTTTTTATCCTATAAAAGAATTGTAACTGCAGAATGTTCAAAGGCATACAGATGTAGGATCTTAATTTGACCAGCATTGTCATTGCAAAATAGTCCTGCAGCAAAGGAATTTGAATGTTTAGTACATAATGTTGCTTGATTGGTGGTTAGGCTATTAGCTGGCCAAAATTACACCAAATAAAAAGTGCAATACTGTTAATATAGCCATGTGTTAGTATGGGTTTTCAGTGAGTATGGGTTTTCAAAGCTCATCTGTAGCTCATCTGTATTTTCTGCGGTGCAGGAAAATTCCCAGCAACAGTGATCAAATGAAGATCCTACACCCGTATAACATAGGAAAGGAAACCCTGCACTAACGGAAATTCTTTAGCAGCTGCAGATGTCTAACAAATGGGCGGACACCTGCTCTTTCCATGACAGAGATTGACCAGGTGAATCCGGGTGAAAGCTATTATCCCCGATTGATGTCACTTGTTAAATCCACTTCAATCAGTGAGTACGTTTACATGCACACGAATAATTGGATATTAAACTGATTATGGCAGTCGGCAGATTATGCAATAGTCATCTAAACACCTTACTCTGTTTATCTTAATTGGCGTAAGGTCAAAATAAAGTAAGCATAGGCTGATTAAAACACCTGGTTTTCTGGGCAATCTTTCAAATGATTAGGACATGTAAACACCTTAAATCAGCGTACCAGAGGTATTGGATTTGCGCATGTGATAACACCAGCCCAGCGAGCCTCCCTCTTTAGCGCTAGTGAAGTGTTTTCGGGAACAACTGCATGTTTGCCTCTTAGAAGTAGTTCACATTCATACTTTATATGTCCGAACTCAGAATAAAACATGCTTCCCAAAAATAGCATGATCGCTGTGGTAGAACGTTCATTTTAATTGACGTTTGTCTGCATTTATCAAAGTAGCATTAGGTAGCCTGATTTCAGGTGTGTCCCTGTAAACAGGATTGTTACGGAAATTGTTCTTCTTTACAAAGCATGCAAATGTCTTAATCAAACTATTATATTAATTAGGGGGAGGGGGGGGGTAATTCAATAATATTAGGAAGGTGTTCTCTTAATATTTCATTCCTGCAGGGTAGCCTAGTGGTTAGCGCGGTGGACTAGTAACCGGAAGGTTACAAGGTACAAATCTGTCATTCTGCCCCTGAACAGGCAGTTAACCCACTGTTCCTAGGCCGTCATTGAAAATAAGAATTTGTTCTTAACTGACATGCCTAAAAGGTCAAATAAAAAAATCCATTACAAAGAGCCTGTCCTGTTACAGCTCCTCCCTCCACTGCTCAATATATATTGACAGTCAAATTAAAATCTGATATGGTTAGATTGGTGAAAGCAATTAACATTGCTGGAGTTAGCGGAATCTTTTTTAAATACCACATAAATGACCGAAATGACAGGCTACCCTGACACTGACAAACAATAGTGGTTTTAGCTATATTGTTACAGAATAGCTTATTTTAACCATTGTAGCACAAAAACTACAACAATTTTCTATGTTGATAAGGCCAATAAGAAAATACATAAAATGACTTGAATAATGGCAAAGGTGTAACAATTTGTATTTGCATCAGTAAGTGACTGAAATGCATCATACAAATATTGATAATTGAAAAATATCTGAATTTCTTTCAATTGCGGTTTTGTCACAGTACCTTCTAATGTCTCCTGCGTGGCTGGTGAGCATTGTGAAGGGAAACAGTCTTACCGCTCAGGAATGGGGTCATAATTAAAGTTAGAGCGAAATGTGTAGGAAGAAAACCAAAACCACTTAACTGCTAATAGCGGACATTTACCTACAATCTGAGCCAGTTTGACAGCGCTCTGACCCAGTGAGAATGGGGAGGCAATCAAATTTCAGGGGGGTTCCACCCCACTGACAACGCACCTGTCCCCATTGTAACGTTTGCATCTACACATGGTAATAAAATGCCTCTAAACCTTCCATTGTGTCTGCATTGTGACCATATTCTAGTGCCTCCCTGTGTCCAAAATATTTGACAGATATTCTTTCTAAATAATATTTATTTGAAGACATATTGATGCCATAAGTCAATGGCGTCACCTGTCAATGATTTTAGAGGGCGGGATAATGATGATTTAAACGATTTCACTGTCCACATCCGTCTACACTTGTAAGATATCTAGCCACAATGCGTGTCGACCTCGGGAGGAGGTCATGAAGATGTGATAACAATTAGATCACAATGACTCTTAATTGTCTACACCTGTCTAAAAATGTGGGCACAATAAGAATGTGGACAAGATCAGGGCAAAGGACTCATGTTAGAGCCAGGTAGGCTGTGTTTACGCCGGCTGCCAAATTGTAATATTTTTTTCCACTCGCTGGTCTTTTGACCAATCACATTAGATCTTTTCACATCAGCTCTTTTTCAGAGCTGATATGATTGGTCAAAAGACCTGTGTAAATGCAGCCATTTAAAACAGACCTTTTGCTTCAACAATAGCCACTGTGAATGAGATAAACGTGCGTGCTTGCGAAGGCTGTTGCTTAAACCTGTTAATTTGTTGGACTGCTGCTACTGATAGTGACAATTCAAACTTCTCAAGGCTTTGGTGGTTGTCTGCGTTCTTCTCAAATGTATTTTTTTATTCAATTCCAGTGTGGCCGACTGGAGTTTGTTACATATTGTTGGATTCTGGGTTAAACTGGGAACATTGCTATCCTAGAGACATGATACATCAGAAGTAAGTAAGTATCTGAGGGGTGATAGAGACTGGTTTTTACATCAGAAGTTAATGGTTATCTGTACGAGCCAGGTGGCTGTGGAATATGGGTAGACAGGTGGAAGTCACAGGTTTGCTATAGGTGATACGCGTGGAGATCTTTGGATTAGACATCAAGGGGGTTGACTCCAGGTTAGATCACCTTAAGGGAGAAGGAATGTTTTATTACCCCATAACTTAGTCTTCCTGTCAAACTATAAAATATGTAAAGATTGGAAAGGAGGAGGGCCTAAATAGGAGTATTTATATATATACTTGTGGTGGTGGAAGCATGTTTTGTCTAATGCAGCTGTATTGATCCTCTGGGAAGAATAAACTTGGTTAAGCTTTCATAATGTCCATTGAGTGTTTTACTCAGAATTAGAACCTAACAATATGTAGGATATAAAATGTACTCTTTTGTTGCAGAGAATTCTTGCACAGCTAACGCTTGTAATGTGCACTTTAAAACTTCAGACTTAATTTTCCCTAACGAAAAAAGCACCAACCCCTAATAAAATGTCCATTTATTATAATCCACGTTTCCTGTTGCTGCAGGATTACTTTCCTGCTGTAGCAAACTGGCTCAAATTAAGATCCTACATCTGTACGTGTAGGTCTATGGCAGGTTGCCCTTATTGCACAGATCTGTTCCTGGAGACAAATACATACAGTGGGGCAAAAAAGTATTTAGTCAGCCACCAATTGTGCATGTTCTCCCACTTAAAAAGATGAGAGAGGCCTGTAATTTTCATCATAGGTACACATCAACTATGACAGACAAAATTAGAAAAATCCAGAAAAATTAATTAAAAATCCTACAGTGTGATTTTCTGGATTTTTTTTCTCATTTTGTGTCATAGTTGAAGTGTAGCTATGATGAAAATTACAGGCCTCATCTTTTTAAGTGGGAGAACTTGCACAATTGGTGGCTGACTAAATACTTTTTTGCCCCACTGTATACCTGGGTTATTTAAGACATGCACATCACAATAATTAACAATAACAATTCAATAAAATCTTATTTCTGTTCCTTTCAACTCAGAAATGCAATCACACATGCTCAATATGTATGTTATGTTCATCATCAATTCACATTGAATGTCCACTTTGAGGTTTTCAATTTGACGAAAACCAGCTTGTACCTGTGCTGGGGGCATGATGTACTGCTCAATGTTGGAGCCGTTCACTTTCTGTGGCTCCAGGCTGTCATCGGCGATGATGATTTTGATGTCCTTGTAATAGGTCCTTATGCTACTGATGAGGGCCTGCAGCTCGGTGTATCTCAGAAACGTCTTGGTGACGATGGTCACCCGGTAGTTGATATCTGCAATGAGAAATCATCTCTGGTTTAACGCAGCGACATCCTAGATCCTACTGCAATTGGAGGTGGACGTGTCTGTTTGATTTGTATACTTAACACAAATATAAACACAACATGTAAAGTGTTGGTTTCATGAGCTCAAATAAAAGATCCCAGAAATGTTCCATATGCACAAAAAGCTTATTTCTCTCAAATGCTGTGCACAAATTTGTTTACATCCCTGTTAGTGAGCATTTCTCCTTTGCCAAGATAATCCATTCACCAGACAGGTGTGGCATATCAAGAAGCTGATTAAACAGCATGATCATTCCACAGGTGCACCTTGAGCTGGGGACAATAAAAGGCCACTCTAAAATGTGCCGTTTTATCACACAACACAATTTCACAGATGTCTCAAGTTGAGGGAGCGTGTAATTGGCATGCTGACTGTAGGAATGTCCACCAGAGGTGTTGGCAAATAATTTAATGTTAATTTCTCTACCATAAGCCACCTCCAATGTCATTCTAGAGAATTTGGCAGTACATCCAACCAGCTTCACAACCACAGAACACATGCAACCACACCAGCCCAAGACCTCCACATCTGTCTTTCTGAGACCAGCCACCCGGACAGCTGATGAAACTGGGTTTGCACAACCGAAGAATTTCTGCACAAACTGTCAGAAACCACCTCAGGGAAGCAGCAGGTGACCTGACTGCAGTTTGGCGTCGTCACCAACTTCTGTGGGCAAATGCTACTGGCACATTAGAGAATTATACTCTTCATGGATAAATCCCGGTTTCAAATGGACCAGGCAGATGGCAGACAGCGTGTATGGCGTTGTGTTGGCGAGCAGTTTGCTGATGTCAACACTGAACAAAGTGCCCCATGGTGGCGGTGGGGTTATGGTATGGGCAGGCATAAGCTACGAACACAATAGCATTTTATCGATGGCAATTTAATGCACAGAGATACCGTAACAAGATCCTGAGGCCCATTGTCATGCCACTTGCCACCATTACCTCATGTTTGATAATGCACAGCCCCATGTCGCAAGGATCTGTACACTTCCTGGAAGCTGAAAATGCCCCAGTTCTTCCATGGCCTGCATACTCACCATATGTCACCCATATATCAGAATCACCCATTGAGCATGGTGGTGGATCTTTGATATTATGGGGCTATTTTTGCTTCCACTGGTCCAGGGCCCCTTAAGGTCAACGGCATCATTAACTTTACCAAGTACCAGGACATCAAATATGCTGTATGGAGAAATGTTGAAAATAATCCTTTTGACCCGAGTTAGTTCTTAAACAAAATCTCATTCTCTGAGCAATTGTATTACTATAACATAACCTCTCTTTTCTTGCATACAATATACAGCAACTCAGTGTTTTTTATATTATAGTCTTTTCAGCTCATCTTTATCAAGGGTGCCAATACTTTTATGACCTGACTATGTCAATACACTAGCCTTGCTGATAGCAGTTAGGTGATGGCATGTTGAAGTTGGTAAGCCACCAGAGTTTGTGGAGCTCATGATGAAGATGCTTAAAGCCCAATTTTCAGGAATGGAGGAAGTAGGGTTATGGAATGTTGAAGTTGGCAAGCTGACAGCATGTTTGCTCTGCTTTCATATTTTCATTATAAACTCGTCCCATTTTCAGGACCCTGTCATTCAAAGATAATTCGTAAAAATCCAAATAACTTCACAGATCTTCATTGTAAAGGGTTTAAACACTGTTTCCCATGCTTGTTCAATGAACCATAAACAATTAATGAACATGCACCTGTGGAACGGTCATTAAGACACTAACAGCTTACATATGGTAGGCAATTAAGGTTACAGTTATGAAAACTTAGGACACTAAAGAGGCCATTCTACTGACTCTGAAAAACACCAAAAGAAAGATGCCCTGGGTCGCTGCTCATCCGCGTGAACGTGCCTTAGGCATGCTGCAAGGAGGCATGAGGACTGCAGATGTGGCCAGGGCAATAAATTGCAATGTAAGATGCCTAAAACAACGCTACAGGGAGACAGGACGGACAGCTGATCGTCCTCGCAGTGGCAGGTCACGTGTAACAACACCTGCACAGGATTGGTACATCTGAACATCACACCTGCGGGACAGGTACAGGATGGCAACAATAACTGTCCGAGTTACACCAGGAACGCACAATCCCTCCATCAGTGCCCAGATTGTCCGCAATAGGCTGAGAGAGGCTAGACTGAGGGCTTGTAGGCGTGTTGTAAGGCAGGTCCTCACCAGACATCACCGACAACAACGTTGGGCACAAACCCACCATCGCTGGACCAGACAGGACTGCCAAAAGATGCTCTTGACTGACGATTCGCGGTTGTCTCACCAGGGTTGATTTTTCGGATTCGCATTTATCGTCAAAGGAATGAGCGTTACACCGAGGCCTGTACTCTGGAGCGGGATCGATTTGGAGGTGGAGGCTCCGTCATGGTCTGGGGCGGTGTGTCACAGCATCATCGGACTGAGCTTGTTGTCAATGCAGGCAATCTCAATGCTGTGTGTTACAGGGAAGAGACCCTCCTCCCTCATGTGGTACCCTTCCTGCAGGCTCATCCTGACATGACCCTCCAGCATGACAATGCCACAACCCATACTGCTTGTTCTGTGCGTGATTTCCTGCAAGACAGGAATGTCAGTGTTCTGCCATGGCCGGCGAAGAGCCCGGATCTTAATCCCATTGAGCACGTCTGGGACCTGCTGGATCGGAGGGTGAGGGCTAGGGCCATTCCCCACAGAAATGTCCGGGAACTTGCAGGTGCCTTGGTGGAAGAGTGGGGTAACATCTCACAGCAAGAACTGGCAAACGTGGGGCAGTCCATGAGGACGAGATGCACTGCAGTACTTAATGCAGCTGGTGGCCACACCAGATACCGACTGTTACTTTTGATTTTGTTCCCCCCTTTGTTCAGGGACACATTATTCCATTTATGTTAGTCACATGTCTGTAGAACTTGTTCAGTTTGTCTCAGTTGTTGAATCTTGTTATGTTCATACAAATATTTACACATGCTAACTTTGCTGAAAATTAACGCAATCGACAGTGAGAGGACGTTTCTTTTTTTGCTGAGTTTATGAATGGTGATGTCATAATTCTTCAAAATGACCTAATCTTGGTACCTGATGATAGCCCTAAGTTTTGCAGTTTAAAGACGCTGCCATTTGCTCATATCTGTGGAAGCTTCGTGACCAAAAACAATGAATTAACAATCACATTATCTTTTGTGTAGCCTTTATTTATATCCCACTACTCTGATCCCCAGTCTTGATCCTCACCCTATGGTTGATTCCTTCTCCCCAATTTCACATTCAGATACTGGCTACATTACAAGGGAATAAAGGGGATCTCACCATTTCCTATGTCATATAAAACAGGCACTGATGTCTGCTGGATGACAATGGGGAAGACAGCCTCATGGTGTTCAAACGTGAAGTGAGCTGGTGAAAGAGCAGGGAAGGGTGGTGTCATATGATGGTCTCAGATGTAGAGAGGAAGCCATGGTTATGGTAGGAAACCTGGATCTACGGCCTTACCCAGATCTCCAGTCCTCATTCGGTACACAGTGCTGGTGTAGGTAATTTGTCCCAGAAGATTGTTGAGGTCAGATAGGCTGGTAGACTGGACAGTGATCTCTTTCTCTCCCTGTCCGTCTTTGTCCCCCTCTCCAAGGGCCTCGATGGCCAGGACACCACTGGACACACTCAGAGTCACCTGTAGGTACATAACACCATAGCGTTTTCATAAACTCAGGCCAAAGGTTGAGAAGGACCATTTTCCACTTCTATGGAACTTATGTGATTGTACAGTTGTTGAATCAATGTGGTTCTTGTTAGCATTTGCATACTTCTCTCACTCTAATCAATTGAGTTCCTCAAAGGTGTATTCAAATTAAGTTTTGTTGTTAGAAGTTAGATTGAAGCAGAACAACACCATGTGAATTGATATTTAGAATTTAGATGTATAGTTCAAAAAGTATTTGTATCTTTTGAAGCACAACACTTGTAGGCATTTCTTTCATTGTAAACAAATGTGAAAAATAGGTGGATTCATTTGTTCTTTATGGTAAAACTTTCATTTGAACATGGGCATTTAGTGCCTTTAATATTTGTGCAACTGTCTGTGGAAGGCAGTTAGCTATATAAAATATTTACCTTGTCAATCCAGTTCATATCAATGCAGTCTCAAACAGACATACCGTAACTGAGGAATGAACCAGTGGGGGAAAAAACAATTGGCTGCTTACTTCATTGCAAAAAGGAAAGGAACACAGGGAGAACTGGTGTGATGGTACTGATGATTTGTCATCACAGATGGTTTGTTTACATAGCAGGTTTGGATAATTAACATGGCAGGTTAGGAGAAGTAACGCAGCAGGTTAGGAGAATAGGTTAGGGTTTGCTACAATGCTACAGTTGTCAACAACAGATGTGTCCACGAGATTAAGCTGGTGTAGGCTTACTCCATCTAGTCACAACGGTAGAAACATAAAACAAACCATCTGTGGGACAAATCAGGAGTATCATAACACTTGGATGAAAGTAACACAGGGCGAAAGTAACATGCCCAGTTTCTCAGATGACACAGAAGCTAGAATGTGAAATCAGCACATCCCTAATGCGGAGGATGACCTCCCTGCATCGGACCACAAAATGTTTTTTCGGTTGTGCATACATATGTCTTAACCCATCTAGTGACTAAACAACAGCATAGGTTTTAAGTATCATGCTAGCTAGTCTTGGGTGTTAGCCTGGGAGAAGTTACAGGAGAGCCAGGTGGGACAAAATTGTTGACCTGGAATAAAATAAAATACATGTTTAAGCACTGGCCATTGTCTCTGATAGTTCATATTGCTTTCATAATGTTATAAATGTTTAAAAATCGCATATGACATCATTAAAATAATGCCTTAATTGACCATTTGCTTTTATCGATAGGTTAGTGGTTTAAAAAATATAGAGCTATGATTCTGGGGGTAAATTACCTCAAGCCATGGAAATGTGATAAGCAAGATGAGTTTACCATTTGTGAAGAGAATAGAATATACATTTATATCAAGACACGAGGAGCACACTTGACAAAGACAATTGATTTGTAGCGCTAAACATTTAGTCATGATTTGTAGGGATAAACATGAATAGTAATTGAACGTTTCCATTAAAGAAATTATGGCTAATATTGCTATTATATGATAATTTTAGTCCGATTAATAGGCTAAATAAATGAAAATAGTGCTTGCGCAACATTGTGATGTTGACGCATGGTTAATTTGAATGAATTTCGAACCCATGTACTTATTTATTGAATCGACACAAACAAGAACCTATGGCTGATAGTACCTTTGTTGAAAGTAAGGGGCATTGCAAACCAGAACAATTTAAATAAGACAGATATTGTGCACTTTGGCCAGCTGTTAATTTTGACCCAAACCTGTTTTTAGTTTAGACCCGCCTGGCTAGTACAAAAGTAGCATTATGCTAGTTTCGTTCTGTAGTTAAAAGTGATTAGTCCTAGACATTTAATTACAGTTGCTAATGGTAGAGGATACTGTAAGTTGCTTATCATAAAATATGGTTTCTCTAGCACTATCGATCTCTGAGTAAATAGGAAAAAACGAAGTGTTACTTTCATCCCGGTTCCTCCCTACATGAAGTAAAAGCTAAGCAGAAAATGATAGATATGACACCTGATGTAAAGAACCACCACCAAAAAGAGCAGGTAACTCTTAACATTAAGGGTAAAATTGACATTGTTTGTGTCCTGCCCTTACCCTTACTGTAAAGGCTTACCAAAGATTCCAATCAAACACCAACAAACAGTTGTTCATTACAACATGGAGAACATAAGACCCTCAAGTCCATTATACATTCAAAGCGTTTCGAACCAACCTTGTAATTTTGTCTTTTTGCTGCATGGAGAGCTAAACCTGAAATAATATTTTTTATAGCACAATTTAAATATTGAGTTACTAATCTATTGTGTAACTACTTTGCAGAGAACATACTGTATACAGTTTTTCTTTATTGATGATGGAGGCTGCGTAAACAAGCGGTCCTTGCATTGACTACCTGGTATCAATGTCTTCCGAAGTGGGACAACAGTGAACCCCTGGATTGGATACTGAAGAGGGGAGTTGGATGGAGCAAAGATAAGCCTGTTCAGACTGGAGCTTGTCCTAGGAGAAGATCAAATGGTCCCATACATGTTTCCTGAGGACAGCATGCATGTGCATATTTAAGACATAACAATCAACTTAGTGGATATTCTTCTTGAACTGGAAGAATATCATGTCCAGAAATGACCTGGTTGCCAGTGTAACGTCATTAAGAAGTGCAATAAACAAACTCCACAGTTAGCTTGAAATGTTGTTATTAAGGAGGGCGGTCACGAGTGTTGCGAAGCAGAGGTCCCGAGTTCGAGCCTGGTATGAGCCGAATCGGGGTGAAAAGGGTTACTCGCTAATCAAGCTACTTGATTTCCATAACACCAGGTTACATTTGTAGTATTTTACCCACCTGATATGATGCTTCCTGTACTCCTCAGCTCTTCGTTGGGCTATGTCATCATACTGGTCTTTTGGAATATGATCTTTCAGTACAAACACTCCGCTTCCCTGACAGATGCAATTGGGTTGTCTGGGACTGCTGGATGGTAAGGCTCTATTGATTCAGAGGGACAAATAGAACATGATCTATAAGAACTGGACAGGTTCCATTGCTGAATATATACAATTTTAAAACTGGTATAGTACTTTATTGATTTTCACGATGGCAGAACTGTCTTAAAGACAAGTATGTTGTACCTTTACATTTTGAAATGTCTAAGTGATTTCAGCCTTCACGATAACTTAGCTCAAACAAACAGTTGCTGAAAAATAAAAATGTACCTTATTTGCTGAGGAACTAATTGATCTGTGTCTTCCTCTGTTGTGCTATAGTGGAATATGAAGGAGTACATCACTGATGCTGACAGACAGAAAATAGCTAGGACAAGTATCTGCGCGCCTCTACCCATCTGTCGAAGACTGCCCATCTGTAGAAGACAAAATCAAAAGTAACAGTCAGTATCTGGTATGGCCACCAGCTGCATTAAAAAGGTGGGGTCAAAATAAAAAGTAACAGTCAGTATCTGGTGTGGCCACCAGCTGCATTAAGTATCGCAGTGCATCTCCTCCTCATGGACTGCACCAGATTTGCCCGTTCTTGCTGTGAGATGTTACCCCACTCTTCCACCAACCTGCAGGTTCCCTGACATTTCTGTAGGGAATGGCCCTAGCCCTCACCCTCCGATCCAACATGTCCCAGACGTACTCAATGGGATTGAGATCTGGGCTCTTCACTGGCCATGGCAGAACACTGACATTCCTGTCATGCAGGAAATCAAGCACAGAATGAGCAGTATGGCTGGTGGCATTGTCATGCTGGAAGGTCATGTCAGGATGAGCCTGCAGGAAGGGTACCACATGAGGGAGGAGGATGTCTTCCCTGTAATGCACAGCATTGAGATTGCCTGCATTGACAACAAGCTCAGTCTGATGATGCTGGGACACACCGCCCCAGACCATGACGGAGCCTCCACCTCCAAATCGATCCCGCTCCAGAGTACAGGCCTCGGTGTAACGCTCATTCCTTCGACGATAAACGCGAATCCGACCATCAACCCTGGTGAGACAAAACCACAAATCGTCAGTGAAGAGCACTCTTTGCCAGTCCTGTCTGGTCCAGCGACGGTGGGTTTGTGCCCATAGGCGACGTTGTTGCCGGTGTTGTCTGGTGAGGACCTGCCTTACAACAGGCCTACAAGCCCTCTGTCCAGCCTCTCTCCGCTTTTTGCGGACAGTCTGAGCACTGATGGAGGGATTGTGCGTTCCTGGTGTAACTCGGGCAGTTATTGTTACCATCCTGTACCTGTCCCGCAGGTGTGATGTGCGGATGTACCGATCCTGTGCAGGTGTTGTTACACGTGGTCTGCCACTGCGAGGACGATCAGCTGTCCATCCTGTCTCCCTATAGCTCTGTCTTACAGTACGGACATTGCAATTGACTGCCCTGGCCACATCTGCAGTCCTCATGCTTCCTTGCAGCATGCCTAAGGCATGTTCACGCAGATGAGCAGGGATCCTGGGCATCTTTCTTTTGGTGTTTTTCAGAGTCAGTAGAAAGGCCTCTTTTAGTGTCCTAAGTTTTCATTACTGTAACCTTAATTGCCTACCATCTGTAAGCTGTTACTTTCTTAATGACCGTTCCACAGGTTCATGTTCATTAATTGTTTGGTTCATTGAACAAGCATGGGAAACAGTGTTTAAACCCTTTACAATGAAGATCTGTTATCACGGTTTTCTGTATGGGAAAGAGAGTCAGACCAAAATGTGGTGTGGCTATTGCGATACATGTTTAATGAAACAAAGTAAACACGAATCAAATACAAAAACAATAAACGTAACACGAAAACCGAAACAGCCTAATACCGGTGCAAAGTAACACAGAGACAGGAACAAGGACAATCACCCACAAACACACAGTGAAACCCAAGCTACCTAAGCATGATTCTCAATCAGAGACAACTAATGACACCTGCCTCTGATTGAGAACCATACTAGGCCGAAACATAGAAATAACCCAAAACATAGAAAAACAAACATAGACTGCCCACCCAACTCACGCCCTGACCATACTAAATAAATACAAAACAAAGGAAATACAGGTCAGAACGTGACAGTACCCCCCCCCACCCCCCCCCCCCCCCCCAAAGGTGCGGACTCCGGCCGCAAAACCTTAACCTATTGGGGAGGGTCTGGGTGGGCGTCTGTCTGCGTCGCCGTAGCCGCCCGTCTGCCCAGCGCCGCCTGAGCCGCCCGTCTGCCCAGCGCCGCCTGAGCCGCCCGTCTGCCCAGCGCCGCCAGTGCCGCCCGTCTGCCCAGCGCCGCCAGTGCCGCCCGTCTGCCCAGGGGCCGCCAGTGCCGCCAGGGGCCGCCAGTGCCTCCAGTCAGCCAGGGGCCGCCAGTCAGCCAGGGGCCGCCAGTGCCGCCAGTCAGCCAGGGGCCGCCAGTGCCTCCAGTCAGCCAGGGGCCGCCAGTGCCGCCAGTCAGCCAGGGGCCGCCAGTGCCGCCAGTCAGCCAGGGGCCGCCAGTGCCGCCAGTCAGCCAGGGGCCGCCAGTGCCGCCAGTCAGCCAGGGGCCGCCAGTGCCGCCAGTAAGCCAGGGGCCGCCAGAGCCCCTCAGCCAAGAGCCCCTCAGCCAAGAGCCCCTGGCCCTCTGTCCCGAGCTGCCGCCCCTCTGTCCCGAGCTGCCGCCCGTCTGTCCCGAGCTACTGCCCGTCTGTCCCGAGCTACCGCCCCTGTCCCGAGCTGCCGCCCCTCTGTCCCGAGCTGCCGCCCCTCTGTCCCGAGCTGCCGCCCCTCTGTCCCGAGCTGCCGCCCCTCTGTCCCGAGCTGCCGCCCCTCTGTCCCGAGCTGCCGCCCCTCTGTCCCGAGCTGCCGCCCCTCTGTCCCGAGCTGCCGCCCCTCTGTCCCGAGCTGCCGCCCCTCTGTCCATTGAGAAGAGTTTCCATGGTGAGGAGGCCACAGAAGCAGACAAGGTGGGGGACTAAGACTACGGTGAAGTGGGGGCCACGTCCAGCACCAGAGCCGCCACCGCGGACAGAGTCCCACCCAGACCCTCCCCTATAGGTTCAGGTTTTGCAGGTTTTACTGTCACACCCTGACCATAGTTTGCTTTGTATGTTTCTATGTTTTGGTTGGTCAGGGTGTGATCTGAGTGGGCATTCTATGTTACATGTCTAGTTTGTAATTATGCAAGAAATGGCGGTGGAAACGGCTTTATGCGGAAATATTGATATAATAGTAATCATATCGAAATAAATTTCAGTTTTGGACTGTTTCGTTGTGGAACCTATTTTCCAGGATTCGGTACCTCTGGTGGCCTGAATCACACGCATCCCTGGGTCACCTGTCTTTTCAGTTCGCTGCAGCTAGCTACTGGAACAAGCTGCATGAAAACACTAAAACTAGACAGTTTTATCTCCATTTCTTCATTCAAAGACTCAATCATGGACACTTACTGACTGCTGTGGCTGCTTTGCATTAATGTATGGTGTTGTCTCTAAATTCTTGCCCTTTGTGCTGTTGTCTGTGCCCAATCATGTTTACACTCTGTTTTGTGGTGTTGCCATGTTGTGTTGCTACTATGTTGTTAGCATGTTAAACAACACAACATCATGACATGTTGTTGTCTTAGGTCTCTCTTTATGTAGTGTTGTCTCTTGTCGTGATGTGTGTTTTGTCCCATATTTTAATATCATTTATTTTTTATCCCATCCCGGTGCCCGCATGAGGCCTTTTGCCTTTTGGTAGGCTGTCATTGTAAATATGAATTTGTTATTAACTGACTTGCCTAGTTAAATAAAGTTTCAATAATAAAACATTTAAAAAAGACTTCTGTCTGTAGGCAACGAAAATAATTTAGAGACGTCCAAATAGGCCTATTGTGCGAACATTGTTTTTTACGAACTACACAGAACGAGAAAGATAGGCTTTTGGCAGGAGCGCGTCGGCTACGGTCAGTGAGTGAGCTACACATCATTGGGTGAGTCATTGAAACTGGAAAGCTTTGTAGGACTATAATTGTATGCTACCAAATCAAATGTTATTGGTCCAGACTGAATCCAGACTGTATGACATCCGGCCGTGATTGGGAGTCCCATAAGGGCAGCGCACAATTGGCCCAGCGTCGTTAGGTTTCGGCCCGAGTAGGCCGTCATTGTAAATAAGAACTTGTTCTTAACTGACTTGACAAGTTAAATTAAGGTTGCATTTAAAAAAAGGTGAGGTCTGGTTACACCTATTGACAGGGATATTGTAACGAGATAAACATTCCTCAAGGGTAGCTCCCGAGTGTCACAGTGGTTAAAGGCACTGCATCATGATTTCACCAGAATAAGACCCTCGATATTTATTGTAGTATGAAACCCATCACATCATTTTCACCACCCTGTGAAGTTCATAACATATTTGACCTGTAGCCTAATAAACTGCATGCTTTCCTGAGTCATATTAGGGGTACCACGCAATGCCATCGCGTGACTCCATGTTTAATATGATGTTATTATATCAATAGTTGCTGCATATCAGGTAAAATTACCACAAAACGGGCGTTGCGCAAATGACATAGGGTTTGTCCCGAGTAGGCCTTAATTATAAATAAGAACTTGTTCTTAACTGACTTGCCTAGTTAAATTATGGTTGAGTTTTTAAACAAGAAGGCGAGGTCTGGTTACACCTATTGTCAGGGATATAGTCGTGTCACGAACTGGCTCAAAGCCCGTAACAAAGGGAGACAACGTGGAGATAAGGAGTAACAAAATACATATTTATTAACTAAAGCAACTAAGGAAAATATACAATGGTGTGTGTAATCAGTAGTGTAAGTGAGTGTTTTGCATGAATGCGATAATGCAGTGTGTTAAATATTGCTTCCTATGCGCAAAGTTTGCTGAGGTCTGGGGAGGAGGTTGGTTGGTGGAGGTGTGAACACATAACCCCTCATCAATTTGGGACGCAGAGGCTGTGTCAATTTGGGACGCAGGGCTTGGACAAGTGGGGGCTCATCCGGGATCTTTGAACTTTAACCTATAGGGGAGGGTCTGGGTGGGCGTCTGTCCGCGTCGCCGTAGCCACCCGTCTGCCCAGCGCCGCCTGAGCCGCCCCTCTGTCCAGAGCTGCCGCCCCTCTGTCCATTGAGAACAGTTGCCATGGTGAGGAGGCCACAGAAGCGGACAAGGTGGGGGACTAAGACTACGGTGAAGTGGGGGCCACGTCCAGCACCAGAGCCGCCACCGCGGACAGATGCCCACCCAGACCCTCCCCTATAGGTTCAGGTTTTGCAGCCGGAGTCCGCACCTTGGGGGGGGTACTGTCACACCCTGACCATAGTTTGCTTTGTATGTTTCGGTTGGTCAGGGTGTGATCTGAGTGGGCATTCTATGTTACATGTCTAGTTTGTCTAGTTCTATGTTTGGTCTGATATGGTTCTCAATCAGAGGCAGGTGTTCGTCATTGTCTCAGATTGGGAACCATATTTAGGTAGCCTGTTTGGTGTTGGGGGTGATTGTCCTTGTTCTGTCGCTGTGTTAGTTTGCACCAGTTTAGGCTGTTTCGGTTTTCACGTTACGTTTATTGTTTTTGTATTGATTCGTGTTTACTTTGTTTTATTAAACATGAATCTCAATAGCCACGCCGCATTTTGGTCCGACTCTCTTTCCTATACAGAAAACCATTACATCTGAAGTTATTTGGATTTTTACGAATTATCTTTGAATGACAGGGTCATGAAAAACAAAAGTGAAGTTAAAGTAGCAGCTTATTATTAATTGTTTTGCCAAAAGTTTCAATCACGTTTCCAACCACAGTTTTTATGCAAATAAAGGCATACCATATATTTAAAAAAAAGTAATGACAGCTGTGATGAAAACAGGAAGTTTCGGTACAATTTTATAAATGCCGACCGAATTTGTTCGTTGACATGGTGGGATCTGTGTGTGTCTGTAAAAGTAATTATGCAAGAAATGGCGGTGGAAACGGCTTTATGCGGAAATATTGATATAATAGTAATCATATCGAAATAAATTTCAGTTTTGGACTGTTTCGTTGCGGAACCTATTTTCCAGGATTCGGTACCTCTGGTGGCCTGAATCACACGCATCCCTGGGTCACCTGTCTTTTCAGTTCGCTGCAGCTAGCTACTGGAACAAGCTGCATGAAAACACTAAAACTAGACAGTTTTATCTCCGTTTCTTCATTCAAAGACTCAATCATGGACACTTACTGACTGCTGTGGCTGCTTTGCATTAATGTATGGTGTTGTCTCTAAATTCTTGCCCTTTGTGCTGTTGTCTGTGCCCAATCATGTTTACACTCTGTTTTGTGGTGTTGCCATGTTGTGTTGCTACTATGTTGTTAGCATGTTAAACAACACAACATGACATGTTGTTGTCTTAGGTCTCTCTTTATGTAGTGTTGTCTCTTGTCGTGATGTGTGTTTTGTCCCATATTTTAATATCATTTATTTTTTATCCCATCCCGGTGCCCGCATGAGGCCTTTTGCCTTTTGGTAGGCTGTCATTGTAAATATGAATTTGTTAACTGACTTGCCTAGTTAAATAAAGTTTCAATAATAAAACATTTAAAAAAGACTTCTGTCTGTAGGCAACGAAAATAATTTAGAGACGTCCAAATAGGCCTATTGTGCGAACATTGTTTTTTACGAACTACACAGAACGAGAAAGATAGGCTTTTGGCAGGAGCGCGTCGGCTACGGTCAGTGAGTGAGCTACACATCATTGGGTGAGTCATTGAAACTGGAAAGCTTTGTAGGACTATAATTGTATCCTACCAAATCAAATGTTATTGGTCCAGACTGAATCCAGACTGTATGACATCCGGCCGTGATTGGGAGTCCCATAAGGGCAGCGCACAATTGGCCCAGCGTCGTTAGGTTTCGGCCCGAGTAGGCCGTCATTGTAAATAAGAACTTGTTCTTAACTGACTTGCCAAGTTAAATTAAGGTTGCATTTTAAAAAAGGTGAGGTCTGGTTACACCTATTGACAGGGATATTGTAACGAGATAAACATTCCTCAAGGGTAGCTCCCGAGTGTCACAGTGGTTAAAGGCACTGCATCATGATTTCACCAGAATAAGACCCTCGATATTTATTGTAGTATGAAACCCATCACATCATTTTCACCACCCTGTGAAGTTCATAACATATTTGACCTGTAGCCTAATAAACTGCATGCTTTCCTGAGTCATATTAGGGGTACCACGCAATGCCATCGCGTGACTCCATGTTTAATATGATGTTATTATATCAATAGTTGCTGCATATCAGGTAAAATTACCACAAAACGGGCGTTGCACAAATGACATAGGGTTTGTCCCGAGTAGGCCTTAATTAAAAATAAGAACTTGTTCTTAACTGACTTGCCTAGTTAAATTATGGTTGAGTTTTTAAACAAGAAGGCGAGGTCTGGTTACACCTATTGTCAGGGATATAGTCGTGTCACGAACTGGCTCAAAGCCCGTAACAAAGGGAGACAACGTGGAGATAAGGAGTAACAAAATACATATTTATTAACTAAAGCAACTAAGGAAAATATACAATGGTGTATGTAATCAGTAGTGTAAGTGAGTGTTTTGCACGAATGCGATAATGCAGTGTGTTAAATATTGCTTCCTATGCGCAAAGTTTGCTGAGGTCTGGGGAGGAGGTTGGTTGGTGGAGGTGTGAACACATAACCCCTCATCAATTTGGGACGCAGAGGCTGTGTCAATTTGGGACGCAGGGCTTGGACAAGTGGGGGCTCATCCGGGATCTTTGAACTTTAACCTATAGGGGAGGGTCTGGGTGGGCGTCTGTCCGCGTCGCCGTAGCCACCCGTCTGCCCAGCGCCGCCTGAGCCGCCCCTCTGTCCAGAGCTGCCGCCCCTCTGTCCATTGAGAACAGTTGCCATGGTGAGGAGGCCACAGAAGCGGACAAGGTGGGGGACTAAGACTACGGTGAAGTGGGGGCCACGTCCAGCACCAGAGCCGCCACCGCGGACAGATGCCCACCCAGACCCTCCCCTATAGGTTCAGGTTTTGCAGCCGGAGTCCGCACCTTGGGGGGGGGGGGGGGGGGGGGTACTGTCACACCCTGACCATAGTTTGCTTTGTATGTTTCGGTTGGTCAGGGTGTGATCTGAGTGGGCATTCTATGTTACATGTCTAGTTTGTCTAGTTCTATGTTTGGCCTGATATGGTTCTCAATCAGAGGCAGGTGTTCGTCATTGTCTCAGATTGGGAACCATATTTAGGTAGCCTGTTTGGTGTTGGGGGTGATTGTCCTTGTTCTGTCGCTGTGTTAGTTTGCACCAGTTTAGGCTGTTTCGGTTTTCACGTTACGTTTATTGTTTTTGTATTGATTCGTGTTTACTTTGTTTTATTAAACATGAATCTCAATAGCCACGCCGCATTTTGGTCCGACTCTCTTTCCTATACAGAAAACCATTACATCTGAAGTTATTTGGATTTTTACGAATTATCTTTGAATGACAGGGTCATGAAAAACAAAAGTGAAGTTAAAGTAGCAGCTTATTATTAATTGTTTTGCCAAAAGTTTCAATCACGTTTCCAACCACAGTTTTTATGCAAATAAAGGCATACCATATATTTAAAAAAAAGTAATGACAGCTGTGATGAAAACAGGAAGTTTCGGTACAATTTTATAAATGCCGACCGAATTTGTTCGTTGACATGGTGGGATCTGTGTGTGTCTGTAAAAGTAATTATGCAAGAAATGGCGGTGGAAACGGCTTTATGCGGAAATATTGATATAATAGTAATCATATCGAAATAAATTTCAGTTTTGGACTGTTTCGTTGCGGAACCTATTTTCCAGGATTCGGTACCTCTGGTGGCCTGAATCACACGCATCCCTGGGTCACCTGTCTTTTCAGTTCGCTGCAGCTAGCTACTGGAACAAGCTGCATGAAAACACTAAAACTAGACAGTTTTATCTCCATTTCTTCATTCAAAGACTCAATCATGGACACTTACTGACTGCTGTGGCTGCTTTGCATTAATGTATGGTGTTGTCTCTAAATTCTTGCCCTTTGTGCTGTTGTCTGTGCCCAATCATGTTTACACTCTGTTTTGTGGTGTTGCCATGTTGTGTTGCTACTATGTTGTTAGCATGTTAAACAACACAACATGACATGTTGTTGTCTTAGGTCTCTCTTTATGTAGTGTTGTCTCTTGTCGTGATGTGTGTTTTGTCCCATATTTTAATATCATTTATTTTTTATCCCATCCCGGTGCCCGCATGAGGCCTTTTGCCTTTTGGTAGGCTGTCATTGTAAATATGAATTTGTTATTAACTGACTTGCCTAGTTAAATAAAGTTTCAATAATAAAACATTTAAAAAAGACTTCTGTCTGTAGGCAACGAAAATAATTTAGAGACGTCCAAATAGGCCTATTGTGCGAACATTGTTTTTTACGAACTACACAGAACGAGAAAGATAGGCTTTTGGCAGGAGCGCGTCGGCTACGGTCAGTGAGTGAGCTACACATCATTGGGTGAGTCATTGAAACTGGAAAGCTTTGTAGGACTATAATTGTATGCTACCAAATCAAATGTTATTGGTCCAGACTGAATCCAGACTGTATGACATCCGGCCGTGATTGGGAGTCCCATAAGGGCAGCGCACAATTGGCCCAGCGTCGTTAGGTTTCGGCCCGAGTAGGCCGTCATTGTAAATAAGAACTTGTTCTTAACTGACTTGCCAAGTTAAATTAAGGTTGCATTTAAAAAAAGGTGAGGTCTGGTTACACCTATTGACAGGGATATTGTAACGAGATAAACATTCCTCAAGGGTAGCTCCCGAGTGTCACAGTGGTTAAAGGCACTGCATCATGATTTCACCAGAATAAGACCCTCGATATTTATTGTAGTATGAAACCCATCACATCATTTTCACCACCCTGTGAAGTTCATAACATATTTGACCTGTAGCCTAATAAACTGCATGCTTTCCTGAGTCATATTAGGGGTACCACGCAATGCCATCGCGTGACTCCATGTTTAATATGATGTTATTATATCAATAGTTGCTGCATATCAGGTAAAATTACCACAAAACGGGCGTTGCGCAAATGACATAGGGTTTGTCCCGAGTAGGCCTTAATTATAAATAAGAACTTGTTCTTAACTGACTTGCCTAGTTAAATTATGGTTGAGTTTTTAAACAAGAAGGCGAGGTCTGGTTACACCTATTGTCAGGGATATAGTCGTGTCACGAACTGGCTCAAAGCCCGTAACAAAGGGAGACAACGTGGAGATAAGGAGTAACAAAATACATATTTATTAACTAAAGCAACTAAGGAAAATATACAATGGTGTGTGTAATCAGTAGTGTAAGTGAGTGTTTTGCATGAATGCGATAATGCAGTGTGTTAAATATTGCTTCCTATGCGCAAAGTTTGCTGAGGTCTGGGGAGGAGGTTGGTTGGTGGAGGTGTGAACACATAACCCCTCATCAATTTGGGACGCAGAGGCTGTGTCAATTTGGGACGCAGGGCTTGGACAAGTGGGGGCTCATCCGGGATCTTTGAACTTTAACCTATAGGGGAGGGTCTGGGTGGGCGTCTGTCCGCGTCGCCGTAGCCACCCGTCTGCCCAGCGCCGCCTGAGCCGCCCCTCTGTCCAGAGCTGCCGCCCCTCTGTCCAGAGCTGCCGCCCCTCTGTCCAGAGCTGCCGCCCCTCTGTCCAGAGCTGCCGCCCCTCTGTCCAGAGCTGCCGCCCCTCTGTCCAGAGCTGCCGCCCCTCTGTCCATTGAGAACAGTTGCCATGGTGAGGAGGCCACAGAAGCGGACAAGGTGGGGGACTAAGACTACGGTGAAGTGGGGGCCACGTCCAGCACCAGAGCCGCCACCGCGGACAGATGCCCACCCAGACCCTCCCCTATAGGTTCAGGTTTTGCAGCCGGAGTCCGCACCTTGGGGGGGGGGGGGGGGGGGGGGGGTACTGTCACACCCTGACCATAGTTTGCTTTGTATGTTTCGGTTGGTCAGGGTGTGATCTGAGTGGGCATTCTATGTTACATGTCTAGTTTGTCTAGTTCTATGTTTGGCCTGATATGGTTCTCAATCAGAGGCAGGTGTGAACACATAACCCCTCATCAATTTGGGACGCAGAGGCTGTGTCAATTTGGGACGCAGTGGCTGTGTCAATTTGGGACGCAGGGTCTAGGACAAGTGGGGGCTCATCCGGGATCTTTGAACCTTAACCTATAGGGGAGGGTCTGGGTGGGTGTCTGTCCGCGTCGCCGTAGTCACCCGTCTGCCCAGCGCCGCCTGAGCCGCCCGTCTGCCCAGCGCCGCCTGAGCCGCCCGTCTGCCCAGCGCCGCCCGTCTGCCCAGCGCCGCCCGTCTGCCCAGGGGCCGCCAGCGCCGCCCAGGGGCCGCCAGTGCCGCCAGTCAGCCAGGGGCCGCCAGTGCCGCCAGTCAGCCAGGGGCCGCCACTGCCGCCAGTCAGCCAGGGGCCGCCAGTGCCGCCAGTCAGCCAGGGGCCGCCAGTGCCGCCAGTCAGCCAGGGGCCGCCAGTCAGCCAGGGGCCGCCAGTGCCGCCAGTCAGCCAGGGGCCGCCAGTGCCCCTCAGCCCAGAGCCCCTCAGCCAAGAGCCCCTGCCCCTCAGCCAAGAGCCCCTGCCCCTCTGTCCCGAGCCGCCGCCCCTCTGTCCATTGAGAAGAGTTGCCATGGTGAGGAGGCCACGGAAGCGGACAAGGTGGGGGACTAAGACTACGGTGAAGTGGGGGCCACGTCCAGCACCAGAGCCGCCACCGCGGACAGATGCCCACCCAGACCCTGGGTGCAGGTGCATTTATACGGAGACTTGATTACACACAGGTGGATTGTATTTATCATCATTAGTCATTTAGGTCAACATTGGATCATTCAGAGATCCTCACTGAACTTCTGGAGAGAGTTTGCTGCACTGAAAGTAAAGGGGCTGAATAATTTTGCACGTCCAATTTTTCAGTTTTTGATTTGTTAAAAAAGTTTGAAATATCCAATAAATGTTGTTCCACTTCATGATTGTGTCCCATTTGTTGTTGATTCTTCACAAAAAAATACAGTTTTATATCTTTATGTTTGAAGCCTGAAATGTGGCAAAAGGTTGCAAAGTTCAAGGGGGCCGAATACTGTCGCAAGGCACTGTAAAATATCCCCATAGTCTAGTAAAGGCATAAATGTAGCTGATACTAGCCTCCTTCTGACTTCAAAAGAAAAACAGGCCTTATTCCTAAAATAAAATCCCAATTTCAGCTTAAATTTTTTTGTAAATTGTTGAATATACAATTTAAACGAGAGGCCGTCATCAATTAAAATTCCAATATATTATTATGAGGTTACAACCTCAATCTCCTTGCCCTGACAGGTAGTAATAGGTGAAAGGTTCAGAGGTCTATTTCTTGCTTTAGAAAACATCATTAGTTTAGTTGTCAGTATTGAGGATAAGCTTCAATTGACACAAGATATGTTGAACAGTATAAAAAGCTGTTTACAAGTTCAGGAAAGCTTTTGTAAGAGACGAGGCACAACAGTAAATAACAGTATCATCAGCATAAAAATGAAGTTGCGCATTTAACATTTTTCTAAATCATTTATATAAATTGTGAATAAGAGAGGACCAAGTACAGAGCCTTGGGGCACACCATTAAACAGACAATTTAACAGACATAAGCCCATCAAATTGAGTGCACTGAGTTCTATCTGACATATAGTTAGCAAACCATGCAACTGCATGCTCTGAAAGACCTACACTCGACAATCTCTGCATTAGTATAGCATGATCAACTGTAACAAAAGCCCTAGAGACAAATAAAAAGTGAGACACAGTGCTGTTTTTTGTCAAGGGCTTCAGTGATATCATTTAAAACCTTCATGGCTGCTGTAATTGTGCTATGCTTCTTCCTGAAGCCCGATTGGTACATTTTTATTTTTATTTCACCTTTATTTAACCAGGTAAGCTAGTTGAGAACAAGTTCTCATTTGCAACTGCGACCTGGCCAAGATAAAGCGTAGCAATTCGACACATGCAACACAGAGTTACACATGGAATAAACAAAACATTCTATCAATAATACAGTAGAACAAAATAAAACAAAAAGTCTATGTACAGTGAGTGCAAATGAGGTAAGTTAAGGAAATAAATAGGCCATGGTGGCGAAGTAATTACAATATACAGTGCCTTGCGAAAGTATTCGGCCCCCTTGAACTTTGCGACCTTTTGCCACATTTCAGGCTTCAAACATAAAGATATAAAACTGTATTTTTTTGTGAAGAATCAACAACAAGTGGGACACAATCATGAAGTGGAACGACATTTATTGGATATTTCAAACTTTTTTAACAAATCAAAAACTGAAAAATTGGGCGTGCAAAATTATTCAGCCCCCTTAAGTTAATACTTTGTAGCGCCACCTTTTGCTGCGATTACAGCTGTAAGTCGCTTGGGGTATGTCTCTATCAGTTTTGCACATCGAGAGACTGACATTTTTTCCCATTCCTCCTTGCAAAACAGCTTGAGCTCAGTGAGGTTGGATGGAGAGCATTTGTGAACAGCAGTTTTCAGTTCTTTCCACAGATTCTCGATTGGATTCAGGTCTGGACTTTGACATGGCCATTCTAACACCTGGATATGTTTATTTTTGAACCATTCCATTGTAGATTTTGCTTTATGTTTTGGATCATTGTCTTGTTGGAAGACAAATCTCCGTCCCAGTCTCAGGTCTTTTGCAGACTCCATCAGGTTCTCTTCCAGAATGGTCCTGTATTTGGCTCCATCCATCTTCCCATCAATTTTAACCATCTTCCCTGTCCCTGCTGAAGAAAAGCAGGCCCAAACCATGATTCTGCCACCACCATGTTTGACAGTGGGGATGGTGTGTTCAGAGTGATGAGCTGTGTTGCTTTTACGCCAAACATAACGTTTTGCATTGTTGCCAAAAAGTTCAATTTTGGTTTCATCTGACCAGAGCACCTTCTTCCACATGTTTGGTGTGTCTCCCAGGTGGCTTGTGGCAAACTTTAAACGACACTTTTTATGGATATCTTTAAGAAATGGCTTTCTTCTTACCACTCTTCCATAAAGGCCATATTTGTGCAATATACAACTGATTGTTGTCCTATGGACAGAGTCTCCCACCTCAGCTGTAGATCTCTGCAGTTCATCCAGAGTGATCATGGGCCTCTTGGCTGCATCTCTGATCAGTCTTCTCCTTGTATGAGCTGAAAGTTTAGAGGGACGGCCAGGTCTTGGTAGATTTGCAGTGGTCTGATACTCCTTCCATTTCAATATTATCGCTTGCACAGTGCTCATTGGGATGTTTAAAACTTGGGAAATCTTTTTGTATCCAAATCCGGCTTTAAACTTCTTCACAACAGTATCTCGGACCTGCCTGGTGTGTTCCTTGTTCTTCATGATGCTCTCTGCGCTTTTAACGGACCTCTGAGACTATCACAGTGCAGGTGCATTTATACGGAGACTTGATTACACACAGGTGGATTGTATTTATCATCATTAGTCATTTAGGTCAACATTGGATCATTCAGAGATCCTCACTGAACTTCTGGAGAGAGTTTGCTGCACTGAAAGTAAAGGGGCTGAATAATTTTGCACGCCCAATTTTTCAGTTTTTGATTTGTTAAAAAAGTTTGAAATATCCAATAAATGTCGTTCCACTTCATGATTGTGTCCCACTTGTTGTTGATTCTTCACAAAAAAATACAGTTTTATATCTTTATGTTTGAAGCCTGAAATGTGGCAAAAGGTCGCAAAGTTCAAGGGGGCCGAATACTTTTGCAATGCACTGTAGCAATTAAACACTGCAATTGTAGATCGGCAGAAGATGAATGTGCAGGTACAGATACTGGGGTGCAAAGGAGCAAAATAAATAATTAAATACCAGTATGGGGATGAGGTAGGTAGGTAGATAGATGGGCTGTTTACAGATGGGCTATGTACTGGTGCAGTGATCTGTAAACTGTTCTGACAGCTGGTGCTTAAAGCAAGTGAGGGAGATGTGAGTCTCCAGCTTCAGAGATTTTTGCAATTCGTTCCAGTCATGGGCAGCAGAGAACTGGAAGGAAAGACAACCAAAGGAGGAATTGGCTTTGGGGGTGACCAGTGAGATATACCTGCTGGAGCGCATGCTACGAGTGGGTGCTGCTATGGTGAGCTGAGATAAGGCGGGGCTTTACCTAGCAGAGACTTGTAGATAACCAGTGGGTTTGGCGACGAGTATGAAGCGAGGGCCAACCAACGAGAGCGTACAGGTCGCAATGGTGGGAGTGTATGGGGCTTTGGTGACAAAACGGATGGCACTGTGATAGACTGCATCCAGTTTGCTGAGTAGAGTGTTGGAGGCTATTTTGTAAATGACATCACCGAAGTCAAGGATCGGTAGGATGGTCAGTTTTACGAGGGTATGTTTGGCAGCATGAGTGAAGGATGCTTTGTTGCGATATAGGAAGCCAATTGTAGATTTAATTTTGGATTGGAGATGCTTAATGTGAGTCTGGAAGGAGAGTTTACAGTCTAGCCAGACACCCAGGTATTTGTAGTTGTCCACGTATTCTAAGTCAGAGCCGTCCAGAGTAGTGATGCTGGATGGGCGAGCAGGTGCGGGCAGTGATCGATTGAATAGCATGCATTTAGTTTTACTTGCGTTTAAGAGCAGTTGGAGGCCACAGAAGGAGAGTTGTATGGCATTGAAGCTCGTCTGGAGGTTAGTTAACACAGTGTCCAAAGAGGGGCCAGAAGTATACAGAATGGTGTCGTCTGCGTAGAGGTGGATCAGAGAATCACCAGCAGCAAGAGCAACATCATTGATGTATACAGAAAAGAGAGTCGGCCCGAGAATTGAACCCTGTGGCACCCCCATAGAGACTGTAAGAGGTCCGGACAACTGGCCCTCCGATTTGACACACTGAACTCTATCAGAGGAGTAGTTGGTAAACCAGGCGAGGCAATCATTTGAGAAACCAACGCTGTCGAGTCTGCCAATAAGAATGTTGTGATTGACAGAGTCGAAAGCCTTGGCCAGGTCGATGAATACGGCTGCACAGTAATGTCGCTTATCAATGGCGGTTATGATGTTGTTTATAACCTTGAGCGTGGCTGAGGTGCACCCATGACCAGCTCTGAAACCAGATTGCATAGCGGAGAAGGTATGGTGGGATTCGAAATGGTCAGTAATCTGTTTGTTAACTTGGCTTTCGAAGACCTTAGAAAGACAGGGTAGGATAGATATAGGTCTGTAGTAGTTTGGGTCTAGAGTGTCACCCCCTTTGAAGAGGGGGATGACCGCAGCAGCTTTCCAATCTTTGGGAATCTCAGACGATACGAAAGAGAGGTTGAACAGGCTAGTAATAGGAGTTGCAACAATTTCGGTAGATAATTTTAGAAAGAGAGGGTCCAGATTGTCTAGCGCGGCTGATTTGTAGGGGTCCAGATTTTGCAGCTCTTTCAGAACATCAGCTACCTGGATTTCGGTAAAGGAGAAATGGTGGGGTCTTTGGCGGGTTACTGTGGAGGGTGCAGGGCAGTTGACCGGGGTAGAGGTAGCCATGTGGAAAGCATGGCCAGCCGTAGAGAAATGCTTATTGAAATTCTCAATTATGGTGGATTTATCGGTGGTGACAGTGTTTCCTAGCCTCAGAGCAGTGGGCAGCTGGGAGGAGGTGCACTTATTCTCCATGGACTTTACAGTGCCCCAGAACTTTTTTTGAGTTATTATTACAGGATGAAAATGTCTGTTTAAAAAAGCTTGCCTTAGCTTTTCTAACTGCCTGTGTATATTTGTTCCTAACTTCACTGAAAAGTTGCATATCACGGGGGCTATTTCAGGGTTTTTGGTAGTTTTCCTAAGCCAAGTCTCAGACACGGCTAAGACATCTGGGTTGGCAGAGTGTAGACCGGGGCAGGCTAGCAGTTAGCAGGCCGGGTTAGCAAGCAAGCAGTTAGCAGGGGCTAGCAGTTAGCAGACCGGACAGGCAAGCTAGCAGTTAGCAGACCGGGCCTGGCAAGCTAGCAGCTAGCAGACCGGGTTAGCAAGCAAGCAGATAGCAGGGGCTCAAAAGTTAGCCTTTGGGGGACGTCGCGATGGGGGTAAGTCTGTTTTTCTTTTGCCTCTTCGTGCGGTGACGTCGATAGACCAGTCGTGGAATTAGTAGGGTTCCAAGTAGCTCTAGGTAGCTAGCAGGCCTAATGGGCCTTCAGCGGGCGTCGCGTCTGAGGGGCCTGTTGGAGTCCTCGGGCAGATTATGTCGGTATTCCAGTCGTAGGGGATCTGTGGGGTTCCATGCCCCGTACAGGCTGTAGAAGGGGTCCGGATATTGTAGTCCAGGAGTATGCTTCGGTGGTAGCACAGGAGCCCTGGCCGGGCTAGCTTCAAGCTAATTGGTGTTTGCTCTGGGATGGAAACGCTAGCCAGGAGTAGTCATCCGGGATTGCGGTCAGCTAGTTGTGAAGATCCAGATGAAAATGTTCAGTTTGCGGTAGGAATCCGGGGATAAAAATAATAGGTCCGTTATGCTCTGGTTAGAGTCACGTTGTTCGAACTGGCCAGAGCTTTCCGAGCTGAAGGTTAGCTGATGACCGCTGGCAATGATTTGCTGACTGATAGCTGGTAGTCAGCTGGCTAGCTTCAGTTGAGGGATTCCAGATCCGAAGTAAATATAAATACTTTAGAAAAAAGATCCACACCACATTGGGTGAGGCGGGTTGCAGGAGAGTATTTAGAAGTTGAGGTTTAGCAAAATATTTTAAAGGATATGTGACGAAAAATATGTAAAACAATATATACAAGGGACACGACAGGACAAAGACGTCTGACTGCTACGCCATCTTGGATTATTGATAAAAGAGTTAGTAAATAAAAACTATTTTAGCTGTTCACTCACAAGGGTTTAAAGTATTTTCACCAGTGGTGACAGCTTTGAGATTGGCCTATAATTATTTAAAAGAGTTGGATCTCCCCCTTTTAAAAGTGGTAGGACAAATGCTGATTTCCAGAATATCATTACATTCCAGGGTTATATTGAACAGATATGTAAGTGGTTCAGCTATGAAATCAACTGCCAGATTTAAAAAGCAGGGATCCAAAAGATAAGGACCTGCAGGCTCTCTGATCTAAGGATTTCAGGGCTTTTATGTATCACCTGCACTGAGAATGGCAAAAAACTAAAAGTTTGACCAGCTCTCACTGTTTCATCCACACAGGGTTGTACAGAGACAGAGGACACTGAATCAAGCAGCCTACCAGATGAAACAAAGTGCTCATTGAAACAATTCAGCATTTCAGTTGTCATATATAGCAACAGAGTCCTTCAAAACACATGAAGGTAATTCATTAACATTACTGTTACCAGAAATAGACTTAATAGCCTTCCAAAACTCTCTAGGGTCATTCAGGTTATCAGTGGTAACAGGCATAAAATATTCAGACTTGGCCTTCCTGAGAAGAAAATACTTGTTTCGTAACTGCCTAAAAATAAGCCAATCAGCATCAGAACATGATTTCCTTGCTTTAGCCCAGGCTACATTACGGTCGTGAATAATACAAGACAGCTCAGAAGAAAACCATGGATTATCCCGCCCTTTACCCCATTCCGCAGGTTCAATGTTATGTTTGTTTACTATTTGGAAAAAAACATCATGAAAGAATTTCCAGGCAGTTTCCACATCAGGGATAAACTCAATCTTCCTCCAGTCAAAATAAAACAAATCATGAAAGAAAGCCTGCTCATTAAAACACTTCAAATTTCTCTTACGAATAAAACGTGGGTTTGTTTTAGGAACCGTAGTATCTCTAACAGCAACAACAGCACATTGGTCACTGTGGAACATTTGTCAATATCAAATCAATCAGAGTAGATTTATCTGGGCATTTAAGATTTGGGCGAGTGGGTGAGTTAATCAACTGGGTAAGATTCATAGAATTACAAAACATTTTTAAATCATCAGACACCGGCTTTAACCAACACCAGTTGAGATCACCAATCAAGATCATTTCACTGTAAAGAAATTTAGACATAAGGTGCGTCAAAGAAGAAAATGCATCACCGAGAACAGAGACGTCAGACAGCCAATCACAGTTATAGAGAGACTATTTGAAACCTCAATATTCAAAGCAAGAAATTCTAATTGTTTACAAATAGTTTCACACTTTGCCACACTTACAGGGAATTTAGTTTTTACATATATAGCCACACCCCCACCTTTCTTAACTCGATCAGTGCGATAAACATTGTAACCATTTATACAAATATCCTTATCAAAAACAGACTTGCTCAGCCAGGTTTCAGAAAACACAATTGCAATAGTTGATTTAGCCAAAATCCTAACCCCATCAATTTGACAACAGGCTGCGTACATTTAAATGAAAAATACCAAAACCAGATCTTGATTTAAAATCAGAGGGGGTTTGGATACATTGCATATCAGGGCCAGGGTTAGGTTGCACGTTACTTGATATCAACAAAAGAAGAAGAACTAGGCACCTCTGTTTAACGGCTTCTCTTTTGTAAGAGACCTACTGCAAGCGAATTCTAAGTGAGTTTCCAGACAATACAAAACAGTCATTTAAAACTATTTACGCCTACTAGTCTATACAAACGGAAAAATCTAACAAAATTTTAAAACTGCTAAGTGAAAAGTAAGGCTAAAATACAAACCTTTTTGCACACAATTCTACGATGGTCCAGTCTGTCTAGTCATTTAACTATTGAAAAAAGAAAATCCACAGCAGATATGATCAGAGGGTAAACCAAAGATTATGGATATATTGACAAGGAACACGTCTCTCTGCCCTAACAATGGGAGTCGATGTCCGCAAAGCAGCACAGCGGCTGTCTATCCATCTCCAGTCTATCATTTCTTTATATTGGTGTTACGTCATTATTGTAATCGTTTTTTGAATATTCAATAAGGGTTGTTGACGTCAACCGCCTGTATTCAGTGGAGAGAGATGCTTTTGTAACCCTTGTTATTTTGGTGCTTTGAAAGGTACGGTTGTTGCAAAGGCTTGTGTGTCGCCTACTGGTGAAATTCGTGTTTTTTTCGCACGAATTAAGTAGCACATAAATTCGTGTATTTTTGAACGAATTGAACCACACAAAAATAAACAAAAGCGCACGAATTCTGTTGAAATACATTTTGTACATATATGCGCGAATTGAATGTGTGAGGCTGGGCTGGTTTTCGGCATGCTGCTGAGACACGTAGTCGCATCGTACATGTAAAATGGAACAGAGTTCCATGTAATAATGGCTCTATATAACACTGTACACTTTCTTGAATTTGTTCTGGATTCGGGGACTGTGAAAAAAAAGTATACATGTCTGGTGGGGTAAGAGCTGTGTGTAAATTGACTATGCAAACAATTTGCGATGTTCATCAGATTAATGTTTCTTATAAAAAGAAGAGGTGATGAATTCAGTCTCACCTCAAACCTTAGCCAATAGATACTGGCATGCATTCCACCTGGCTACCCCTACCCCGGTCAACAGCTCTGCACCCCCACAGCAACTTGCCCAATCCTTCCCCATTTCTCCTTCACCCAAATCCAGATAGCTGATGTTCTGAAAGAGCTGCAAAATCTGGATACCTACAAATCAGCTGGGCTAGACAATCAGGACCCTCTCTTTCTAAAATTATCCGCCGCAATTGTTGCAACCCCTATTGCTAGCCTGTTCAACCTCTCTTTTGTATCGTCTGTTATCCCCAAAGATTGGAAAGCTGCTGCGGTCATCCCCCTCTTCAAAGGGGAGACACCCACGCTGTTACTGACCTATATCTATCCTACCCTGCCTTTCTAAGGTCTTCGAAAAGCAAGTTAACAAACAGATCACCGACCATTTCGAATCTCACCGTACCTTCGTCGCTATGCAATCTGGTTTTCGAGCTGGTCATGGGTGCACCTCATCCACGCTCAAGGTCCTAAATGATATCATAACCGCCATCGATAAAAGACAATACTGTGCAGCTGTATTCATCAACCTGGCCAAGGCTTTCGACTCTGTCAATCCCTGCATTCTTATCGGCAGACTCAACAGCCTTGGTTTCGCAAATGTCTGCCTCGCCTGGTTCACCAACTACTTCTCAGACAGTTTAGTGTGTCAAATCGAAGATAGCAGTCTCTCTGGGGGTGACACAGGGTTCAATTCTCGGGCCGACTATTTTTTCTGTATACATCAATGATGTCGCTCTTGATGCTGGTGATTCTCGATCCACCTCTACGCAGACGACACCATTCTGTATACTTCTGGCCTTTCTTTGGACACTGTGTTAACAAACCTCCAGACGAGCTTCAATGCCATACAACTCTCCTTCCGTGGCCTCCAACTGCTCTTAAATGCAAGTAAAACAAAGTGCATGCTCTTCAACCTATCACTGCCCGCACCTACCCGTCCGTCTAGCATCACTACTCTGAACGGTTCTGACTTAGAACATGTGGACAACTACAAATACAGTGGGGCAAAAAATTATTTAGTCAGACACCAATTGTGCAAGTTCTCCCACTTAAAAAGATGAGAGAGGCCTGTAATTTTCATCATAGGTACACTTCAACTATGACAGACAAAATGAGATTTTTTTTTCCAGAAAATCACATTGTAGGATTTTTAATGAATTTATTTGCAAATTATGGTGGAAAATAAGTATTTGGTCAATAACAAAAGTTTATCTCAATACTTTGTTATATACCCTTTGTTGGCAATGACAGAAGTCAAACGTTTTCTGTAAGTCTTCACAAGGTCTTCCCACACTGTTGCTGGTATTTTGGCCCATTCCTCCATGCAGATCTCCTCTAGAGCATTGATGTTTTGGGGCTGTTGCTGGGCAACACGGACTTTCAACTCCCTCCAAAGATTTTCTATGGGGTTGAGATCTGGAGACTGGCTAGGCCACTCCAGGACCTTGAAATGCTTCTTCCGAAGCCACTCCTTCGTTGCCCGGGCGGTGTGTTTTGGATCATTGTCATGCTGAAAGACCCAGCCACGTTTCATCTTCAATGCCCTTGCTGATGGAAGGAGGTTTTCACTCAAAATCTCACAATACATGGCCCCATTCATTCTTTCCTTTACACGGATCAGTCGTCCTGGTCCCTTTGCAGAAAAACAGCCTCAAAGCATGATGTTTCCACCCACATGCTTCACAGTAGGTATGGTGTTCTTTGGATGCAACTCAGCATTCTTTGTCCTCCAAACACGACGAGTTGAGTTTTTACCAAAACGTTCTATTTTGGTTTCATCTGACCATATGACATTCTCCCAATCTTCTTCTGGATCATCCAAATGCTCTCTAGCAAACTTCCGACGGGCCTGGATATGTACTGGCTTAAGCAGGGGGACACGCCTGGCACTGCAGGATTTGAGTCCCTGGCGGCGTAGTGTGTTACTGATGGTAGGCTTTGTTACTTTGGTCCCAGCTCTCTGCAGGTCATTCACTAGGTCCCCCCGTGTGGTTCTGGGATTTTTGCTCACCGTTCTTGTGATCATTTTGACCCCACGGGGTGAGATATTGCGTGGAGCCCCAGATCGAGGGAGATTATCAGTGGTCTTGTATGGCTTCCATTTCCTAATAATTGCTCCCACAGTTGATTGCTTCAAACCAAGCCGCTTACCTATTGCAGATTCAGCCTTCCCAGCCTGGTGCATGTCTACAATTTTGTTTCTGGTGTCCTTTGACAGCTCTTTGGTCTTGGCCATAGTGGAGTTTGGAGTGTGACTGTTTGAAGTTGTGGACAGGTGTCTTTTATACTGATAACAAGTTCAAACAGCTGCCATTAATACAGGTAACGAGTGGAGGACAGAGGAGCCTCTTAAAGAATAAGTTACAGGTCTGTGAGAGCCAGAAATCTTGCTTGTTTGTAGGTGACCAAATACTTATTTTCCACCATAATTTGCAAATAAATTCATAAAAAATCCTACAATGTGATTTTCTGGATTTTTTTTCTAATTTTGTCTGTCATAGTTGATGTGTACCTATGATGAAAATTACAGGCCTGTCTCATCTTTTTAAGTGGGAGAACTTGCACAATTGGTGGCTGACTAAATACTTTTTTGCCCCACTGTACTTAGGTGTCTGGTTAGACTGTAAACTCTCCTTCCAGACTCACATTAAATATCTCCAATCCAAAATAAAATCTAGAATTGGCTTCCTATTTCACAAAGCATCCTTCACTCATGCTGCCAAACATACCCTTGTAAAACGGACTATCCTACCGATTCTTGACTTCGGCGATGTCATTTTCAAAATAGCACTCTACTCAACAAATTGGATACAGTCTATCACAGTGCCAACCTTTTTGTTAGCAATGCCACATATACTACCCACCACTGCGACCTGTGTGCTCTCGTTGGCTGGCCCTCGCTTCATATTCATTGCCAAACCCACTGGCTTCATATCATCTATAAATCTTTGCTAGCTAAAGCACCGCCTTATCTCAGCTCACTGGTCACCATAACAGCACCCACTCATAGCATGCGCTCCAGCAGGTATATTTCACTGGTCACCCACAAAGCCAATTCCTCCTTTTGGCCGCCTCTCCTTCCAGTTCTCGGCTGCCAATGACTGGAACGATTTGCAAAAATCTCTGAAGCTGGAGACTCATATTTCCCTCACTAGCTTTAAGCATCAGCTGTCAGAGCAGCTCACAGATCATTGCACCTGTACATAGCCCATCTTTATTTAGCCCACCCAACTACCTCATCCCCATATTGATAATATTTTTTTTGTGCTCCTTTGCACCCCAGTATCTCTACTTGCACATTCCTCTTCTGCACATCTATCACTCCAGTGTTTAATTGCTAAATTGTAATTATTTCGCCACTATGGCCTATTTATTGCCTTACCTCCCTAATCTTACCTCATTTGCACACACTGTATATAGACTTTTCTATTGTGTTACTGACTTTACGTTTGTTTATTCCATGTGGAACTCTGTTGTTTGTGTTACACTGCTTTGCTTTATCTTGGCCAGGTCGAAGCTGTAAATGAGAACTTGTTCTCAATTGGCCTTCCAACCTTTTTGGGATAGGGGGCAGCATTTTCACTTTTGGCTGAATAGCATGCCCAGAGTGAACTGCCTCCTACTCTGTCCCAGATGCTAATATATGCTGCATATTATTATTATTATTGGATAGAAAACACTCTGAAGTCTCTAAAACTGTTTGAATGATGTCTGTGAGTATAACAGAACTCATATGGCAGGCGAAAACCTGAGAAAAATCCAACCAGGAAGTGGGAAATCTGAGGTTTGTAGTTTTTCAAAGCTTGGGCTACCAGTGTCTATGGAGTCAAGTTGCACTTCCTACGACTTCCACTAGATGTCAACCGTCTTTAGAAACTTGAATGAGGATTCTACTATAAAGGAGGGGCTCATGAGACCTGTTTGAGTCAGTGGTCTGGCAGAGTTTCCCAGGCTCGTGACATGCACTCCCGGCAGAGTTAGCTCTCGTTCCAGTGCTTTTCTTCAGACATAGGAATTCTCCGGTTGGAACATTATTGATGTTTTATGTTAAAAACATCCTATAGATTGTAACGACCTGTAACGCAACTTTTCGAGTTTTTGTCTGGACGAAGTGCTCGCGCCTCATGAAGATGGATTACTGGGCTGAACACGCTAACAACAAGTGGCTATTTCGACATAAATTATGGACTTTATGGAACAAATCAGTCATTTATTGTCGAACTGGGATTCCTGGGAGTGCCTTCTGATGAAGATCATCAAAGATAAGTGAATATTCAGTGTTATTTCTAACTTCTGTTGACTCCAAAATGGCGGATATTTCTCTGGCTGGATTGGGCTCTGAGCGCCGTTCTCAGATTATGCTTTTTCCGGAAAGTTTTTTTTAAATCTGACACAGCGGTTGCATTAAGGAGAAGTCTATCTTTAATTCTGTGAATAACACTTGTATCTTTTATCAATGTTTATTATGAGTATTTCTGCAAAATCACTGGATGTTTTGGAATCAAAACATTACTGTATGTAACGCGCCAATGTAAACTGAGATTTTTGGATATAAATATGCACATTATCGAACAAAACATACATGTATTGTGTAACATGATGTCCTATGAGTGTCATCTGATGAAGATCATCAAAGGTTAGTGATTCATTTGATCTATATTATTGCTTTTTGTGACTCCTATCTTTGGCTGGGAAAATGGCTGTGTTTTTTTTTACTTGGCGGTGATCCAACATAATCACATGTTGTGCTTTCGCTGTAAAGCATTTTGTAATCGGACATGATTAACATTGAGTTTATCTTTCATTTGCTGTATTGGACTTGTTAATGTGTGAAAGTAACATATTTCAAAAATATATTTTGGAATTTCGCGCGTTGCCTTTTCAGTGGAATGTTGTCGAGGGGTTCCGCTAGCGAAATGCCTGCGCTAGAAAGGTTAATTAAATAAAGGTGAAAAAATGTATTTATATCAGCCCTTTGATTACAATGAAGAGCAAGACTTGCCACTCTGTTCTGGGCCAGCTGTAGCTTAACTAGGTATTTCCTTGCAGCTCTGGACCACACAACTGGACAATAATCAAGATTAGACAAAACTAGAGCCTGCAGAACTTTCTTTTTGGAGTGTGGTGTCAAAAAAGCAGAGTATCTCCTTGTTATGGACAGCCCTCTCCCCATTTTTACAACCATTGAATCTATATATTTTGACCATGACAGTATACACTCGAAGATAACGCCAAGTAATTTAGTCTCCTCAACTTGTTCAACAGCCACACCATTCATTACCAGATTCAACTGAGGTCTAGAATATAGGATATGATTTGTACCAAATACAATGCTCTAAGTTTTTGTTAAGGCTGGGCGCTGCTGGTGAAAAAGACAGGTGCAGGAGAGCAGAGAGTTGTGAAACAAGCGCACACTTTATTTGGCAGGAAAAGTGTACAGCGCGAGAAATCACAACCTGAATAAGGTTTTTAACAAACAAACCATCTACACAATACACGAACAAACCAGCTATAAGCGAAACACCACGTAACACAAAACAATTTCACACAAAGACATGGAGGGGAACAGTGGAATAAATACATGCAGTGTGATTAGGGAATGCAAACCAGTTGTGAAGGAAACAAGACAAAACAAATGGAAAATGAAAAGTGGATCGGCGATGGCTAGAAGGCCGGTGACGTCGACCGCCGAACGCCGCCCGAACAAGGAGAGGGACCGACTTCGGCGGAAGTCGTGACAGAATGTTTTGTTTATGTGAAAAGAAATAGCGCCACAATGAAGTATTGTTGGACAGACTATACTTAGTTGAAAAAAATAATAACAATACATCAGAATATGTTTATTGCCTCTTAAGTGATGAGAGCAATGTTAAAAAAAAAAAATTGGGGAAAGAAATGTGTGTTTTTGAAAATGGCATGTTATGCAGCTTGAGTAAACAAATGTGATGTGACATGTGTAGTTACATAGAAAAGTAGTTTTCTTTTAAAGGAAAAAAGTTGTGTTAATAACATTTAGGCTACGTTACCCAGCAGGCTATGCAGGAGGTTGAAGAAATCCTTGCATGGCTAAACAGGGAGTCTTCTAGCTGAAGTATACAGTATGTTCATTAAAAGTAGTTAAACCGGGACGGTTTGTCATTATATAAGGAACAAACATAACACATACAAGCTGTACAAATGGTGCTACAGAATGACCTACCGGTGACTCTTAGCACACCATCTCACAGCCCTCTCTCAGAGACAATCTCTGTAGATTGTTTGCTAGGGACCAGGTTGCCAGGTGCCCAATTCCTTAAGTCTTCTCCAAGCAGTTGCAGAGAGAGCATCAAGCTTCTACACCTCTGCCCTTCCCAACACAACTGGAGTCATTCACATACAGTGCCTTTCACATTTTGTTGTGTTACAAAGTTTTACCCAACAGTGTACATATGGAGTGTGCGACTCTCTTAATTTTTATAGCTTGTAGTTTATTCGCCGTTAGTCAACACCTCTACATAAAATGTTTTTTTTTCTGGGCGTGCGCCACCTCATGTTTTTTTTTATTACAAGGTGGGATTGAAATAGATGTAATTGTAATACAAATCACATAATATGTTCTATAGACTCACTCTGTGTGAAATAATATTGGTTGACATGATTTTATTCATCCTTCCCCCATATATACAACATCTGTAAGGTCCCTCAGTCAAGTACTGAATTTCAACACAGATTTAGCTACATAGACCAGAGAGCTTTTTTGAAATTCCTCATAAAGAAGGGCAGTGATTGGTAGATGGGTAATAACAAACAAATCAGACATTGAATATATCTTTAAGCATGGTCATGTTAATAATTATGCTGTGGACAATGTATTAAACCACCCAGACACATCAACGAGGCAGTTCTCCTTCTGAACGGAGCTGCAGGACAGGAAGGAAACTGCTTAGGGATTGGTGATTTAAAACAGCTACAGAGCTACAGCTACAGGCTGTGATGGGAGAAAACTGAAAATGGATCAACAACATTGTAGGGACTCCACAATTTTGAAAATAATAATACAAATATATAGAATAAAAATATTCCAAAAACATGCATATGTTTGCAACAAGGCACTAAAGTAATACTGGGGGAAAAAACACGGGAAAGGAATACACTTTTTGGCCTAAATGCAAAGCCTTGTGTTTGGAACAAATGGAACACAACACATCACTGAGTAACTTCCTCCTTATTTTCAAGCGTGGTAGTGGCTGCATCATGGTATGGTTATGCTTGCACAGGCTAAATCCAATGATGGTTATTATATAAATATTTGTGCCTAAAGGCGTGTCCACAGCCATTTCTCACATAATTCATTTTATCGACACAAAAAGATCAGACCATGTCAATTGCACCGAAACTTCCTATTTCCATCACAGCAGTCATGACTTATTTTATATACTGTATGACGTTACTCACCTGAAAACTGTGGAAACTTGGTTATTAGCTAGGTTTCCATCCAATTGGTGACAGATTATCATGAGAATATTCTAAAATAGGCAAAAAAAAATTACGCGCATTTTTCCCAGTTGTAGGCCTCTGTTTCCACCAAAATGACTTGTTGTGGATAGAAAATCAGTGCGTGATGTAGTGCACACAAAATGTACTATTTCGCATAAGTGTTCATGTACCAAATACAAATCAATGTGAAAAATGTAATGTCATGTAAAGTTCAATGTGTTTCCATCGCATGTTACAACTTTTTGGTCACAAAAACTGTTTTGTTAAATAGCAAAAAAATACTCTGGTCGTGGCACCTGCGCTCCAGCCAACAGCTCGCAGATAGGTACAGTGCAATATTTATTGGAAAGCAGCATCAAGCTCTTCACTGTGAACTTTCACCACTCTGTGAAGTTCATCATAACTTATTTCGTCTGTGGCCTAATGAACTGCATGGTTTCCCAAGTTGAAATGGGAGGACAACACACCATATTATCGGGTGACTCCAAATGTACTTCGTATGATGGTTATTAAGGCAACTGCAATGAAGAGGCGACTCCGGGATGCTGGCCTTCTAGGCAGAGTTGCAAAGAAAAAGCCATATCTCAGACTGGCTACTAAAAAGAAAAGATTAAGATGGGCAAAAGAACACAGACACTGGACAGAGGAACTGTCGCCTCTTCAATGATGACGTTGAGACTGGTGTCCCCCCCCCTGCTTAGTTGTGCACCGGAGCCTCCCACTCCTCTTTCTATTCTTGTTAAAGCCAGTTTGCACTGTTCTGCGAAGGGAGTCGTACACAGCGTTGTACGAGATCTTCAGAGAAAAGCTTCAGAGAAGTTCTTTGTTTCCTGCCATTTTAAGCCTGTAATTGAACCCACAAATGCTGTTGCTCCAGATACACACCTAGTCTAAAGAAGGCCAGTTTTATTGCTTCTTTAATCAGAACAATAGTTTTCAGCTGTGCTAACATAATTGCAAAAGGGATTTCTAATGATCAATTAGCCTTATAAAATTATAAACTTGGATTAGCTAACACAACGTGCCATTGGAACACAGGTGTGATGGTTGCTGATAATGGGCCTCTGTACGCCTAAGTAGATATTCCATTAAAAAAGCCTGCTGTTTCCAGCTACAGGAGTCATTTACAACATTAACGATGTCTAAACTGTATTTCTGATCAATTTGACGTTATGTTGATGGTGAAAAAAATGTTTTTCTTTCAAAACAAGGACATTTCTAAGAGACCCCAAACTTTTGAACAGTAGTGTATATATTGTTATTCCATTCCGTTACTTAGATTTGTGTGTATTAGGTATTTGTTGTGAAATTGTTAGATTACATGTTAAATATTTCTGCACTGTCGGAACTAAAAGCACAAGCATTTCGCTACACTCGCAATAACATCTGCGAACCATGTGTATGTGACCAATGAAATTTGATTTGATTACGAAAAGTCTTTGACCACACTTTGTTGTTAATTTGGTGAGTATAAACTCATGCATTTTACAAAAAAATCCCCAAATATAAATACCAGTGCAGCCAAGATATACAAGTGATAGCCTCCGATCTGACAAAATGACACACTGCTCAACTCAGCTCTGCCATCGACCGATGTAGCATCCACAGTTACAACCAATAGGTGGAACTAAAAGACCAATATATGGACAAATTTCATCCGAATAGTTTGCAACGCAAAACTCCATAGCCTTTCAAAATGGATTTACAATTGTTCCACTGCACCGCACGCAAACATACACACACACTTAATAATTATTATGTTTTACATTTTTATTTTATCTTTATTTAACTAGGCAAGTCAGTAAAGAACAAATTCTTATTTTCAATGACTGCCTAGGAACAGTGGGTTAACTGCCTTGTTCAGGGGCAGAATGACAGATTTTTACCTTGTCAGCTCGGGGATTCGATCTTACAACCTTCCGGTTACTAGTCCAACGCTCTACCTGCCGCCCCGCTACCTGCCGAAATATTATTACACACATATACACTGAGTGTACAAAACGTTAAGAACCTGGTGAATCCAGATGAAAGCTATGATCCCTTATTGATCCACTTCAATCAGTGTAGATGAAGGGGAGGAAATGGGTTAAAGAATGATTTTTAAGCCTTGAGACAAACGAGACATGGGTTGTGAATGTGTGCCATTCAGAGGGTGAATGGGCAAGGCAAAAGATTGAGGTGCCTTTGAACAGGATGTGGTAGTATGTGCCAGGCGCACCGCTTTGTGTCAGAACTGCAACGCTGCTGGGTTTTTATGCTCAACAGTTTCCTTTGTGTATCAAGAATGGTCCACCACTCAAAGAACAACCAGCCAACTTGACACAACTGTGGGAAGCATTGGAGTCAACATGAGCCAGCATCCCTGTGGAACGCTTTCGACACCTTGAAGAGTCCATGGCCCGACGAAGTGAGGCTGTTCTGAAGGCAAAAGGGGGGGGGGGAGTTGTTTCTAATGTTTGGTATACTCAGTGTATAAAACAAATTAGGTTCTAATGAAATGTCCATATCAAGAATTGAAATGACTGGAAAATGCAGTTCACAGCATCATAAAAGTGTCTCATCAAAACAACATTTGAGCTCGATAAATCAAATGCATCAAAGGGATGTCGTATATTGTCATGTTCATTCAACAGTAGCATAAGCCACAAATTGCAAAGGAAAATGCATTTAGGCCTACCTTTACTTGTAAATGACGTCCATTGGTCTGTCCTTCAGGATGAACCTCTCGGTGAGAACGCTGTAGAAGTCTTCTTTATTTCCTTTTGAGTTTGAAAGGTTTCTGTCTCGATTGACATGAGGGGCAAGGATGACAAAATAGTCAAACCTGGATTTCACTTGAACACTGAGATTGTCCAAAATGTCAAAAAAACATTCCTTTCATTGGCTGTCTCCTTCGGATTGCTGTGTCTGTCAGTCCAAGTGTGGTGCATTTCTCCTCAAACCAATCATAGAAAGTGTCCAAGTCTTGTCTCAGGGCGTCCACAAATGTTTTTGTATCGCTGATATGTACACAGCAGAACCGCATGTCCATTCTTTTATTCTGGAGAACACAAAAGAGTGCATCATTTTCTCAGAAAATCTCACCATAGATGGGTGAATGATTTGACCGTCAGGTATCATATCTGGAGACCATCAGCAGCATATCGTTGTCCTGATTGGATGATTTTTTTTGTCCCTTCCTCTGATGGTCAGGAAGGGCAGGTGTTGGTCTCCCTCTCTGAGTTTTCCTTGGAAATCCAACTTGGAATATTGTTTGAGGTCCAGTCCATTTGTCAGGTTGTTTTTGCTAGCTAGTTAGTTTCATTCAGTTCCAAGGATGCGAGCGTCAAATTATACTGATCAAAAATATAAACACAACCTGTAACAATTTCTATGATTTTACTGAGTTGCAGTTCATATAAGGAAATCAATCAATTGAAATAAATTCACTAGGCCCGCATATTCAATGGGTTTCACATGACTGGGCAGGGGCAGGGGCCATGGGAGGGCATAGGCCTATTGCCGTGGAACTATTCAGCCAATAATATTTCTCAAATACCGGAGTATATGCGTTCAAATAGACTTTTATGACAATATAACAAAAGCCGAGCTGATTCATGAAGCAACTCCCTTTCCGATCTTCTTATACATTTTTCCTCCTTACCTCACATTCATAGTAACTCCTCTTAATGGCTCATCCCCTCAGGCATTTAGCCACCATTATCTTATTGCCTTGCACTAATTTTTTGTTTGGTTTCATATTAGGGCATGGAACCCGTAGAGCCACAGCAATAGTTCAAAAAGACAGACCTGTTCTCGACTAAGACAGGTGCATACATGCAGGACCCGAGCAACAGTCCTTTGTACTTTACAGAAATAACCAGATATGTCATCCTGCTAACTCCTCTGAAAGGGACACCCATGTTCTGGAGAAGAAAATAAAAAACAATAGGTGTAACCATAGCATCAGTACAGAGTAGGCCATAACACAGTTACAGGAATAGCCAGTTGTGTCCAACCTCCGGACATGTACATGTCTAATGGTGTCTAATGACCCAGAGCACATATAGAGTGCACCCATCTTACTAGCTCTTCTGGAAATAATAATGAACACACATGGTCTGGAAAATTCTCAATACTATCCACTTGGGAGCCAGGCCCACCACTGTGGAACCAGGCCCAGCCAATCAGACAATCCCGAAGGTGAAGAAGCCAGATGTGGAGTTCCTGGGCTGGCATTGTTACACGTGGTCTGTAGTTGTGATGCCGGTTTGACGTACTGCAAATTCTTTAAAACGACATTGGTGGCGAAATGAACATTAAATTATGTGGCAACAGTTCTGGTGGACATTCCTGCATTCAGCATGTCAATTGCACGCTCCCTCAAAACGTGAGGCATCTGTGGCAGTGTGTTTGTGCAACAAATTGCACATTTTAGTGGCCTTTTATTGTACCCAGCACAAGGAGCACCCATGTAATGATCAGGCTTTTTAATCAGCTTCTTGATATGCCACACCTGTCAGGTATGCGGAAAGTGGTTGTAAAGGAGTCAGGTGCAGGAGAGCAGATATGGTGTAGCTAACGGAGCCTTTTATTTTGGCGAACCAAAAACACACGGTAAAGTGAACAGGAAATAACAATACGGATGAACATAACACAGCGCAACAGACTAATGTGCGCAATACTTGAAACAGAATAAACAATACCACACAAAGACATGAGGGAAACAGAGGGTTAAATACAAAACACATAATGAGGGAAATGAGAACCAGGTGTGTGTGAAAACAAGACAAGACAAATTGAAAATAAAAAATGGATCGGCGATGGCTAGAAGACCGGCAACGTCGACCGCCGAGCACCGCACAAACAAGGAGAGGCAGTGACATCGACAGAAGTCGTGACAACACCTGCCAGGTGGATGGATTATCTTGGCAAAGGAGAAATGCTCACTTAAAGGGATTCAAACAAATTTGTGCTCAGAATTCGAGAGAAATAACCTTTTTGTGCATATGAACATTTTCTGGGATATTTTATTTCAGCTCATGAAACATGGGACCAACATATTACATTTTGCATTGATCTTTTTGTTCAGTATTTGTAGACATGTCCAAATGTGCAGAGCTTACCCACACAATATGTTTAGGCAATGCGCAAAATATGAAATCGTCTCAATGCAACGAATGATGCTAGGCAAAGCAGCGCAGCTGATACTGACCCTGTTCATAGACAGTGACGAGTAGGGAATGGTCGCGTGCGTCAACGATTTGAATGGATGGGCATGCATACCCTGGAACCTTTCATGTGGTCTTTGATGCAGTTTTAGGACATTTTTTGATTATGAGCATAAAGACCACCAGAATCATTGAGAATGTAATTTTATTGTGTTAGATTATTACAGTGGATGCACTGTTTAGCCTGCCTATCCTGACTGCACGTCACGGTGTATATCCAATGCCTCAACATGGATAGTCAACAGAGTAAATGGAAAAGTTGAAGTGACAACGTTTGATCGCCACAAAATCATGTTCACGTCAGTCTCACTGTTCTGTCTTCAGCCCCCCTGCGTCGTTCCGCAAGCTGCCGTGTCTCCACTAGAGGAGGATCTTCCATCCACCTCTCAACCACAGGAGAAACCACACAAATGCTCCCGGCTTTGTGAGGACGTTTTCAGCCAACAACAGTTCTCCAACAAGGCCATGTAATTCACTTCACTCTTTAACTAAAGGTCATTTTATTGCGTTCCATTTCATTGTGTTTCTTTCTAATAACTTGGCGTCAACAACATGTCTCTTAAATGTAATAAGTAAAGACTCATAAATGCATATACGAATGCTCATAGGCTTTTTACCTCGGGAATAACCTCCCCTTAATATCAGAATAACTTCCCCCTAATATCCATACAAGGTCCCCCAGTATCACCATAATGTCCCCATAACACCCCTCTAATATTCCTATAATGTCCCCATAACATCCCCATAACACCCCTCTAATACTCCTATAATATCACCATAGCCTCACTTCTGTTTCTTAATATAATGCCTTTGCCATGGCCCCTGGATAGTATTGTTAAAAGCCAATGAGAAAATGTTTCTGCAGTTATAGATCAGAGCCACACGGGGGTGCCACCCCCTCATATTTGTCAAGATCCTTGCACTGCAGGTGAAAACAATATTTACATTTTCCCACGACTAGGTGACTGAGGGTCAGTGCGAACCTCTATAATACAGTACAAATTATTGGGAAAGGTGAGGGGTCAACAACTGTGTTTAGTACTTCCACTTGACACTCCCTCTTACTGTAAAGGCAAGGCTAAACATGAGTTGAGTTGAGTTGATTAACTTTTTAAATTTAATTTATTTCACCAGGTAGGCTAGTTGAGAACAAGTTCTCATTTACAAATGCGACCTGGCCAAGATAAAGCAAAGCAGTGTGACACAAACAACAACACAGAGTTACACAAACAACAACACAGAGTTACACATGGAATAAATAAACATACAGTCAATGATACAATAGAAAAAGTATATTTTTATTTCACTAGGCAAGTCAGTTAAGAACAAATTCTTATTTTCAATGACGGCCTAGGAACTGCCTGTTCAGGGGCAGAATGACAAAATTTGTACCTTGTCAGCTCGGGGGTTTGAACTTGCAAAATTCCAATCTGTGAGCTGCTCTGACAGCTGGTGCTTAAAGCTAGTGTGGGAGATAAGTGTTTCCAGTTTCAGAGATGTTTGTAGTTCGTTCCAATCATTGGCAGCAGAGAACTGGAAGGAGAGGCGGCCAAAGGAGGAATTGGCTTTGGGGGCGACCAGTGAAATATACCTGCTGGAGCGCATGCTACGGCTGGGTGCTGCTATGGTGACCAGTGAAAGGCAGGGTAGGATAGATATAGGTTTGGGTCAAGAGTGTCCCCCCCTTTGAAGAGGGGGATGACCGCAGCTGCTTTCCAATCTTTGGGAATCTCAGAAAGAGAGGCTGAACAGGCTAGTAATAGGGGTGGCAACAATTTCGGCAGATAATTTTAGAAAGAAAGGGTCCAGATTGTCTAGATCTTTTATAGGGATCCAGATTTTGCCGCTCTTTCAGAACATCAGCTATGTGGATTTGGGTGAGGGAGAAATGGGGGAGGTTTGGGCAAATAAGCATTTTTCTACGGCTGACCATGCTTTCCACCTGGTTACCCCTACCCCGGTCAACAGCCCTGCGTCCCCCACAGCAACTTGCCCAAACCTCCCCCATTTCTCCCTCACCCAAATCCACATAGCTGCTGTGGGGGGCGCAGGGCTGATGACCAGGGTAGGGGTAACCAGGTGGAAAGCATGGTCAGCCGTAGAAAAATGCTTATTGAAATTCTCAATTATCCCAGATTTATCGGTGGTGACAGTGTTTCCTAGCCTCAGTGCAGTGGGCTGCTGGGAGGAGATGCTCTTATTCTCCATGGACTTTACAGTGTCCCAGAACTTTTTTGAGTTTGTGCTACAGGATGCAAATTCTGTTTAAAAAAGCTAGCCTTTGCTTTCCTAACTGCCTGTATATTGGTTCCTAACTTCCCTGAAAAGTTGCATATTGCGGAGGCTATGCGATGCTAGTGCAGTACGCCACAGGATGTTTTTGTGCTGGTCAAGGGCAGTCAGGTCTGGAGTGAACCAAGGGCTATATCTGTTCCTGGTTCTACAAGTGCCAACGGTGAGAGACTTGTTTTTGGAAAGGTGTTTTTTTTATAAGTAGAAGCTCAAATTGTTTGGGCACAGACCTGGATAGTAAGACAGAACTCTGCAGGCTAACTCTGCAGTAGAGTGCAACTCCGCCGCCTTTGGCAGTTCTTTTTTGTCGGAAAATGTTATAGTTAGGGATACAAATTTCAGGGTTTTTGGTGGTCTTCCTAAGCCAGGATTCACACACAACTAGGACATCCGTGTTGGCTGAGTGTGCTAAGGCAGCGAATAAAACAAACTGAGGGAGGAGGCTTCTAATGTTAACATGCAAGAAACCAAGGCTTTTACGGTTACAGAAGTCAACAAATGGGAGCGCCTGGAGAATGGGAGTGGAGCTAGGCACTGCAGGGCCTGATTAACCTCTACATCACCAGAGGAACAGAGGAGGAGTAGGATAAGGGCATGGCTAAAGGCTATGATGACTGGTCGTATAATACTTTCGGAACAGAGAGTAAAAGGAGCAGGTTTCTGGGCACGGTAGAATAGATTCAAGGCACAATGTACAGACAAAGGTATGGTAGGATGTGAATACAGTTGAGGTAAATCTATGCATTGAGTGACGATGAGAGAGATATTGACTCTAGAAACATAATTTAAACCAGGTGAGGTCACCACGTGTGGGAGGTGGAACTAAAGGGTTAACTACGGTATATTGAGCAGGGTTAGAGGCTCTACAGTGATATAAGGTAATAATTACTAACCAAAACAGCGATGGGCAATGCATATTGACATTAGTACGAGGCATGCGTAGCCGGGTGATCATAGGGGTCCAGTGAGTGGCTTGGCGGGCCGGCGATTCAGGCAGCTAGCAAGCCGGGGATAGCAAGCTAGCAGAAGGGCCTTAGAGGGACGTCACGACGGAAGAAGTTAGTTGTAGCCCCCTCGTGCTGTTGCGTTGGCAGATTAGTCGTTGTGGATCCGCAGGGCTCAGTGTGGTAAAAGGGTCCAGGCCAATTGGCAAAATAGGTATCGTGGCCAAAGACTTTGTCCGATGGGCCTCTTAAGCTAACAGTCCGATATGCTCTAGTCAGCTAGCGGGCCACGGCTAGCAGATGTGCATTCAGGGGACGTTGTGACGGAGGAGCCAGTTGAAAAGCCCCCTTGGATGAATTACATCGGTAGTTCAGTCGTGAAGGGTCGGCGGGGTCCAGGCCAATTGGCAAAATAGTTATTGTAGCCCAAGGAGTGGCTGATGGACCTCTTCGGCCAACCGGGAGATGGGCCTAGCAAAGGCTAGCTCCAGGCTAATTGGCTCTTGCTTTGGGACAGAGACGTTAGCCAGGAGTGGCCACTCCGATAGCAGCTAGCTAGCTGCGATGATCCAAGTGAAAAGTTCAGAGCTTGCTGTAGGTGTCCGGAGATATGGAGAAAAATAAGTCAGATTTGCTCTGGTTTGAGTCGCGCTGTGCAGACTGGTGAGAGTTGTCCGGGCTAAAGGTAGCTGATGACCGCTAGCATTGGCTAGCTGACTACTAGCTAGTAGCTAGTTAGCTGGCTAGCTCCTGTTATGAAAATAGCAGATCCATACCACATTGGGTGAGGCAGATTGCAGGAGAGTATGTTGAAGTTGAGGTTAAGAAAAATATTGAAAATATATGCGAAGAAAAAATACATAAAAAGATATATACACAAAATAAACACGGGACACGACAAGACAAGGACAAAAGACGTCTGACTGCTACGCCATGAGAAACAACTTGAATAATAAACACTTTTGATAATCAACGCTTGCAATACCTATGCTCAGATTTACTTTTGCTGTCAATTAAGTGTAAATCACTAGAAACATTTCCAAACGCAATTAGTAATAAATTACCCATAGGACCTGATGTAATGTACATGTACTGTATGAAGTGTATGTGTTGAAGGTATTGGATTTAATTATGGGTGCTAATTCATACTGCATTCCCTTGAATGGTGAACATTTAATTATAATCAATCTGAATTCTTATTAACACCCAAATCAAGTCAACAGGACTGACTGTTCCCACCTACTAACAACCTGCTCCTGTCTCTCCCTACAACTTGTTGAGAAGGCAAAGGAACAATTATGTCATATGAAGAGTACATTGTTTTTCCTATCCCCCTGGGTATAAGCACATGACCAAATTAATTTTCCCCTGGTGGGATAATAAAGTTGATCTGAAACTAAATCTGGTGTGTTTTCTTTGCCTGGCTAACTACGATAGGCTACAAGGCTCAGATGCCACTTTTAGCACACAACACATCCTGCACATGACTCCACGTGGAGTGATCTGGTACTGGTATTCTGTTACAGTGTAGCTGTCGGCATAGTGACAAAGTGACGTGCATCTTTGAGGTCATCGGTGTCCCAGCCCACTGGGTGAAAGGGACACATGCTTTGTGTTTCAGGCAGCACGAGTATACCGTTGGCACACCTCGTGGGGCATTCTGAAAAATTCCCTTGACAAGTTGATAGAGCATTGCAGTAGACACTTGTCGACAAGCCTTATGTAGAGTGGTGGAAAGAATCAGGGAACATCATTCCATTGCTACTGTCCTTACAGCACAGACCTGGTAGTTTCCAGAGATTTTCTTATGTCAAGAGGCAAGTACGGGACCCAATGCTGTATTCCTGGAAACCCTTTGCTTTTCCTGTCAACCTGTCAAGGAAGTGATATTTATGTCAATGTATCTTTGAATCCACCCTAAGGGTTACTTAAATACTCTTTGTCGGCAAAGTCCCAGATGAAATGGCTGCATACAATAATATGATAGTGACTTACCATCAAGCTGCCAGGAATAGATACTTCAATAGATACTTTTCCTTTAACTGATATGTAAAATTGTGATAGCCGATGTAATTAACCAGACTCATCTCCTAAAAAAACAGCTGTCCTTTTTAGCACAGGGCCCAAAGGGAAGTGTTAGCCTCATTTGGTATGGACAGTCTTTATTTAAAAATAATCACTTTAAAGCTAAATAATAGGCATGAGAGACATGCCATTACACTCAACAGATATCACCAAAGCAGCCCTACTTTCTTTCACTGAGCTTGCAATGAATACCATTGGATAATAATTAAATGTTGTTCTATTCTAGTGCAACGATTCCTCAAATCCATGCCTAAATCAATATCAAATCAAACCAAATCAAATGTTATTTGTCACATACACATGGTTAGCAGATGTTAATGCGAGTGTAGCGAAATGCTTGTGCTTCTAGTTCCAACAATGCAGTAATAACCAACGAATAATCTAACCTAACAATATCACAACAGCTAACTTATACACACAAGTGTAAAGGGATGTGGCCACTCCGATAGCTGCTAGCTAGCTGCGATGATCCAGGTGAAAAGGTTCAGAGCTTGGTGTAGGTATCTGGAGATATGGAGAAAAATAAGTCAGATTTGCTCTGGTTTGAGTCGCGCTGTGCAGACTGGTGAGAGTTGTCCGGGCTAAAGGTAGCTGATGACCGCTAGCATTGGCTAGCTGACTACTAGCTAGTAGCTAGTTAGCTGGCTAGCTCCTGTTGGGGGTTCCGATTCAAAGTTAAGAAAATAGCAGATCCATACCACATTGGGTGAGGCAGATTGCAGGAGAGTATGTTGAAGTTGAGGTTAAGAAAAATATTGAAAATATATGAGAAGAAAAAATACATAAAAAGATATATACACAAAATAAACACGGGACACGACAAGACAAGGACAAAAGACGTCTGACTGCTGCGCCATGAGAAACAACTTGAATAATAAACACTTTTGATAATCAACGCTTGCAATACCTATGCTCAGATTTACTTTTGCTGTCAATTAAGTGTAAATCACTAGAAACATTTCCAAACGCAATTAGTAATAAATTACCCATAGGACCTGATGTAATGTACATGTACTGTATGAAGTGTATGTGTTGAAGGTATTGGATTTAATTATGGGTGCTATTCATACTGCATTCCCTTGAATGGTGAACATTTAATTATAATCAATCTGAATTCTTATTAACACCCAAATCAAGTCAACAGGACTGACTGTTCCCACCTACTAACAACCTGCTCCTGTCTCTCCCTACAACTTGTTGAGAAGGCAAAGGAACAATTATGTCATATGAAGAGTACATTGTTTTTCCTATCCCTGTTGGTATAAGCACATGACCAAATTAATTTTCCCCTGGTGGGATAATAAAGTTGATCTGAAAATAATTCTGGTGTGTTTTCTTTGCTGGCTAACTACGATAGGCTACAAGGCTCAGATGCCACTTTTAGCACACAACACATCCTGCACATGACTCCACGTGGAGTGATCTGGTACTGGTATTCTGTTACAGTGTAGCTGTCGGCATAGTGACAAAGTGACGTGCATCTTTGAGGTCATCGGTGTCCCAGCCCACTGGGTGAAAGGGACACATGCTTTGTGTTTCAGGCAGCACGAGTATACCGTTGGCACACCTCGTGGGGCCTTCTGAAAAATTCCCTTGACAAGTTGATAGAGCATTGCAGTAGACACTTGTCGACAAGCCTTATGTAGAGTGGTGGAAAGAATCAGGGAACATCATTCCATTGCTACTGTCCTTACAGCACAGACCTGGTAGTTTCCAGAGATTTTCTTATGTCAAGAGACAAGTACGGGACCCAATGCTGTATTCCTGGAAACCCTTTGCTTTTCCTGTCAACCTGTCAAGGAAGTGATATTTATGTCAATGTATCTTTGAATCCACCCTAAGGGTTACTTAAATACTCTTTGTCGGCAAAGTCCCAGATGAAATGGCTGCATACAATAATATGATACTGACTTACCATCAAGCTGCCAGGAATAGATACTTCAATAGATACTTTTCCTTTAACTGATATGTAAAATTGTGATAGCCGGTGTAATTAACCAGACTCATCTCCTAAAAAAACAGCTGTCCTTTTTAGCACACAGCCCAAAGGGAAGTGTTAGCCTCATTTGGTATGGACAGTCTTTATTTAAAAATCATCACTTTAAAGCTAAATAATAGGCATGAGAGACATGCCATTACACTCAACAGATATCCCCAAAGCAGCCCTACTTTCTTTCACTGAGCTTGCATTGAATACCATTGGATAACAATTAAATGTTGTTCTAGTCTAGTGCAACGATTCCTCAAATCCATGCCTAAATCAATATCAAATCAAATCAAATCTTATTTGTCACATACGCATGGTTAGCAGATGTTAATGCGAGTGTAGCGAAATGCTTGTGCTTCTTGTTCCGACAATGCAGTAATAACTAACGAATAATCTAACCTAACAATTTCTCAACAGCTAATTCATGCACACAAGTGTAAAGGGATGAATAATATGTATATAAAGATATATGAATGAGTGATGGTACAGAACGGCATTGGCAAGATGCAGTAGATGGTATAGAGCACAGTATTTACATATGAGATGAGTAATGTAGGGTATGTAAACATATTAAGTGGCATTGTTTAAAGTGGCTAGTGATAGATGTATTACATAAAGACGACAAGATGCAGTAGGTGGTATAGAGTACAGTACATACATATGAGATGAGTAATGTAGGGTATGTAAACATTATATTGTGGCATTGTTTAAAGTGGCTAGTGACACATTTTTTTAAATCAATTTTTCCATTATTAAAGTGGCTGGAGTTGAGTCAGTATGTTGGCAGCAGCCACTCAATGTTAGTGGTGGCTGTTTAACAGTCTGATGGCCTTGAGATAGAAGCTGTTTTTCAGTCTCTCGGTCCCAGCTTTGATGCTCCTGTACTGACCTCGCCTTCTGGATGATAGCGGGGTGAACAGGCAGTGGCTCAGGTGGTTGTTGTCCTTGATGATCTTTATGGCCTTCCTGTGACATCGGGTGGTGTAGGTGTCCTGGAGGGCAGGTAGTTTGCCCCTGGTGATGTGTTGTGCAGTCCTCACTACCCTCTGGAGAGCCTTACGGTTGTGGGTGGAGCAGTTGCAGTACCAGGCGGTGATACAGCCCGACAGGATGCTCTCGATTGTGCATCTGTAAAGGTTTGTGAGTGCTTTTGGTGACAAGCCACATTTCTTCAGCCTCCTGAGGTTGAAGAGGCGCTTCTGCGCCTTCTTCACCACGCTGTCTGTGTGGGTGGACCAATTCAGTTTGTCCGTGATGTGCACGCCAAGGAACTTAAAACTCTCTACCCTCTCCACTACTGTCCCGTCGATGTGGATTGGGGGGGTCGATGTGGATAGGCTCTATTAAATCAAATCAAATCAAATTTTATTTGTCACATACACATGGTTAGCAGATGTTAATGCGAGTGTAGCGAAATGCTTGTGCTTCTAGTTCCGACAATGCAGTAATAACCAACAAGTAATCTAGCTAACAATTCCAAAACTACTACCTTATAGACACAAGTGTAAGGGGATAAAGAATATGTACATAAAGATATATGAATGAGTGATGGTACAGAGCGGCATAGGCAAGATACAGTAGATGGTATTGAGTACAGTATATACATATGAGATGAGTATGTAAACAAAGTGGCATAGTTAAAGTGGCTAGTGATACATGTATTACATAAAGATGCAGTAGATGATATAGAGTACAGTATATACATATACATATGAGATGAACAATGTAGGGTATGTAAACATTATATTAGGTAGCATTGTTTAAATTGGCTAGTGATATATTTTACATAATTTCCCATCAATTCCCATTATTAAAGTGGCTGGAGTTGAGTCAGTGTGTTGGCAGCAGACACTCAATGTTAGTGGTGGCTGTTTAACAGTCTGATGGCCTTGAGATAGAAGCTGTTTTTCAGTCTCTCGGTCCCAGCTTTGATGCACCTGTACTGACCTCGCCTTCTGGATGATAGCGGGGTGAACAGGCAGTGGCTCGGGTGGTTGTTGTCCTTGATGATCTTTATGGCCTTCCTGTGACATCGGGTAGTGTAGGTGTCCTGGAGGGCAGGTAGTTTGCCCCCGGTGATGAGTTGTGCAGACCTCACTACCCTCTGGAGAGCCTTACGGTTGTGGGCGGAGCAGTTGCCGTACCAGGCGGTGATACAGCCCGACAGGATGCTCTCGATTGTGCATCTGTAGAAGTTTGTGAGTGCTTTTGGTGACAAGCCGAATTTCTTCAGCCTCCTGAGGTTGAAGAGGCGCTGCTGCGCCTTCTTCACGATGCTGTCTGTGTGGGTGGACCAATTCAGTTTGTCTGTGATGTGTACGCCGAGGAACTTAAAACTTACTACCCTCTCCACTACTGTTCCATCGATGTGGATAGGGGGGTGTTCCCTCTGCTGGTTAGTAGGTCGGAGAACTGCACCTACTGATGAAGCTACACAATCTCTTTACAGACAAAAAGGATTCATGCTTTTAGCTGTTATCTTTTCATAGAGATAAGAAGGGAGAGGTAGATGTATCATTGCAGCATCCATTGGCATAACTTTTGAATAACACAATTGTAAAAGGATTTACTTCGTGTGGGGAAGCAAGTGGGAGGGGCTGAGGAGGGAAGTGGCCAAGAGGCACAGGTCCAAGGGGGGGAAAGGCTTGCCTGACCGCTACTTGTTCCTGGGAAGCCGCTACACAGCGTTAAATCTCACTCTTGCCACCTCCCCGGTCAACAACAAGACCCAGGCCCTCGCACGGTTCTGGCTGGGATCTTACCTCAGAACCCTGAGGCTGATCCCAGTCGACCAGCGAGCCTCAGTCTCTTTCCTGCTCCCCACACACTACGTCCAGCTCCAGAAGTTTTTAAGACATTTTAAACTGGAAAAAGAAGCAGTCACGGTTTTAACTAAACACCGCTCTCTTCTCTCTCTTGTGCAGGAGCGGGAACCAGTGGGCCCAGTGCGCGGGCTTGCTATAGGCGAGCCCATAACGGTTTGGCGTAACGTGGCCCATTCTGCTCTCCTGAATCAGCACCGGGACCTGTCCTGGATGGTCGCCCACGAGATCCTCTCGGTCAGGGCCGTTATGCACTCCCGGGGCATGGCGAGCATATCCGCGTGCCCCAGACCAAGCTGCGGCCAAGAGGAGTCAGTGAGGCACTTGCTCTGGGAGTGCAGAGCCGCCAGGGACCTGTGGAAGGAAGCAGGCCCCCTGATCTCCCCGTGTCTGCCGGCAGGGGAGGACGTAACGCCCCAGCTCATGCTGTATGGAGTGGGCCGAAGGCCTATTCCCCTGAAGGCCTTCACCAAGCTCTGGCCCACTCTCACTGTGGTCCTCCCGCAACCTGCTGGTAGAGAAAAGAGTATAGACCACCCCACAGGCAGTGGCCATGGTAGCCACGGAAGCCCTGGTGTGGTACAGAAGAAAGGGGTCCTTGAACCCAAGCGAAGGGTCCCCCACAACAACCAAGGTCCCGGGGGCCACGGTCTGACAGCGCTGCAGTGCATAGGGCGATGCGCCTAGGGGAGGGATCTAATCTGGGCCCCGAAGAACGAGATGGGAATTGATTCGGAAGAGGAAGAGGAAGCGCGTTTGATAAGGACTCTCCCCGCTCCTGTACAAAGGACCAAAGACAGCTTTTTAAAAGTTACCTTTTTAAAAACTTGTTACGGAGGTGGTCCCTGCACAGGGACAGCTCAGCGGAAATTTCAGAGCGCCACCTATAGTACTCGAGTATAGTACTCAATAAATCTCAAACTTTCATAAAAATACACATGCAAGGTACTGAATTAAAGCTACACTCGTTGTGAATCTATCCACCAAGTCAGATTTGTAAAATGCTTTTCGGCGAAAGCATGAGAAGCTATTATCTGATAGCATGCACCCCCCCAAAATACCAGCACGACACGTAAACAACAGATTTTGCGGTAGCCGGCGCTACCCAAAACGCAGAAATAAAATATAAAACATTCATTACCTTGGACGAGCTTCTTTGTTGGCACTCCTATATGTCCCATAAACATCACAATTGGGTCTTTTTCCCGATTAAATCCGTCATTGTATACCCAAAATATCATTTGCTGAAGGCCAGTCTGATGCTGCAAAAAGCCCATTTACAAGACGCAACGTCACTTTTTAAAATTACAAAAGTCGCCTATAAACTTTTACAAATCACTTCAAACGACTTTTCTAAACCAACTTTAGGTATTAATAAACGTTAATGATGTATCAAATTGATCACGGGGCGATCTGTATTCGATAGCAGCAAGTCTGGAAATCATCGTCCATTTTTTCAGTTTCACAACATACTGTGGTGCGCCTCAAGAAAGGAGGGGTCTATTCGTGTTGTAACCAAGGATAAATGAGTCAAAAATTGACAGCAATGGCGACATCGTGTGGAAGCTGTAGGCGTTTACAGGGGATCCTCATTTATTTTAGGTCGCCTTAAACAATACAATGGCGGACGAATATTTTTTTTGTGTTTTTGGTAAACAGTTTTACCAGGGATTTTTACTCCTAAACACGTTCTGTTATAGCCACAGACCCGATTTAACCAGTTTTAGAGACTTCAGAGTGTTTTCTATACACACATACTTATCATATGCATATACTATATTCCTGGCATGAGTAGCAGGACTTTGAAATGTTGCGCGATTTTTTACAAAAAGCTGCGAAAATTCGCATCATCCATAACAGGTTTTAACATGTTTTCATGTCTTATAAATGTTTTACTTTTGTTAAATCATTTGTACACATTTGAAATGGCTTTTACAGAATTTATGTTTTTACAAAGAAAAGTACTTTTATTCATGGTTGTTTCTGTAGTTTTTAACAAATGTAAATGTAATATTCATATGCGGTGTTTTATGCTTTTATGCCGTTTTTAGGTGTATAAAATGATGTACAAAAATATATATCAGCTGTTTTAAAGGAAATGTAACAATAAAACTTTTCCAAAATAAATAAAAATTGTAAAAAGGATTTGAAGGTACAGTTGAAGTTTGAAGTTTACATACACTTACGTTTGAGTCATTAAAACTTGTTTTTCAACCACTCCACAAATTTCTTGTTAACAAACTGTAGGTTTGGCAAGTCGGTTAAGACATCTACTTTGTGCATGACACAAGTCATTTTTCCAACAATTGTTTACAGACAGATTATTTCACTTTTAATTCACTGTATCACAATTCCAGTGGGTCAGAAGTTTACATACACTAAGTTGACTGTACATTTAAACAGCTTGGAAAATTCCAGAAAATGATGTCATGGCTTTAGAAGCTTCTGACATCATTTGAGTCAATTGGAGGTGTACCTGTGGATGTATTTCATGGACTACCTTCAAACTCAGTGCCTCTTTGCTTGACATCATGGGAAAATCAAAAGAAATCAGCCAAGACCTCAGACAAAAACTGTAGACCTCCACAAGTCTGGTTCATCCTTGGGAGCAATTTCCAAACACATCTGTACCACATCTGTACAAATAATAGTATGCAAGTATAAACACCATGAGACCACGCAGCCGTCATACCGCTCAGGAAGGTGACGCATTCTGTCTCCTAGAGATGAACGTACTTTGGTGAGAAAAGTGCAAATCAATCCCAGAACAACAGCAAAGTACCTTGTGAAGATGCTGGAGGAAACAGATACAAAATTATCTATATCCACAGTAAAACTATATCGAAATAACGTGAAAGGTCACTCAGCAAGGAAGAAGCCACTGCTCCAAAACCGCCATAAAAAAGCCAGACTATGGTTTGCAACTGCACATGGGGACAAAGATCGTACTTTTTGGAGAAATGTCCTCTGGTCTGATGAAACAAACATTGAACTGTTTGGTCATAATAACCATCGTTATGTTTGGAGGTAAAGGGGGAAGCTTGCAAGCCGAAGAACACCATCCCAACCGTGAATCACGGGGGTGGCAGCATCATGTTTTGGGGGTGCTTTGCTGAAGGAGGGACTGGTGCACTTCGCAAAATTGATGGCATCATGAGAAGGACAATTGTGTGGATATATTGAAGCAACATCTCAAGACATCAGTCAGGAAGTTAAAGCTTGGTCGCAAATGGGTCTTTCCAAATGGACAATGATCCCAAGCATACTTCCAAAGCTGTGGCAAAATGGACAACAAAGTCAAGGTATTGGAGTGGCCATCACAAAGCCCTGACCTCAATCCTATAGAACATTTGTGGGCAGAACTGAAAAAGCGTGTGCGAGCAAGGAGGCCTACATACCGGACTCAGTTACACCAGCTCTGTCAGGAGGAATGGGCCAAAATTCACCCAACTTATTGTGGGATGCTTGTGGAAGGCTACCCGAAACGTTTGACCCAAGTTAAACAATTTAAAGGCAATGGTACCAAATACTAATTGTGTGTATGTAAACTTCTGACCCACTGGGAATGTGATGAAAGAAATAAAAGCTGAAATAAATAATTCTCTCTACTCTTCTATTTTGACATTTCACATTATCAGAATAAAGGGGTGATCCTAACTGACCTAAGCCAGGGAATCTTTACTATGATTAAATGTCAGGAATTGTGAAAAATTGAGTTTAAATGTATTTGGCTAAGGCGTATGTAAACTTCCTACTTCAACTGTATATATTCAAGATGTTAAATCATATAAATATAATCAGTACATACATAAAACGATATAAAATATTGAAGTTTAAAGCAATTCCACTGGGTCAAACTACGGTAAGAAGAGTAATTGGCTTACTTATCAAGAACCAATGAATAATAATACAAGAACAGCAAGCATGTACATTTTAAACCCAACAACAAGCATGTACAGTTTAAACCCAACAACAAGCATGTACATTTTAAACCCAACAACAATCATGTACCGTTTTAAACCCAAACAACAAGCATGTACAGTTTAAACACAACAACAAGCATGTACGGTTTAAACCCAACAACAAGCAAATACAGTTTAAACCCAACAACAAGCATGTACAGTTTAAACCCAACAACAAGCATGTACAGTTAAACCTGTCTGGCTTCTTAAGTAAGAAGGGTTAGCTAGCCCTACTGTTGGCTGTACTTATCAACACCAACAGGTTCAAGGGAGTTCATTACCTCCTCCACACTGATCCTCAACACGGGGGCCCCACAAGGGTGCGTCCTTAGTCCCTTCCTGTACTAGCTGTATACCCACGACTGCGTGGCCTCACACAGTTCCAACTCCATCATCAAGTTCACTGACAACAGTAGTAGGGGTGGCAGTTAGCCTTGTGGTTAGAGCGTTGGGCCAGTAACCGAAAGGTTGCTGGATCAAATCCCCGAGGTGACAAGGTACAAATATGTAGTTCTGCCCCTGAACAAGGCAGTTAACCCACTGTTCCCCGGTAGGCTGTGTTCGTAAATAAGAATTTGTTCTCATCTGACTTGCCTAGTTAAATAAAGGTTCATTTAAAATTAAAAAAGTAGACCTGATTACCAACAATGATGAGATGCCCTACAGAGAGAAGGTAGGCACTCTGACTGTGTGGTGCCAGGTAAGCAACCTCTCCCTCAATATCTGCAAAACAGGAGCTGATTGTGGACTTCAGGAGGAACCAGGTTGGGCATGCCCCCATCATCATCATCAAGTGGGCCGGACACTGTGGTGAAGAAGGCACGGCAGCAACTCTTCAACCTGAAGAAATGTCACCTGTCCCCAAGGGCCCTCACACTGTTTAACAGAAGCAACATTGAGAGCATACTTGAGCATACTTGTTGTCAAGGCTGTACAGAGGGTGGTACACTCAACCAAACGCATGCCCCCATCCTCCTACAACACCAGGTGTCGCAGGAAGATCATCAAGAACCTCAGGTACCTGAGCCATGACCTGTTCTCCCGCTTCCATCACTCAGATGTGGGCAGTATAGGAGTATCAAGGCAAAAACTATTCTACCCCCCCCCCAGCACATTTACACTGCCCCCACCCCCAAATGGACATTTACCATTGTTATAGCTGTAAATAAATATTATATTTTTGTAATCTTTCTTCATTCACTTCTCACTCCCCCCGACCCCCCACTGCTTCCCATATGACCATTCTACACCGCAACAGTTGTACATTTGTATATATAATTGTATTTTTTTCTCCTTCTTTACCTGCACTGTTGGAGCTCGGAGCATAAGAATTGTACTGTACCTTGCGATTACATCTGCGACCCTGTGCACATGACTAATAAACTAATCTAATCAAATCTAATGTGTACAGTATGTGTTTTAGTTATGTCACATCCAGGTCACTACTCACAGGAAGTTGTGTTTTTTGCATTATGGGGCGAGATAGGCTACTGTAGATAGAAGTCTTGTTGAACTTTGGTTTTAACTAAACAGTGATGCTAGCCCCAATAATATCCACCACACCCAATCACGTCGCTCACACATACAGACTTGTTTACCACCTGGGTACATAGTTAGGCTCCATGAAGTCAGGGACACAATCATAAACGCTGATACTGATCTTAAAGACCAGATACTCAAGCAGTCAGACAACACAAGTGTATATAAACAACGAGATGCACATATTGATGCAGTCTGTGAGGCATGCCATCGTGTAATTTAGTGTTGACGAAAAGAGTTCACTGACACACACACTGTCCGGAGTCAGAGAACATGCAGCTCTATTCCTTCCTTTTTTTGTGTGCGTGCTCAGCAAATAGCCTTTGCCGAGTCATCAGCAGCTGACTCTAGGCTCTTCAGTGGTACTAGTTTTTTTCCCACTCATCAATCTACACACAATGTCCCATACTGACAAAGTAAAAACAGGTTTTAAGACATTCTAGTTCATTTATAAAAATAAAACCTGGAATATCACATTTACATAAGCATTCAGATCCTTTACTCAGTACTTTGTTGAAGCACCTTTAGAAGCGATTACAGCCTCAAATCTTTTTGAGTATGACGCTACAAGCTTGGCACACTTGTATTTGGGGAGTTTCTCCCATTCTTCTCTGCATATCCTCTCAAGCTCTGTCAAGTTGGATGGGGAGCATCACTGCACAGCTATTTTCAGGTCTCTCCAGAGATGTTTGATCGGGTTCAAGTCTGGGCTCTGGCTGGGCCACTCAAGGACATTCAGAGACTTGTCCCGAAGCCGCTCTTGTGTTGTCTTGGCTGTGTGCTTTGGGTCGTTGTCCTGTTGGAAGGTGAACCTTCACCCCAGTCTGAGGTCCTAAGCACTCTGGAGCAGGTTTTCGTCAAGGATCTCTCTGTAATTTGCTCCGTTTATCTTTCCCTCGATCCTGACTAGTTTCCCAGTCCCTGCCACTGAAAAATATCCCCACAGCATGATGCTGCCACAACCATGCTTCACTGTAGGAATGGTGCCAGGTTACCTCCAGACGTGGCGCTTGGCATTCAGGCTAAAGAGTTTAATCTTGGTTTCATCAGACTAGTGAATCTAACCCGGAAGCTTATAAGAAATCCTGCTTAGACGAACCATCAAACTGGCAAAGAGTCAATACAGGACTAAGATCGAATCGTACTACACCGGATTTGACTCTCGTCAGATGTGGCAGTGCTTGTGTAACGGATGTGAAATAGCTAGCTAGTTAGTGGTGGTGCACGCTAAATAGCGTTTCAATCGGTGACGTCACTTGCTTTGAGACCTTGAAGTAGTGGTTCCCCTTGCTCTGCAAGGGCCGCGGCTTTTGTGGAGCGATGGGTAACGATGCTTCGTGGGTGACTGTTGTTGATGTGTGCAGAGGGTCCCTGGTTCGCGCCCAGGTATGGGCGAGGGACGGTTTAAAGTTATACTGTTACACTTGCAAACTGTTACAGACTACAAAGGGAAGCACAGCCGAGAGCTGCCCAGTGACACCAGACGAGCTAAAGTACTTCTATGCTCGCTTCGAGGCAAATAACACTGAAACATGCATGAGAGCACCAGCTGTTCCCGAAGACTGTGTGATCACGATCTCCGCCGTCGATGTGAGTAAGACCGTTAAACAGGTCAACATTCACAAGGCCGCAGGGCCAGATGGATTACCAGGACGTGTACTGCGAGCATGAGTTGACCAACTGGTAAGTGTCTTCACTGACATTTTCAAACTCTCCCTGTCTGAGTCTGTAATACCAACATAGTCCCTGTGCCCAAGAACAGATTTGAATTGTGTTCCTCATGGTCTGAGTGTCCTTTAGGTACCTTTTGGCAAACTCCAAGCGGTCTGTCATGTGTCTTTTTACTGAGGAGTGGTTCTGTCTGGCCAATCTACCATAAAGGCCTGATTGGTGGAGTGCTGCAGAGATGCTTGTAATTCTGGAAGGTTCTCCCATCTCCACAGAGGAACTCTGGAGCTCTGTCAGAGTGACCATTGGGTTCTTGGTCACATCCCTGACCAAGGCTCTTCTCCCCCGATTGCTCAGTTTGGCTGGGAGGCCAGCTCTAGGAAGATTCTTGGTGGTTCCAAATTTCTTCCATTTAAGAATGATGGAGGCCACTATGTTCTTGGGGACCTTCAATGCTGCAAAATTGTGTTGGTACCCTTCCCCAGATCTGTGCCTCGACAATCCTTTCTCTGAGCTCTACCGCCATTTCCTTCGACCTCATGGCTTGGTTTTTGCTCTGACATGCATCGTTAACTGTGGGACCTTATATAGACAGGTGTGTGCCTTTCCAAATAATTTCCAATCAGTTGGATTTACCACAGATAGACTCCAATCCAGTTGTCGAAACGTCTCAAGGATATTCAATGGAAACATTTGCAAAAATGTCTAAACACTGTGGCGGGGTTTTGTTATGGGATATTGTGTGTAGATTGATGAGGAAAAAATGTAATTTAATCAACTTTAGAATAAGGCTGTAACGTAACAAAATGTGGAAAAAGTCATGGTCCATTTCTGAATGGAAATTATCAGGTGGTGCATTACCCTCAGCACCCCCTTCTTCCCACAGCTATGTCCTCACCTTAGAGTCATATTGCAGTATGGATTGTATATTCATATGAAGCCATCAATAAGATTTTACATGGCATACAGCTGAAAGGTCATAAATGTCTTTTGGCATTTTGTCATCAGAAGTTAGTCAAGACGTTATCGAAATGTGGTCAACCCATTGAAATAACCTTATGAAACTCATCCTGCATGGAATACGGCTCAACCATTTAAGTGTGGGGCCTTTACTGTCCAGATATAGTTTACTACTTTGGGACACCCACCACTCAGTCATTCTCTAGACAGGTACTTGGTCCATTCGTACAGTACTGATGAACAGGAGCCAGGGGAAATAACATTAACACAGCGGTGCTTTGAACCGTTGGCAAAGACACGGGTGATTCGCATACCCAACCTTCCCCCCAACCAGTCTGCCCACACTAGATTCACCAGGGCTTTATGTAACCTGTCTGTCTGTGCGTCAGTGTTCCTCAACCTCTACCCGTCTGTTCATTCTTCCCTTGTTTCCAGTCTACCCACTCGGCTCTTATCTCACTGAGGTGCGTCAGTGTACCAGACATGGGCATTGCGGTTATAAAAATCGAATGCGGCCAAAGTCCCCACAAACACCCTGCATGTTGGGCGAAGTCTCCAGAAAGTCCCCTATGCACCACACCTCTCTCTAGTCTGCTAGCTCATTCATTCGAAATCATTCGTAAACAGTAGTGTAAAGTACTTCAGCAAAAATACTTTAAAGTACTACTACTTCAGTAGTTATTTGCAGTAACTGTACTTGACCTTTTATATTTTTGACAACTTTTACTTTTACTTCAATACATTCCTAAAGAAAACAATGTTATTTTTACTCCATACAGTTTCACTGACACCTAAAAATACTCGTTACATTTTGAATGTTTAGCTATGTTAGAACACATTAGCCAAATTATATTATGCATGAGTATAGGTCCCTATGTGCAACCGTTTTTTAAAACTAAGTTTGTTGTTACAGTTGCTATGCTAAGTGGTTTTGACCCATCTTTTAAGTTTAGATTTCTTTTATCATTGTCATTAGAAAATTGAAAACTATATTGTGCTATAAAAGCATAAACAAAGTGAAGGTAGTCAGAATTGAATGTCAACTCATCAATCTTACTCTGACGACCATCTGGGGGACGAGATAGTCCCCTACACTCTTAGAAAAAGGGTTTCAAAAAGACTGCAGAGGTTCGTCATATTTTGAATCACTTCTCTGATTGAGCTGGCGCAGACATAACGTTCACCGCCGCCTCATATAACATATAGGCCTGACCAACCACGTCCACAAACGGCTGCTGTGCAAAACGTTCTAAAATGAGAGGAGTACAGTAGTTTGACTCAGTGCGCTGCCTCGCACACACACATACACACCTATACTTTCCAGGAATGTACCCTTTCCAAGAAGAGGAAATCAGTTGGAAAGTGAATGAATAAACATCTGCAGAAGAAACGCATTATGAAGCCATCCCAAGTTACCCGTTGTTGAAATATAAATCTTGCATGAAGCAACGGGAAATGTAAGAAAAAAAATGCTATGGTGATTTCATTTTGTACTGTACATACTATACATATAACTGTATAAGCAACAGCTGAAGGCCCAACATTCTAATTCTGTAGATTTGTAGTGAGTCCCACAAAGACGCCAATTCAACACTCATGAGGTGCCTTTGAAGGCAGTGGAGAAACAGTACTTGATATAACTCAGGTCTATATCTCCATGCATGGTAGGCTCCTGGCTCCTACACTTGTTTTTCTCTCTTGAAGAGACAGTTACATAAAGCTGGGCCGTGCTCTCCTCTCTGATTGGTTACAAGGGTGCCGCCAGACGGGTCAAGATTGATTGCTTCCCGCATCAGGCTCTCTCCATCCCGCCCCCTTGTTCTCTGATAGTATGTATATGTTTAACTGTTCTAGGAAATAGGAAGAGCAGACTGTAGAGCTGAAATGCTGAGACTGACTCTGGATCAGCACAGCAAGTCACAGCATTGCCCTTAACAGAAGGCTGCTTATTTAGCAGGTATGACTGACCTTTGACCTTAGCTGTGACGTACAGTATCGAACCACTGCCACAGTTGTTCATGCATGTGTTTGTTTTTTAATCAAGACAAGAAAAATAACTTCATTATTTGACATTATTTATTTTACCTAATCACTTTCTTCATACAAATAAGACATTCGAAATGTACATTTTCTTCAATTCAAGTAAAATACAAACCAAACTAGCGTTCTGGCTTGATTAGAAGATACTCAGTTGACTGGGTCAACTGTAACTAGGGATGCGCACACATCTGGACCAATAGTGTATTTTAAAGCAGGACAAACTTTCACTAAAGTGGTACCAGTAACAAACTTCTACAGTGCAGTCATCCATCTTAGAAAAGGTATCTCCACATTTTCTTCTACATGCTACATCAAGCTATTCACACAGGCAAGGAATTCCATCCAACACAATTATAAACTGAGAGGTCACATAGGCCTATGTGTTGGTTCTATTTTGGGGTTTGTTGTTTCAAGGAGTTTAATTGTATTAGAAACTTTCAGTTTTAGATATTGATTCACCAAGTTTCCAACAGTTCTACACTTTTCCCCAGTTCTCTCATCATCGCGATTCTAATTCTAGTAAGGCTATATGAACACAAACCATACATTCTTGCACGCGTTTTGGACATTTTGTTCAAGCTAATGGAAAGAAAACAATGTTGCCTATACATTTTTCTCACTGACCAATCCACACAAAAGTAGGTCCATATACAATACATGATTTTTATACCAGGAAAACAATGACTAATGGGCTAATATTCGTGAACAATCTGTTGTCTGCATGCATAGGCAATTATCAAGGAAATTAGAAGGACATTAGAATGTTTGATGTTTGAAATGTTGGCCACTTGGCAATAGGCACTCATTATCTTTAATACACGTTTGCCATACTGTGTGATGCAGTCGAGTAGTTATGTTGCTACAACTTCAATCTTCATAACAGGTTATAACCGGACATAGCTGCTCTGACTAACAAAGGGTGGTGCCAACAAGGCTAACCAGACGCTGGCTGTCTCCATGCTTTACAACACTGATAACGGCTAAGTAACACCCCCTTTGTGTGTTCTCCATACTCTTACAAGGATTTGAAATGATGCGACCTCCACTGAAACAATCCTCAAATGAAGTGGCTATTCTCCACAGTGAATACCATCATGACTACGTACTTCACCTAAACCTTCAAAGCTCTGTAATTGTCAATCCCATGTTCCACTGGAATGACAAGATCTCCCACTTGCGCCTTCGTTTTTTTTCTCCTTCTCTGACCATCTATCTTTGCCAGGATCCATTTTTCACACCTTCCCTCCTTCACTTTCAGGCTCCCCTCCTTTACTGTCAACCCCAAATCCAGGTGTTCTAAGTGGGGTAGGAGGCTCCCGCTAAGGGCCTTGGTGTGGGATGGAACACACTGATCAGACTGTATAGCAATTTGGGGAGCAGGGTAGTTTGAGATCTACAATCACTTGCACTTTGGAAGATGGCCTTTCTAAGGCACTGGTTCAATCCCCTGTCCCTGAACCCCCTTCCTAGGAACACAACTTTAGTGGGGACAGGAAGTGAGTGGGTTTCCCACTTCCTGAAACAGGACACCACCAGGGGCTTTAAAGCTGTGCAATCAGAGGTTTCTTCCCTTCTAGACTTTCTCCAGCATTGGTTCACAACGTCTTTCCCCCACCACCACGTCAACATTAGGTCCCATTGAGATTTGGCCCTTTTTCTCTCTCCTTAGGGCTTAAGGTAATTGAAAGGTCAAAGTTCACTTGGCGACTCTGTATATGGCCAGGTCCAGAGGTTCCTTACTGGGAACACACCAGTCATCTGCCTCCAGGTTAACTTTGTAGTGTTTCAGAGCTGTCTTGTTGAACACAGGAAGCCTCTCCACTGAATCTGTGGACAATGCCTGAGGGAGAGAGTGGGGGATGGAAGATAGAGTTAGCAATTAGCATGTCTAGGGATGTGACAACCTACTACCTCTTTTTACACCTCAGATACTAATAACCTACTAATAATAAGTAGTTGCCTCTTACCTTCATGTGAATGACAGCGTCAGTGCCATGACCCTCCATCGAGTATAACTGCAGGTCTCCCTGGAAGTAACGCGCGTAGAGGCGCGAAATGGGAAGCCCATAGCCAAAACCAGCCTGGAGGGACACACAATAGGGGAAATGTTATGGCTAACAAAAATACATTGACATAGTTGGAACTATTAGCACAATTAAAAATAGGATCTTTGGCCTCAAGGTACAGAAATGCTGCTAAAGAAAACAAGGTTATCTAGTCGTAAGTATGGCGCCTGTGCGGTTTAGGTTCTGTGAGGTTATATAAGTAAATGTGTGTGTATCACTCACCAGTGGGGCCCGGTGATTGTCACCGAAGTCGGGTCTGGGAGCTGTGGAGTACATGTAGCTGAAGAGTGTCTCAATCTTTCTTAAGGGGACACCACCACCCCTATCCATCACCTAAAAGAGAGAGAGAGAGAGAAAGAGAGAGAGACAGAGATTACACCTCAGCTCAAACCCATTTATTGACATTATCTCAAATGTTGTATTTTTCAATCTGGGTCTATTTAAGTAGAGCTAACACCAACTAACACTACATATTGGGCAAGAATACATGAAAAAAAAATCCTATTATATAAACCTGGGATTAGAACATTGGGCCAGAGAGAAGAAAATGCTGAGGTCATTAGGAATAATAATCAAGGCATCTAGTGCAGAGGTGAGCAGATGGACCGGGTGGTGGAGGTGGATTATGAGAGGATTTAGCTCAATTCATTGAGATAGCCATAGTTTCACATTCACCACTGCTAAGATTCTAATTGGGGGAAAGGTTAACAATATCAACCAATAGCAGCTTTAGTTAATCCCTTACTAAATATAGCTTTATATACTTTGTCCAATCCTGTTAATGAGAGCATGGCTCAGTGGCTCTGCATTAATCATTGACAAGAATGATGCCTTGGATAACTCAATTAAGGCTGTAATAGGGGGTGAACAAGGCTGAGAGCACAATGGAGAGAGAGGTAAGCTACGGCACAACATTACAGCCAGCATCATCTTTCTCTTAGAAACCGTTGGGTTGTTTCAACTAAGAATTTGAGGTGGTTATGCAGCGAGGGAGTTTCAATGAATAACAGGATTGGGTTTAAGGTTAGAGGTCACATACTGTATGTAGGCCTATGTGTTGGTTTTATTTTGGGTTTGTTGTTTCAAGGAGTTTAACTGTATTAGAAATGTTCAGTTTTAGATATTGGTTCACCAAGTTCCCAAAAGTTCTACACTTTGCCCCAGTTCTCTCATCATCGCGATTCTAATTCCTACAAGGCTATATGAGCACTGTGATTGGAAGTCTGCCCTGTCACTCACCTTGATTGACAGGTCCTCTCCGCCAAGGGCCACCATGACTCTGATGGGTGGGAGGTTGTGGCTGACTTCATGGGTCTCAATTGTAGCTCTCATGGCATTCTGGGGGACATCAGAAGAGAACGTCCAGGTGTTTGTCAACACATAACATCTGACCAAACATCATCATACTTTGATATTACTGTACTAAAGTCTTGCAGCCAATGTCCTCCCTATCATACATTTTGAGTTTTAAAATATCATTATATGGGCTCACCTTGAAGAGCTCAAACAGCATGTGGTAGAGATGGGAGGGGATATAAGTGATCTGGATTGGATCTCTGGCATTGTTGGCTGAAAAGGAAATGATAAGACACTATGAAGTGCGCATAATTGCATTCGTTTATTTCCCTATAGCTACTAACGTAATGCATGTGATGGCATTTAGCTTTTAAGATAATGTGTTAGTTTATTTTCTTCAAATTGACATTAATTGTGAGGGTGTGTAGAGGCCTGCTGTGCTTACAGTTCATCACCCTTAGCTCCAGCTCAGGGGCCCCGAGGTAGTACTGCTCACAGAGCATCTTGGCACTCTCAAACGCATCTGGAGAGAGAGAGACGAGAAGGAATGATAGAAAGAAATGTAATTAGCTGTTTCCGGCTCTCACTCCGCAAACAAAAATGGACATGATCGCCAAATGTAGGTAGAGACACTCTTTGTGAGTTACCGGCTTCAAATAAACAGAATAAGCACTTCCAACTGGGTCTTTCTATCCCCCTACCACCTCATTTTCACCTCAGACCAATGTAATGAGTAAGCCCAAAAGACTGGTTCTCTTACCTCGAATCACTTCAGTGACATCACACAGGGAGTCAATGCACCCGATGGTGTTAGGGTGGGCTGGGTTGGTGTTCCCGTCGAAAACAAGCGCTGCAGAGAAAAAGGGGACAAGGGGAGGAGGCAAGGAAAAGGGGGAAGAGTTAGAATGTTACGTGTGATGGACCAATTCCAAAATGTTTTGGTGAACGATTGAAAAAGGCAAGACTGGGCAGGAGAGAACGGGCAAGGCCCAGTTCTGTTTGAATGACCTTGGACAAATAGTGTTGAGGTGGGGGGGGGGGGGGGGGGGGTCCAAACCCTATGAGCAGTTTAACCTGTTTTTCATTGGCTTCATAAGAGCTGACAACACAAATTACTATCCTACTATAGTCGGAACATTCTAGAGGCAAAACAAGTAAAGTGAGGTCTTTATTTTCATAACAACCCTATTTCCTGTCCCATAGTCAGGCCTCCGGGCTGAGACTGTCAAAAAAAGTCTACCTCAGCATGTGCAAGTACCTCTGCCAGTCTTTCCATGCCAACCCTTGTATAGCTGGTTGCCAGCACAATTAGAACACTACTTGGATGTGTGTCAAGACTAACAGTGTAAGCATTAATCTAAGCTTCAAACGGCTTGCTCAATGCCAGGGCCAAATTGTTGCATTGCATTATGCTTGAGTTGCAAGTTCAGTTAAGGGGAACTGGATTGGTCAAGGCCAAACTGATTTAGGCGAATCGCTGTCAACCATCAGCAACAGCTATTCACTAAGAATTGCTCCTCTGGAATTGGTGAGAGGTTGGCAAGTCCCAAAAACACATCCCCTAAACTATGTTTGAAATTAAACAGTTGCTTTAACTGACAAGCTTATTTTGAATTGATCAATGAGGAATGCATGTGACCTCAGAGGCGGGACTTACTGTGCTGGTTGATGAGCATGCGGATGGAGATACGGCTCATGTAGAATCGGTCCAGGAAGTACTGGATGTTCTGGCTAGTGACCGGGTCCTGGCCAAAGGTGTCTTTGTACTCAATGACGCCCTGCGCCATAGTGGGCACCACATCATTGTGCCTGTTCCTAATGGTCTCCAGGGACTCAACAAATCTGGAGAAAGGGAGCGAAAGGGGGCTGTCAATCTTAGACGTTAACAATCCCCCCCAACATGCAATAACTAGCTAGTTTTTCAGAGTTAGGATGAATAATATATGCCATTTAGAAGACGCTTTTATCAAAAGCGACTCACCAGTCATACATTTCACGTACAGGTGGCCACAGTGGGAATCAAACCCGCAACCCTTGGCATTGCAAACACCACGCTCTACCGATTGAGCCACACAGGACCACAATACGGAGGAGTTAGCAGAAGCAGGTGAAAACTTACGATTGCAAGACACTGTGGTCGTCTGGGCTCTTGTCAAGGAAGTCCAAGATCTCCATAAGGCTTTGGATGTACCTAGAAGAGAGAGAAGGAAGAGATCATTTGGTGACCTTACTATTGCCACGTTACAATCAAACAGACTTTTTGTCAACATTTGTTTAAACACCTAAAAACATTGATTCTCAATAGTAAAGCAAAAGGCTATTGGGTCTCAGGCTCTGTCAATAGAGACTGTCAGTAGATAGGGAAGGTACTTTGGCACTGTTCCTTTTCCAGTTGGCTTTTGGATCAGCTAGGTGCCATTCCTGCATCGCTCTGATACCAGGACACCCCTCATCCGTCTCGCATTGCTAGGCACATTTTGTGTGTGTGTGTGTGTCTCAATATGTCCATGTGTTTCTAATGCACAGCAGTAGTAAATCTACTCCACTGAGACTCATATGCTGCTTAAGGACAGCACAGTGAGCCTCTTCCGTCCAACTAAATCAAGTCAACGTGAGCCTTAATTTCTGCACAGGCTTTTCCTTCCAGCCTGCTTCTCATCATAACATTCAGTCATAGCAATAAAATAAACCAAAGAATACCTTAGAGTGTAAAATCATGTTATAACATAGAAGTGCAATAAAATGGCATGATCAAATTGAGTTAAGGCATTCTAATGCACATACTAAAACCTTAGATTTCTGCCCTTTATTTTTTTTCGTAAAAGTTATTGTGTGTCTTTCAAAGTGCATTAGGCTTTAATTGGCTATTACACAAGTGCAATGGTACAGTTTGCACTTGAAGTTCCCCTTTCGCACTCGAGCGCGCGTAGCAGTGGTGGACGTAGGCTACTGTACTTCCCCCCTCGTTTCAACTGTTCCTGCCAAGACAGCCGTTAGTCGAAAACAACGAGGGGAGGGGAGGGAACTGGGACAAAGTTCACAGCGCGAGTGAGTGGCGCACAGCTGGGACACTAGAGCTATGCTGGCCTGTCCTGTGCATTGGCCAAATGGCCATAACAACAATGTTGCTTAATCAAACCCCAAGTATGTACGCTATGCTGCAAACAATAAACACGTTTGTGCTGACACTATAGGACAATATATTATAGTATATTATAGGGCGACATTTTAGGCTACTGTCCCGTTAAAAGTTTACGTTTTCACACACAAAGCGAGTTATGTAAAACATTTCCGGATAAGTTCCTGATTGCTCTTGCTGGCTCTTACCAGCGTTGCACCAGCTGCACGGATGGTGTGGTCAACAACCGGTCCGGTAAGAGGTTGAGCTCTTTCATGATGTTGGACAACCGGACGGGGAGTTCTTGTCTGAGGAAGGCAAAGGATGTCTTCTCGCAGGCATTTGTAGAACCTGGAGATGGTGGGTGTCAACGTTAGATAAGCTAGAGCAAAAGTGTTTGAGGAAATATCGAAACAATTGTGTAATAATAATAGCTATTATTTTTCATCCTCATCATCATCTGTGCATGCCAAACTATGGCCTATTCAGACAGGCTTCTGCCTATTCCTTCAGTCTCTTGTATCGTTACTGAAAACAATGGTAACGTTGTACCCTACATTTAAACATTATAATTGGCTAGCTGGAACAACCCGGTTTCCTTATGTAAACATGTTCAGTACATGTGACTGCTGTTTGTGGTCAAACTTGAACCAGCCTACATCCGTATGTAGTATTGTTTGGACATGAGACAACGCAGTGTAAACAACTATAATTTGATATCTAATTACCATATTCAGCGTTGTAGTTTAGATTGAGATTACACCACTATGTCGTTTATGGTTTAATCACCATTTTATTTACATTTGCTACCATCTATTATTCTGCAAGCTAGCAAAACATACAATAACATCCCTCTCTATCAGTGTGCACGACACTGAAATTAATATTGTAACATTGTGTCGCTCGAATTCTTTGCAGAGCAACATTATGACATTGTTGTTCAAAATTATGCTGTTGGGTTTGCATTCTACTCACCGAAATCCAAGAATTGCTTCATAGACAAAGGTGATGGTGAGAATTTGGAGAAATGGTCTATATGCTTTGGCACGTTTGCCAAAGCAGCGTTCTTCATCAGGAATCTGACAAACTTCATTATGCAAGGCAAATAAAAACTCCTCTGATAGTAAAGAAAAATAGAAATGTCCGTTCAGAATACAAGACGTATAGCTGCTGTCAGTTTAGGTCTGTCTCGAGTGTTTACGTACCAATGTTGATTTTCTGAAGATTGCGATAGTCGGAATTGTCTTGAAGTAGACTTCTCCAGCCAATAGCATTGCTTTATGCGCAGGACTGGCCAATGAGAGTGGGCGGTGGGTGCGCAGTGCTTGGAAACCCACCCCACAAGATATGGTCAACAACCCAACAGGGGCATGATGAGGGAGTTGACAGATTGTTTATGCCACCTCCAATTTACATAACCTCAATTAACCTACTGGTAGCCTACATCTGTCGCCTGTCTGGAAATAATCTCTGTTATGCTGTTGACAACCTCAACAAGGTGACGTTCATGGATGGTAGCCTACTGCTGTCCAGAAAACAAGGGCTCAATTTGAATGTTACTGTGAATGCAGGGCATAGGTTATCGCATTATAATTGATAGCTTATTTAAATATTTCCACATTCCTGTGTTCATTTTACTTGGAAGAATGTTCACCATGGCATCAACCCCAAAAACGGGTTAACCTGTTTGTTTTGGATTTGGATCCCCATTAGCAGACAACTTGTGGGTTCAATACTGTACAAAAATACTTTACATGTTTACAGTAATGGTATCAATACCTGGTCAAGGAGCACTGAACTTCACACACCCTCCATTCCAGTCAGAGAGGGGTAAAGAAAAAACAAGTCAAGACCATCACAACAAGCTCACATATCTGGTGGACTAGGCTCTGCAAAAAAAAAAAATCAGAAGGAATTTGAGTCATTTGCAACAAAAAAAAAAAAGAATGAAGTACATTACTAGAAAGTTATTGATTTCTTCCTGCTCGTTACCGTGTAGAAAATAGAACATATAATCCCTTAGACAATACCAGGCAAATACAATCTAAAACAGGAGTGTAAAATCAAGTGGTGCCATTTGTATGCTATAGTAGTAAACACGCCACCATAATCCTTTTATGGTGTTCATTCACAACAATGTGAGAGTTTATGGAGTGGGCGCGCCACCGTGTTTCCATAACAAGGTTAAAAACACAACATAGAAAAGACAGAGCATGTGTTTCCATCAACAAGGTGAGGCGCGGGACAGAGCATAGATAGAGAGAATAGATAGGGAGAGAGAGAACAGGCTTGGGTTTATGGTCAATGACAACAGCAGCAGTGAGGGACGGGAGTCTATTGGTTAGAGTTGGCTGCTTATACCAGAGGCAGAGGGCTCGAATTGAGGACGACTGGCTACTATTCTGAACTTTGTGTGGTGAGCTTTCTGGCACCCAGAGCTGATGAGGCATCAGCCAAGTGGTGATAAACAGACTGGAAGAGGAGTGGCTATAAGACTCAGGCTGGTTTCCACACTTGCCCTCTACAAGATCATCAGCAGACTCCATCATCTAGCATCCTCTGTCCAGCTCCCTTCGCACAAACCATGAACTGACCCTCTCTATCTGCAGAGGATGCAGCTTTCAAAGGCTTGGCCTCTATTGGTTGACCCGTCATGACATATTACTTGTTTGTTATTTTGCTCTTGGAGCGCTTTGATATTCTATGAAAAGCGCTTTAGAAATGGAATAAATTATTGTTCATTATCACCAGCTAAATTCCACTATAGCGTGTGTGTGTGTGCGCGCTCGTGTGTTTGAGAGAGAGAGATACAGAGCGAGAGAGAGAGAAAGACAGTGAGTCTGGGGATTCTACCCTCTTTTCGGACAGGGTGTGGGCATGATCGTCCAATGAGATGGTGAGAATTCATCCTAATACAGCATGTAGACAAGAGGGCACAGTTAATCCAGTTGACCAGCACCTGTCTTTTGATGTAGCTACATAGCTATGTTTACTCGTTAGCTAGCTTGTGAAGGGATGTGACGAGACAGCGTGACGAGGAGAGGAAGAGTTGAAGTATCATGTGTCATTTAGAGTGATTAGTTGTTGTGGTAGTGTACTATAAACACAGGGCAGTGATCCAGTTAATCGGACCAGCAGACATGAGGGACCTTGCTCATAGTACAGGATTATGTAACAATCAGTTGGACCAGTACACCATGTGCAGGGAATAGTATACTGCCCTGCTGCTTTGACAGTGTTAGCTGTATAGCCTACTAGTCTGCAAACCGTAGAGCCTGCCTACACAGTAGTGTCCTAACCGTCTAAAGTTCACCAGTGTTGTCATATATACACTAAAGGAGGTCAAATTAAAGTTCCTATACAGTGCAATATACACAATGTTGCTCAATGTTGTTGTGGGCCCAAACAAGAGAGAGGGATAGGAATATGTTGATTACGCAATACAGTATATATCAGTATGGAGCGCACTAGTTGCTAAATGTCCTCATACTGAAATGCTGTAAGCACATACAGTAGCACAAAGGCCCATTGCTAGTCAATGGATACTCGCTTTTGCAGGCCAACAAGCAATGCACCAACCTATTGCTTTGCCCGTGGCCTGCGGGGGAAATGACAAAAACATTTGATCTGAGTGAACAGTCAATTGGTTAACAAGGTCGGGTGTATTAACTTGCATTTAGCTAGCACCACTTTTTAGAGAAATAGCATTTATATACGTATTCTGTATTTCTATGTTAACCATTTTGAGTAGTAATAGCTAATACTATGGACGTTTGATGACCACTGTTAGATTAGATGACTTTATTAGTTATGAATGTAAAAAAAAAAAAAATGAAAATCATCTTCCTGGTCCTTCATCATGGTCCTTCACCCTCCTCTTGCTATAGAAACAGTGTTGTACTGGACCAGAGTTAACTGGAAATAATGTCAGAGGAGATGAGACAGGTCTTGCCCAATTTGTCCAAATGTCGGATCCTAGGAAAGATCCTTGTCACAGTGCATCACTCAGCACTCTAGACCACACATTTCAACACGTTTAATCGTCAAATTAGGTGACGAACAGAAACAGGTATTAATAACCTGTATTAATATATTAATATAATATGAATAACCATGTATTAATAGACTGTAAATGGCGTACACTTATTAATAATATCATGCTTGGAAACGATTGGCCCAGTACACTGATCTCTCTTAGAAAGCCCCTCTCCCTCGACCTCTCACCCAGTTAAAACAACCCTCTCCCCTTCTACCCAGCCCAATATAGTTTGTTCACATGGAAAAGACAAGCTGTGGTCAAGTGGGAAGCGCCATGGTAATATATTTTGGGATGCCAATCATTCAGCATCCATTGAAACCCAAGAAGTGACAGGGCACAAATACATGTAAGGAGTCAGGGATGGTTTTCTTGAAAGACTTTCCTCTTGAAGGACAATACACATCCTCAATCAATGTATCAACCAATGTATGTTTACCCAGTACCTAGTAAACATTTGCTTTTTCAAATGGTAAAGTCATTAAATATGCATTTACCATTATTGATATACTTCTCATACCGCTCAGGAAGGAGACGCGCTCTGTGTTTTAGAGATGAATGTACTTTGGTGCGAAAAGTGCAAATCAATCCCAGAACAGCAGCAAAGGACCTTGTGAAGATGCTGGAGGAAACAGGTACAAAAGTATCTATATCCACAGTAAAACGAGTCCTATATAGACATAACTTAAAAGGCCGCTCAGCAAGGAAGAAGCCACTGCTCCAAAAACCGCCATAAAAAAGCCAGACTATTATTTGCAACTGCACATGGGGACAAAGATCGTACTTTTTGGAGAAATGTCCTCTGGTCTGATGAAACAAAAATAGAACTGTTAGGCCATAATAACCATCGTTATGCGTGGAGGGAAAAGGGGGAGGCTTGCAAGCCGAAGAACACCATCCCAACCGTGAAGCACAGCAGCATCATGTTGTGTTGGTGCTTTGCTGCAGGAGGGACTGGTGCACTTCACAAAATTGATGGCGTCATGAGGAAGGAAAATTATGTGGATATATTGAAGCAACATCTCAAGACATTAGTCAGGAAGTTAAAGCTTGGTTGGAAATGGGTCTTTCCAAATGGACAATGACCCAAAGCATACTTCCAAAGTTGTGGCAAAATGGCTTAAGGACAAAGTCAAGGTATTGGAGTGGCCATCACAAAGCCCTGACCTCAATCCTTTTTTGTGGGCAGAACTGAAAATCGTGTGCAAGCAAGGAGGCCTAAAACCCTGACTCAGTTACACCAGCTCTGTCAGGAGGAATGAGCCAAAATTCACCCAACTTATTGTGGGAAGCTTGTGGAAGGCTACCCGAAACGTTTGACCCAAGTTAAACAATTTAAAGGCAATGGTACCAAATACTAATTGAGTGTATGTAAACTTCTGGCCCACTGGGAATGTGATGAAAGAAATACAAGCTGAAATAAATCACTCTATTATTATTCTGACATTTTACATTCCTAAAATAAAGTGGTGATCCTAACTGACCTAAGCCAGGGAATTTTTACTTGGATTAAATGTCAGGAATTGTGAAAAACAGAGTTTAAATGTATTTGGCTAAGGTGTATGTAAAGTTCCAACTTCAACTGTACATACAGTATGTGGACATCCCTTCAAATTAGTGGATTCGGCTATTTCAGCCACACACGTTGCTGACATGTGTATAACATCGAGCGCACAGCCATGCAATCTCCATAAACAAACATTGTCAGTAGAATGACCTTACTGAAGTGCTCAGTGACTTTCAACTGGCATAGTCATAGGATGCCACCTTTGCAAGAAGTCAGTTCATCTAATTTCTGCCTTGCTAGAGCTGCCCCGGTCAAATGTAAGTGCTGTGATTGTTAAGTGGAAATGAACAACAACTCAGCCGCGAAGTGTACGGGACCGCCGAGTGCTGAAGTGCGTAGCACATAAAAACCGTCTGTCCTCAGTTACAACATTCACTAACAATTTCTAAACTGCCTCTGGAAGCAACGTCAGCACAAGAACTGTTTGTCCTGAGCTTCATGAAATGGATTTCCATGGCCGCCCACACGCCTCAGATCACCATGCGTCATGCAAAGCGTCAGCTGGAGTGGTGTAAAGCTCGCCAACATTGGACTCTGGAGCAGTGAAAACGCGTGATGAATCACGCTTTACAATCTGGCAGTCCGACGAACGAATCTGGGTTTGGCGGATGCTAGGAGAACACTACCTGTCCGACTGCATAGTGGCAACTGTAAAGATTGGTGTAGGAGGAATAAAGGTCTAGGGCTGATTTTAATGGTTTGGGCTAGGCCCCTTAGTTTCCCTTAGAAAGGGAAATCTTAACGCCACAGCATACAATGACATTCTAGACGATTATGTGCTTTCAACGTTGTAGCAACAGTCTGGGAAGGCCCTTTCCTGTTTCAACATGACAATGCAATATGAATGGGCTCCCGAGTGGCGCAGCGGTCTAAGGCACTGCATCTCAGTACTAGAGGTGTCACTACAGACCCTGGTTCGATTCCAGGCTGAATCACAACCGGCCATGATTGGGAGTCCCATAGGGCGGCGCACAATTGTCCCAGCGTCATCCGGATTTGGCCGGGGTAGGCCCCCCATTGTAAATAATAATTTGTTTTTAACGGACTTGCTTAGTTAAATAAAGGTTCAATGATTAGGTTATTTTTTAAAATGTCCCCGTGCACAAAGCGAGGTCCATACAGAAATGCTATATAGAGATCGGAGTGGAAGAACTTGACTGGCCTGCACAGAGTCCTGACCTCAACCCCATCGAACACCTTTGGGATGAATTGGAACGCGGACTGCCTAATCGCCCAACATCAGTGCCCGACCTCACTGATGACCGTGTGGCTGAATGGAAGCAAGTCTCCGCAGCAATGTTCCAACATCTAGTGGAAAGCCTTCCCAGAAGAGTGGAGGCTGTTTTAGTGTCAAAAAGGGGACCAACTCCGTATTAATGCCCATGATCTTGGCATGAGATGTTCGACGAACAGGTGTCCACATTCTTTTGGTCTTGTCGCATATATCCTGCCTCCACTGTGACTCCACTAGGCCTAGCTAATAACTAGAGACTCAAAAGCTCAGACTAGTAATATTCCATTTATTTCCATTCAACTCAACAGTTTAAATGAAGTTGAGCTGACATGAAATGATTGGGAGAAGGGCTTTGAGAAGTGCGTTTGATTAGCACAGCTGTATGTCCTGGATGGAGGAAGTTGACACTTCATTTAGACACTGATAGTCTAAATACCCATATACTGTAAATAGATTGTATGACTGTGAGGTAGGCTATAGTTTCGTAATGGTGGATGAGACCTTCTTGATTACGATATCAAGAAGGTCTCAACATGGGCGCCATCTGCTGGCTATATTATATTTTGCATGCAGGACATTTACCACAGAGAAAGAAAGAGAGAGAGAGAGCGAGAAAGAAAGAAATAGAGAGAGAAAGAAAGAAAGAAACAACGAGAGAAAGAAAGAGAGAGAGATTAAGTCAAGGTGATCTATGGCGTGAATGGAGTCTGAGAGGTGGAAGGGATCCCTGTCGACAGATAATGGCGACACTGTGCAGTCAACAAAAGCCACCATCTGCAATGATTGCATTATTTTAGAAGTTCCAATTGGTGTATGTCCTGTGAGCAGATACAATAGGGACACTGTAGCATGTAATACATTTTCTACAAGAGTCCATATCTATTTCCCCCACAGTTGACCAAAGAACATCTAAAACCCCTTTCATTTCAATACATTTCAATAATGCATATCTGGATCAGAGAGAATTTATTCTCATAAAAATAATCAAGCTCCATCACTCAGTGGGGACAGCATGAATAAATAATGTCCATAATTGAGATAAAATGAATCATCAATCTATTTATACAACAATCTAATCAAGCTTCGACGTCAGCACTTTGTGTCAGAATATGTCTTTTATTCTGATTCAGGCAGTTATGCAACCAGGGACACAAAAAGATCCATGAGGCGAAGAATGTGACAATTGAACACTACCTATATGATAAGGGGATGTCATGCCTATTTTTTTTGTTGCTATGAATGTTATATTCTTGGCCATAAACTCTCAAATGTCGGTGATCTTCTGATGTGCTACTCCTTTGCCATATCTGAACGCCGCTCCAACCCATGTCACCGTCTTCTATTGGTAAAAACTGCTCGGTTCATCACAGAATGGGAGTGTAAAGAGGGGTTGGGGGGGGGGGGGGGGCGTCACACGCATCCACAATCCAACCATTGTCGATGCAAACCGCAAATGAACGGTGGCGTTTTGACCCCCTTCATCGCTATGGGTTTTTCACAGCATCTCACGAGGAAACGTAAGTGTATCGTGGTATTTGTTTGACAGTGTTTATTGTTGTGCTTTTGTAGAGTATTTTTTAATTAAACAGGTGTTAAGTAACGCTCACGGCAATGTTTTTTTAATTTTTATAAAAAGAGCTCGACATGAGGAGGAAAGGGAAAAGCGCGAGCTCATTGTTTTAGTTGGGAGAGATGGAGAGAACAGCGTCGCTGTATACAGCCATGTTGTAGACTAGGCTAGCTACTGATTGCGCTACAAAGTGCGAATGGCAAAGAGCACTGGTGTCTTGCCGTAAGGAGAGAAACGATATAGATGCTCTATTGTGAGTTATCACAGTACAAATGTAGTCTACACAACCACGAATAGCATACGACGTGGTTGTTGGTTACGGAGATATTCATGCACGTGATTGATTGTTGTGTTTTTGGTAACTGTCATGACATAACTATATTATTGTCCCAATGTTGGTGATTCTGGCTTTGAGAGATCACCACTACCGTACACTGGCCAGTTCCCGACTGGTTTAGCAGCGTAAACAAACTTGCGCTGTTCACTTGCTAGTGGTGCTGAGTGCTCATGTTGACAATGCTTCAGACCAAAATGGTTGTCTCACTTATACATGTATGTAGAAATACAAACGTAGCCTACATACTAAAAACGAAGTAGCCTTGGTAACGATGTCTATGAACCACCCCTATATGATAACAGGCACCAAATGCATTTTACACGGGTAGGTCAACGGAAGTTTATTCAAATTAAAATGTCCTTGATCAAACATGGTGCTTGACATTTTTGTTCAGTTATGTAAACACCATGCGTAGGTCTTTAAATTATCTAAGTTGTCCTGTTTATACGTTGAAATGTCCCTACTATGACAGACCATGACCATCGGAAAAATGTGTGCCATTAACATAGACAGTTGGACGTGCATTTGTGGAAACAAACAGGCAGAATCCGTTAAATCAGAGGAATCGATCCTTCTGTGCATGGTGTTAAAGCGCGGCTCACCGGTCACTGTGAGTAATTGACTGTCCATTAACCACCCAACGAACCAGTCAGAGGCTGTTAGCGAAAGGATCAGCTAACGGAACCCGCAGTGAATAGCATCTCTAGATGCCTGACATTCGGCTTCGGTGCATAGCCGGTAACTACTGTATCTGGGGGTACTTTGGAGAGTGACGTGTTGGTATGAGAGTATTATTCAGTTAACTTATGTTACTAGTAAAGGTAATGCCTATCGGCTGAAGTATATTTTAGTAAGAAATCAGGTTTGCCTGAAAGTCATGGCTTGATTTTTGTAGCCCCATCTATTCGATGGATTTCAATGATTTCCTTTGATACAGCTGTTTTATGGAAACGTTCAAAGTTAAGTGTCTGGTGTCTTTCTTAAGGTCTAACATCACTTAATGTCCCTCCTGACATCACAAGTAGGCTATTTGGCCACCTTCTGTTCTCAGACCATCATGACCTTCCACATGCCACAATGATGATGTAGACATGTGCACCTAGCATGAACATTCCTCAATGATCTTTCAAACCCACAGCTTTCTGGATGCATTGTCACCAGTTGCTTTTCAGTGTGTAAGTCAAATCCATTACTGGAGAAGACAGTACAGATAGGCCTGTACAGCACTTGATGCATGATGAAGCATGCTCGTTGGGCCATTGACAGTGATAATGATTATAATGTAGCCTATTATATAACATGTTCCACCAGGTCGACTGTAAGAGAGGTTAAGGGTGTGCGTTCCAAGTGGCACCCTATTCGCTTTATAGTGCACTACTTTTGACTAGGGCTCTGGTCAAAAAATGGGCACTATATAGTGAAAAGATTGCCATTTGGAATACAACCTATGTGGAGGTGAGACACCTCGCCCATCACCAATTGCTGTGTTGTGCCTTTTGGCTGTATGATTGTGTTGGGTTTATTTTGTTTGGAGCACGGCATTCAATTGGGGTTTGTTGTAATGTGAAGGTTGATGGAGAACGGTTGGCTTTCAGTTCGTCACCTGTGTGTGTGTCTGTCGTATAGAGGATTTTCTGCACAGGGCTACTGTGGATTAGGTCGCTGGCTCGTTGCACACACACCTGTCTCGGTGTGTCTGTCCCTGTCTGTGTCCCAGTCCGTGTCCCTGTTTTTCTGGTCTGTCAGAACTAGGTTACCCATCTCCCCATCACAAGCGCATATGCAACATCTATTTAAGCTGTTGGCCGTGTGTGTATGTGTGTGTGACCCCTCCCCCAGTACTGGCCTCAGTTCTCCCCTCACATGTAGGACGGTGCCAGTCCTCAAGGACACCCTCTATCCTTCCATCCTCTTCCTCTCTCTCCCCCTTTCCTTGTTTTGCTTCATCTCTTTCCCTGGGTTTGTCCTCTCATCCCTCCCTCAAATTATATGGGAATAAAGAAATGCATTCCTGTCAAAAGACATTGTTTTCCTGCCATTTGTTTGTCTTTGCAAGGACCATGTACATTCTAAGGGCTCGATTCAATCCCTAGCGCTGGAGACGCGATGCAGCGCAATATCCATTTAAAGGCAATGTTTATGCGTTTGCCGAGACTGCATTCATGGTAAATGCTGCCGATGTCGGCTCAGCCTAGTGGTTAGAGTGTTGGACTAGTAAGCGGAAGGTTGCAAGTTCAAACCCCCGAGCTGACAAGGTACAAATCTGTCGTTCTGCCCCTGAACAGGCAGTTAACCCACTGTTCCTAGGCCGTCATTGAAAATAAGAATTTGTTCTTAACTGACTTGCCTAGTTAAATAAAGGTTAAAATATATATATATATATATATATATATATTTTAACCTTTATTTAACTAGGCAAGTCAGTTAAGAACAAATTCTTATATATTTTTTTTTAATAACAATTGGAAATTACCTTTAAAGCTAGTTGAAACATACATTTTTTTTAAACTTGTAAATTAATGATATACACATTGATTCTTGAACAGTATAATTTATACATGCCTCATGAGCTTAATTCAACTGTCATACCCCACCAGAACCCAAAATATAAGCTTGTTTTACTCCAATGTTTATTTTTTAAAAAAAAATGTAAATCTAAACAAACATTCTATATCCTCAAAACTTACATCCATAGCTCTGTGAATGAATTTGAGAGTGGTTACATTTCTACAGGCTCATCCATCAGCTTTTCTTTTACCAAATCAGAGGCGAGGTGGGGTGCCTGCTTCGTCATCGTTTCTATTATGGATTCAAGCTTTAAAGTGTCCAGTGCCAGTCCTGTACCTTTTAAGTGTCAACCTTTGGCATCATTCTGCATACACTGAAGTGGCCAATATGATAGATGCAGCCATCCATCTATAAAGTATTTGACCTAAGTACACGATTATAAGCAGCAAGGATATAACCAATTTACTAGAGCAGAGTTCAACGTTCATCTGGAGATGACGTGTAGTCCTACCTGAAGACCAACTCACTGGCCTTGTGGTCAGTGTCCACCCTGAGATTGAAAGAAGGTAAAAATGGGACCCGATCTCTGCTTGGCACGCAGGATTAATGAGATAGATTGGGGGTAAGGCCCTGCGATAGACTAGTGTCATGTCCAGGGGTTGTACTTGTACATCAGGCTGCCTCACACTACAGAAACAGGAGATATGCTCCTGCTTCTATGAGCCGTTCTGGCTCGCTCGTGCGAGGCTACTTGCTTAAGTATAACCAACAAATACAGCACTGAAGCGTACTATGATGCTAAACCATTGCAGTAGCTAGCTTACAGAAGCATAGTGCTAAACAAACACTGAACCAAAGTGTAGAAGCATATTGAATCTCTACAGTACATTTGGTTAGCCTAGTGTTTGCTCGGGGCATCCATTCTGGCTGATATCCGGAACATTAAAATATGAATTAGCCATGTGACATTGACATATGGGCTTGTTCTGATTGGCCCTGGGGTGAATGGGCTCGCTAGCAGCTCCTGTTTGACTGTCGCTACTCTGTCCTCTGCTTTCTCAACAGAGAGAGGACGTGTGTGTGTGTGTGTGTGTGAGTCAGTGAGTTGAAGCATGTGTGGGTGTGTGTGTAGGTGTTAGTAAATGAATGTGTGTGCGTGCGTGTACTGTGTGTGTGTGTCAGTGAGTTGATGCATGTGTGGGTGTGTGTGTGTAGGTGTTAGTAAAGGAAAGATGCTTGACCCTTCTCGGCAGAAGTATAACTGTCTCCAGGCTAGGCTTCAGTCGAGGTGGAAACGCAAACCACATGCAACCAAAAGGAGACTTAGAAAATAGGAAAATTGGCAGAGGTGCCTATTTAAAGGGATTCACATGCACAGAGGCACAAACCATATGTAAGCACATACCATGGGTGGGTCCACAGAAAATGTTGGGCCTCCCCTGACTTAAAACTTTCCAACTTGCACACTGTCAAGTGTTTTGATATTCTGTATTATAAACAACTCTTTGCTCCTGCCTCAGTTCCAGAAACCTGAACAACCGACAAAAAAAAAACCATTCTTAACATACTTTATTGTCATGCTCTGGTGTACAGTAGCCTTAACCAACTCATTCATCCAGTTGTCATCAGTCTTGCACCCACCCAGCTGTCTCCTCCCTCCGGCGATGAATACGCGATAGAGACTCAAACAGCGGAGGGTTGGCAGGGAACGTCTGCCGCTGGGTTACATACACGTTGGGTTGTCGGGGCTCATCCGCCATTGAAACAATAACAAAGCGGGCACCCTGCCTCTGTTTTGGTGAACAGCTGAAAGATGGGGCTGGTGAAATGTAACCCCTCTCAAAACTGACCATGCGTGATATCAAATGTATAGTTTTAACCATGTTTTGGGGATATACAAGGTTTGTTTACGTTTACATTGTTTCAAAACATTGGAGTAAAACAAGCTTATATTTGGGGTTCTGATGGGGGTACGACGGTTGAACTAAGCTCATGAGGCATTTCTAAGTTCTATTCTTCAACAATCAATGGGTCGACACTGAGTGTACAAAACATTAGGAACACCTTCCTAATATTGAGTTGCACCCCCTTTTGCCCTCAGAACAGCTTTAAATTCGTCGGCGCATGGCCTCAACAAGGTGTCTAAAGGGTTCCACAGGGATGCTGGCCCATGTTGACTTCAATGCTTCCCACAGTTGTGTCAAGTTGGCTGGATGTCCTTTGGCTGGTGGACAATTCTTGATACACACAGGAAACGGTTGAGTGTGAAAAACCCAGCAGCGTTGCAGTTCTTTATACACTCAAACCGGTGCGCCTGGCACCTACTACCATAACCTGTTCAAAGGCACTTCAATATTTTGTCTTGCCCATTCACCCTCTGAATACACAATCCATGTCTCAATTGTCAAATGGTTTAAAAATCCTTCTTTAACCCGTCTCCCCCCCTTCATCTACACAGATCAAAGGGGATTTAACAAGTGACATCAATAAGGGATCACACCTGGATTCACCTGGTCAGTATATGTAATGGAAAGAGCCAGTGTTCCTAATGTTTTGTACACCGATTTGAGGTTGCACAATTCCCGGGAACTTTCAATAAGTTACCTGGTTTCCCAGCAATCCTGGTTGGAGATTTCTGGATTCCCTTCTTGTTCTGGGAATCCTCCAACCGGGATTTCAGGGAAACCAGGGAATTTATTGAAAGTTCCCGGGAATTTTGCGACCCTACACTGAGTGTATATCATTGATTTCAATGTTCAACAGTGCATGTTGCAACTGCAGATTGCTCCTTTTAACTCAAAAAGCGGCTCGTCTCCAACGGGCAAACCACGTGGGCGTTTACAGGATGCCACGGCACCACCCACCTGGAGCAATGTGGCAGCTGCAGTTCCGAGCTCCAGGGACAAGGGTGGTTATGTGGGGAAACAACTGGTTGATGTCTGTTAACATGGTTTCAATGCAATCCAATTCAGACTTTATTATTATTCACCCCAGAAGGGACACCTGGGCTGGGAAAGGCTTTGTAAAACAAGGTCCCAGATTGGTTTCTAGAGTTCACTTTCTTTTTGGGGTATACTGATGTTAGAGGAGGGATGTTGACCATGTGGGTACTCAGAAAGGGACATGGTTCACCATGGTACCTGAGCTGGAAAAGTCTCTCTTTCATTGGGCTGTTTCCATATCTATTCATGCCTTTGCTATGGAGATGTTGAATGTTGTTGAATCCGAAATGAGAGATGCAGCTGGCAGACCCAACAGCATCAAAAGGACACCACTCTCTCGGGTCTCCTGTAATTGTAAATACATGAGCCAAGCTGAGCGTAACAACAGACTATGATTCAGTCCTTCAGCCTTTGCAGGCCAGGGGACTTCAGCATGATTATATGTATATGTATGCATGATGTAGATTTGTTAGTGTATGTATTTGTTTTTGGAGAGGGGAAGGGGAAAATAGTTTAGGGGAATCACGTTTTCTATGTTGAGTATATTTTCGTTACAGCGTTGGCCACCTTAATGTGTTTTGGACTGGGAAACCTTCCACATACACAGGCAATGGCTGTCTGTATGTGACAGTCGGTTTGGCCTACATCTAGGCTACAGCACGCCATGACGCTTCTATATATTTCTTTAGTTGACTATTCCAGATTTCCCGACCGAGTGGGGAGAGGGAGCAATAGAAGAAACAAGGTGGTTTTTATGTTTCGGGATGTGGGATGGCATAGCAATCATGGCAACAGCCAATCGGATTTAGCCGGTGGCAGATGGAGTTGGCAATGTGTAGCCTAGCCTAGACTGTGGACAGACTCTGCTGGGCAGGTTTAGCACACGCCCACTCTATATGCCCCGTCGACCATGGCTCTCACTCACACCAGAGCTGTGCCAGGGCCCATTGCTCTGCCATTTGAGCCTCGTTAGCTCCCCCTTCTGCGAGGAGAGTGCTGGCGGAGAGAGGGTAGCGCGGGAACGACCACAGCCTTCTGTTCCCTCAGTAGTGTGTGTTCACTGAACTGGAAGAGGCCTATGGGCAGCTGCCCTGTTGCCTCTATGCTGCGATGAGGTGATATCCTTCCTGTTATCCTAGCCTTCTATGCTAGAGGGCGCTGTGGTCTGTTTACAAGTCAACCAACATGAGTTAGTGTTGTTTGGTGTTGTTGTTGAAGTGATTGTTCTTCACTCCAAAATACCAGTTTTCTAAGATTCTTTGAACTGTGTCAACGCAATCTGTTGTGTTTGTGTAGATCCAGCTATATGTCTCAATCCCACATGAATGGGAAAGAAGAGAGCATTTTCTGAATAAAAATCAAAAATAGTTTCCAAGTGACACCCGTTTGGGACACAGACAAAGATTGGGTATTGCAGTTCATAACATTAGTATTACAGAATGACTGACTCTAATGACTTACCCTCCTTCCTGTGTGTCCCCTCAGTTAGCCATTGACCTGACTGAGGGATGGAGTCCCTCTTTGGGGGCGAGCTGGGCCTCCTGGGCGGGGGCGAGGGGCTGAGGGATGACGGCTGCGGCTTGGGGTCGGGGGTCAACTGGTCGTCCTCACCCATCCAAGACGACATGTACCCCTCCCACTTCGCCCTGGCCGCCGCCTACCATGACATCAAGACGCGATTGGCCAGCCTGGAGCGAGAGAACAGCAGCATCAAGAGGAAGCTGAAGAACTATGAGGTCAAGGTAGGTTGACTGATCTATTCATGACAGAGGCTACGTCCCAAATGGCACCCTATTCCCTTTATACTGCACTACTTTAAAGGGAAGTCCTATGGCCTTATGGGGCCTGGTCAAAAGTAGTGCACTATATAGGGAATAGTGTGTCATTTGGTTACACAGGCATTGATTGGTCAGATAGTATGCAACACTGATGTTGTAGGTCTACATCAGCCATCCAATGTCCCTTTTTGAATATTTTTAAAAGGCATCCCCCATAGTTAGGGATTTTAACCCTTTATCTTCTTCCCCAGAGTTAGATTAACTCTGGATACTATTTTTATGTATCTGAGTCCAGTATGAAAGAAGTTGGAGGTAGTTTCGCAAGAAAATGCTAACTAGCCTAGCACAAAGACTGGAAGTGCTAGTTATTCCCATATACTTCCAGTCATTTTGCTAATGCTAGTTAGCAAACGTGCAAATGCTAGTTAGCAATTGTGCAAATGATAGTTAGCAATTGTGCAAATGCTAGATAGCAACTTTCTCAAAACTGCATGCAGATACATAAAAATGGTATCCACAAGTTCATCTGACTGTGGGGAAGTAGATACAGCTTCATTGCCAAAATCCCAAACTATCCCTTTAAAGCCATCACTGATTTTACATGACTGAATTGGTAAAAGCTATTCTATGGAACCTGTGCTTTCACCTATGTAATTGAGTTCGATCAGTGATTACTCCCAGGAGAGGAGGAAGGGAGGATTGATTTTGAAAGTATTGAAACATTCAGGCATACCCGAATGAGGCCATTATTCCGTTGAAACTCACAGTGGAAAAGCTTGTGGTAGAGGAAGGTTATTTCCTAACCTCTAATAATAATCTGACCTCGACTTGCACTCGTGTACTCTTTTTTTTTTCTCTCCTTTTGCTTTTTCCATCTCCTATCTTTTGTGCTGTGACACTCCGTGTCCTATTCTCACCGTCGTCCTTTGATCTACTTTCTCACCTACTCATCTAATTTTCCTCCTCTGTCCTTCTCTTGTACCTCTCCCCTCCTCCTCTCTCCCAGTTCCCTATGATCAGTGAGTTTGAGGAGGAGAGGACCCTACAGTGCTGCTCCTGTGAACCTAAGGAGACCTGCCTACTGCAGTCAGAGACCACCAACCTGCAACAGAGAGTCAACTCACTCACACAGGAGGTAAGAGATGGAGGAAGAGAGGAGAGGGTAGAGGAAGAGAGGGGAGAGTGAGGAGAGAAGAAGAGATGGGGTGAGGGACGCGAGACGGAGGGAGGGAGGGTTGTGAGGGGAGAGAGAGGTAGGAGAGGAGAAAAGAGGGAGAGGGGTGGTAGGAACTGCACATCGAACACTTTTCTTTCTCCTACACTTTTCCTGTAATGGCATATTTTCTCTATTCCATCCCATAAATATGACCACTGCCCTGGTGAGAGAGGGGCTGTCTTAGACACTCACCCGCCGCAGGCTTTACTGCACGTCCGTAGAGATGATGGTTGTGTGGCACTTCGGATTGCAAGTTTACAAACAAAAGGATGCTTCTTCGTTCAAAAATATAAAACTTAGACTTTCTAATATAAAAGATGGGAAACAAAAATATTCCTTATAATTCCTCTAATTCTAATACCTTATAAGTGGCAATAAATGAAGACTGTTTTGTGCAGTAAATTCAAGATATCATATGAGTAAGTGCGGTCAAAAAACTCTACCAACTCTAACCAAGACTCCTCCTCGTAGGCCCGACTTCCTCCCTCCAATAACCTTTCCTTCTCTCATAGCCACTGCACCGGCCGCAAGGGGGGTATAGTCATCTCCAATAATGGCTTCACACTAATAATTCAACTTATAATGCTCTGGTTATTGTATACAAATAGGCTATTTGGCTTTAACATTCCGGCCCCTAATTGTAAAATGCACAAAATGCATCAGTTACCTAAAATATTTCAAGTAGAGCCCATAACAACAAAAACTATACTGCATCAGAGCGTAATCGTAGTTCATAATTGTCTAAGGTCCTACATAGACCTAGATGTATGGCTGTGTGTCAGTGAAAAATCCATAGTTCCTGAGCTCGACATCTTGGGATGCATGTCACTTAAAAATGGAGGTTGGGGCCCAACATCAGGCTTTTTTCATAGGTTTAATCTGCCTCAATGAGCAGAGAGAGCTTGGTGATGGGCCTGTCTAAAATGCTAGTCTTTGTCTAAACTAAGATGCTCCGGACTAGGCCTTTAGCCCCTGGCAGGGCCTTCACCAGGCATCCCATTAACCATGAGTTTCTTGGAGCTATCTCATCCATGATGACAACCAGGTCTCCAGGAGTGAAATTTCTCCTAGTGTTATTCCACTTGTTCATTTTCCTGCATCAATGGGAGATATTCCCTAACCCACCTCTTCCAGAAGAGGTCGGCAATGTACTGCACTTGCCTATACCATCTCCTGGAGTGCAGGTCTCCTCTCTGGAATAGCCCAGGGGACATGACAGGTTTTGCCCTCAGCAGAAGCAGGTGGTTAGGAGTGAGAGGCTCAAGGTCGTTGGGGTCGTTGGTCACAGTTGTTAATGGCCTGTCATTTATGATTGCCTCGACCTCGCACAGAGTTGTTTGCAATGCCTCGTCATCCGGTGCTTGTTCTTTGAGGATTGATGCTAGAATCTTCTTCGCTAGCCGAATCAGCTTTTCCCATACTCCTCCATGGTGGGCTCCTGAGGGAGGGTTGAACGACCATTTTACTCCAACGTTCCGTAATGTGTTCTGGATCTCCTTGTGATCCAGTTCCTTCAGAGCCTCTGCTAGCTCCCTTTGTGCACCCACAACCTCTGTGCCATTATCAGTTCTGATACTAGAGGCTGGGCCTCTTCGGCAGGTAAATCTACGCAAAGCGTTCATGCAAAAAGCTGTGTCTAAGTAGCTAGCAACCTCTAGATGGATGGCACGACAAACAAGGCAGGTAAAAATCACACCCCATCACTTCACAAGAGAGCAGCCTCGCTTGACCTGTATAGGCCCAAAGTAGTCCATACCCACATGTGTAAAGGGTGGCAGGTCACACGGTCCTGTGGAAGGTCAGCCATCTTTTGTTCTCCAGCTTTGGCCTGCATACGCCTACAGAAGACACAACTCTTGATGATCTTTCTTGCCAATGCATTGGCACAGGGCATCCAAAAGCATTGGCTAAGTCTGGACAGCATATGGCCCCTCCCACAATGACCAACCTGCTCATGAATCTGTCCTAGGATCAGTTTGGAGGTGCGGGAATCTTTTGTCAGTATCATGGCATTCTTCAGCTCCATAGGCATGGATCCTTTATTTATCCGCCCTCCTACTCTCAGTAGGCCTTTATCCATGATTGGATTGGGTCCATCTTACCGATTCCTTTAGCAGATTGACTCCCTTTCTCTATCTTCAGGTGCTGCTTCTGCTCGTAGCAGATAATTGCTTGCTCAGCTTCCTCCATGTCCTCCACAGTGAGGCTTTGTGTCTTGACAGACAGCTTGAGCTGGGTCGAGCGGGTAATTCAAACCTTCATGTTCTGGCTTGATTGGAGCAGCGGCCCTTTTAGCTTCAGCATCCAAGCTGTTCCAAGGTGAATAGTGCTCGGTCAGCTTGCTAGTTGGACTCTCCTCTGTCACGCTCACACTCTTTATCGTGAGATCCTTCCTTACCTCGGGGTCGTCCTGAGGGATAGAGCCCAGCTGTGGATTCTTTGGCCATTGTGTTTCTGGTTTCCCAAAACTCTGGTCCTGCCAGCCATCTTGAAGTCAGAAAGGTCTCAATGTCCAGGCCACGTGAGGTGTCGTCAGCTGGGTTCTGTTTTCTATTGATGTATCTCCACTGCTCTCCTCTTGACAGATCACGAATCACAGAGTCTTGGTTCGCTACACAAGTATGGAATCTTGTAGTCTTGTTGTTGATGTATAAAGTCGAGTCTTGTAGTTCAATCTGGACCTCTGTTCTGAGCAGCTGATCTACTCGCACAGCTTGTGTTGATGCTAAATTCCAGCCTGGGGATTGTCTTCTGCTTAATGGGAGTCACTCTGGACTTACCTAGCACAAATCCAATGTGAACCTTTTCTTCTTCGCCTGTGAGCCTCAAGTAGCTTGCAATTCCGCAGCCTTGTTCACTTGCGTCACAGAAGTGATGCATCTGGAGCAGATTTAACTGGACCAAAGTTCAGGCTTCATGCATCTATTCACCTGGAATCTGGAAAGCTGGTCTAACTCTGAGAGCCATCTTTGTCATGGTTTACAGAGTTCATCTGGAATGGGCTCATCCCAGCCACACTTGATCTTGCAGAGCTCTTGGAGGATCTGCTTGGCCTTCAGAATAAAGGGAGCAAGGACACCTAGTGGATCGTAGAATGAGCTTACGGTTGATAGGATACCTCTTCTGGTAGCTGCTCGGCCCTTGATCATGACCCGGTAGGTGAGTAGGTCATTCTCGATGTTCCTTTGGATACCAAGCGCTCGTTCGAAAGGTAGCTTTTCTCTGTCGAGATCCAGTTCCTTTATCTGCTTGGCTTTATGTTCATCAGGGAGGGAGGCCAATACAGCACGGCTGTTACTGACCCATTTGGTCAACTCAAATCCACCTTGAGAGCACAGATCCCTGAGATCTCTTGTGAGAGCTATAGCTTGCTGTTTCTGTGCCCACTGACTTGAGACAGTCATCAACATAGAAGATATACAGAACAGTATCGGTAACCTCCTTATCATATTTCTGACAGTTATCTTCTGCAACCATTGTTTGTGGGTCCTGTGGAGTATTTTTTCCATGTTTCCACCTCATTCAGAAACTCCGCAAAAGTTTCCATCTTTGGCTCAAACCGATCAATTGTCTCATTCCTTTAAATTCATCAGGTCACAATATTTGCACCGCTTCATGAGCCTCCTTAAATTCAGTGAGGATCGAATCAAATATTTCAACAGCTTCAATTTACAATTTCAAAACGTCCTTCCTTAAGCAAAGCTTCAAATTTCGTTCATTTTGCGTGTGCACCGTCCATGTTTGCCTCTACGTATAGAGCTGAGCAACTTTAATTCATCTTTATTTTCTGCCATAGCAGTGATTTGGGTTTGCCCGTGAGACATTTATTTCCCCTTTTATTCACTTTGACACTTTGTCGTTTCAATACGTTCACACGTTTTGATTCGCGCAGTTCATTCCTTCCTTTGATTGCGCCTTAGCTCCGTCGGTATATTTTCTTTTGCAACACGCAAAGTAATTCCATTTTCATTTATTTGTTTAGTATTTTAGTTTCTGTTTGTCAAACATTAGCACCCATCGGCACTTCCATCCTTTGCTTGACCAAACAATTGTATGGAACCGATGAGTTCCTTCAAAAATTCTCAGTGGTTACTGAGGACTGCAGAATTGTAGGACTTGAAATCCTTCCAGAGAACGGTCCTCCCGGTCCAAGTGCGCTTCAGTTAAAGAACAATAATCCAGCACGTGTAGCAGAGCTTTCGGGCTGAGATTTTTGTCTAATGTAATGGCACATTTTCTCTATTCCATCCCATAAATATGACCACTGCCCTGGTGAGAGAGGGGCTGTTTCAGACACACACTCGCCTCAGGCTTTACTGCAGGTCCGTAGAGATGATGGCCGTGTGGCACTTTGGATTGCAAGTTTACAAACAAAAGGATTGCTTCTTCGTTGAAGCGTATAAAACGTAGACTTTCTAATAGAAAAGATGGGAAAACAAAAATGTTCCTTGTAATTCCTCTAATTCTAATACCTTATAAGTGGCTATAAATGAAGGCTATTTTGCGCAGTAAATTCAAGATATCATATCAAGCTGCTTACCTATTGCAGATTCAGTCTTCCCAGCCTGGTGCAGGTCTACAATTTTGTTTCTGGTGTCCTTTGACAGCTCTTTGGTCTTGGCCATAGTGGAGTTTGGAGTGTGACTGTTTGAGGTTGTGGACAGGTGTCTTTTATACTGATAACAAGTTCAAACAGGTGCAATTATTACAAGTAACGAGTGGAGGACAGAGGAGCCTCTTAAAGAAGAAGTTACAGGTCTGTGATAGCCAGAAATCTTGCTTGTTTGTAGGTGACCAAATACTTATTTTCCACCATAATTTGCTAATAAATTCATAAAAAATCCTACAATGTGATTTTCTGGATTTTCTTTTCTCATTTTGTCTGTCATAGTTGAAGTGTACCTATGATGGATATTACAGGCCTCTCATCTTTTTAAGTGGGAGAACTTGCACAATTGGTGGGTGACTAAATACTTTTTTGCCCCACTGTAAGTGCGGTCAAAAAACTATACCGCTCCCCCGTCTAACCAAGACTCCTCCTCGTAGGCCCGACTTCCTCCCTCCAATAACCTTTCCTCCTCTCATAGCCACTGCACCGGCCGCAAGGGGGGTATAGTCATCTCCAATAATGGCGTCACACTAATAATTCAACTTATAATGCTCTGGTTATTGTATACAAATAGGCTATTTATCGCTAACATTTCCCTTTGTATATCTCCACCTTTCCCTCAGCTCCAGAAGAGTAAAGAGCGAGAGGAGAGACTCGAGGATGTGATTCAGGCCTATGAGAAGATCCACATGGAGAAGAGTAATGTTCAGAGAGACCTGGACAAGATGGTGAGACGCAGTAGGAAACAGTGCCCCCTCCTGGACACCATGAGTAGTACTGGTAGAGCGATGGCGGGAGGGGACAGTATTATAGGCTAAAGCATTATAATGAAATAGAATCCTTTACATACTAATTTAAGCAAACACTATATTGACCATCAGTTTTCCATCAGCAATGTACATCAGCGTGTGTGAGACCGATTGTACCGCTACCTGCACACGTGCATGTACCCTACATTTGTGTGTGTGTGTACCCTACATCTATGTGTGTGTGTGTGTGTGTGTGTGTGTGTGTGTGTGTGTGTGTGTGTGTGCTCTCCATCAGACAACACTAGCAGAGCAGCACATGGAGCGTATCTGTGGTCTGGAGTCAGCTCTGAGGCAGAGGGAGGGGTCCCTGCAGAAACTCAGTGCTCAGCTGCACAGCAAGAACATTCATTACCTACAGCTACACACCAGTCTGGACGTGCCTCGTGGTGAGTGTGTTTGTATGTTTGAGTGAGTGTGGACGTGTGTGTGTGTTTCTGTGTATGTTTCTCACTGTACCTGGATGTGTACTACAGAGCGGAACGGGCGGGGTCCCACCCTGCAGAGCTCTCGTAGTCTGGACGCCGTGTCCGACCTGAAGCTGCAGCGGTTGGAGGCGGAGCTAGAAGGGGCGCGGCAGCAGGCCCAGGGGGCGTGTCAGAGAGAGACGGAAATGAAGGAGGAGCTACAGAGGCTGCAGACAGAGATCAGACAGCTGCAGCAGGATGTACAGACACAGGTCAGATAGTGACACACACACAGGAGGTTGGTGGGACCTTAATTGGGGAGGACTGGATCATGGTAATGGCTGGAGAGGAATCAGTGGAATGGTAACATTACATTTGCTACGTCTCTGTCCAGCAGGAGGTGACCACACTCTGTGAGCACTGTGATGTGGAGTGGATAAAGAAGGCAGGAGATGAACAGTGAGTGACAGCTGCCCATCTAATACTCCTGGCGTGTAGCTATGTCAGTAGAATAACCAAGTCTCAAATGGAAAACTATTCACTATTTAGTGCACTACTTTTGACCAGGACCCATAGGGTGTGGTGCCCTATATATGGAATAGGGTGCCATTTTGGACGCAATCCTAACATTGTCCCTCCTGTGCAGGGTGAACCTGGCGTTGGCCTACACTGAGCTGACCGAGGAGCTGGGTCGTGTGAGAGGTCTGGCTGTCAAACAGACTGAGATCCTCAGGAAGGCATCCCACGAGCAAATGGGTCAGTAGAAAACATGTGAATATTAAAGATTGTGCTCCAAATGGATGTTGAATGGAGTGGAATTGCAGTATGCCCAATGAGGGTGCCAATAGGGACACTAATGTAACAATAAATGCGATTTAGCAGATGCTTTCATCCAAAGCGACTTAGTCACGTGTGCATACATTTTACGTACTGGTGGTCCCGGGAATTGAACCCGCTATCCTGGCATTGCAAGCACCATACTCTACCAGCTGGGCTAGAGAGGCACCAGTGGACTATAATAACCATCCCATTCTCTCTCCTCCAGTCCTAAGACACTCCCCAGCCCCCCAGCGTCGCTCCCCAGCCTCCCAACGCCCCTCCCCAGACCGCCTCCACCCTCTCCCCTCTCCCTCTCCTCCCCTCTCACCTTCCTCATCCCCTTCTTGCCCCGCTTCCTACTCCCCCACTGGCCTCTCTTACTCCCCCACCGGCCCAGCCTCCTACTCCTGCCGTCCAACCAGCCAGCGGTTGCGTGCCCGCTTCCAGGGGCGCCGCAGCTACTCGGAGGTGGCCGACTCGTCTGCCCACCAGAGGCCCCCACCCAGGCTGCTCCGTGACCCAGTCTCCACCCTGCCCAAGCCCAGGAACATGGGGGAGTCTGGGGCCTACTCCCGTCGGCCGGCCTCGGCCCGTGGCGCTGTAGGAGGTGGTGGTGGAGGGGGAAGCAGCCTGAGCAGTAGTCCCCATCACCATGACCTGGAGCAGGGCTTCCTTCTAGATGCAGAGGTACACACCACATGTGTATATATTTGTTTAAATATAACTTATATAACCTTATTTTGTCATTTTTTAAAAACTCACCACTCGTTTGGATGAGTTTTATTAGGGAGTAACATTTTAAAACATTAAAATAAACATTTATCCACCAAGGGGTGCCACTTCTGTCATCTGGAGGATTCCCCGGCCCCCACTCCACTGGTCACCCCACCCCAGTCGTCTGATGATGAGGAAGAGTGGAGATGCCCATCCCCGGTGGCCAGTCCTCCCAGGACACTGGGGGTCATGGGGGTAAGCTCACGGGAACCCCCTCCCTGCCCCTCCTTCTTGGCCCCAAATGGCCCAGCTACTCTCACCTGCCACCTGCCAGGGTACGTGGATGCAGACCACGCCCAGTCCTGGCCCTCCATCAATGTGAGTTGTTGCTGCTAGACTTCAGAGCTCAGTAGTGTATCTCAATAGCAGTAATAATCAGAGCATTTTTACCTGACATGCAAATAGAAAACCGGTTATTCAGTCATTACAATGAGTACATTTACAGTGTTTACCTTTGAGTTGAGTGTTTACACATCCTAACGGGTGCCGTTTTGTGATTGGCTGCCTGCAGTTGTGGATGGAGACGGAGGAGAACGACACCCGGAGCTGCCCGCTGTGTCAGCTGACCTTCCCCACCGGTTACCCTGACGACGCCCTCATCAAACACATCGACACACACCTGGAGAACAGCAAGATCTAACCGTTGCCCCCAGACACAGATCTAGGAACAACTTACCCTGCCAAATTCAAACCTAAACCATTACCAGGAAAACACAAAACTGACCTTAGTGTCCAGAGGCGAATTCGTCCTACTCCAGTCTGCTTCGCGTCATGACTCTACCTGCTGTAAAATACAGGATTCACGATGGGCTCACCCTTAATAAAAGTGACAGCACCACAATTGCGGATCCCCTTGGCAATATGGCACTCGAGAGGAACAGACTCCATCTAACTGTAGAGAGGTGATACTGTCAAGCCTCTAGTCGTTTTCTAAACTGGAAAGTTTCCTTACCTCTGGTTTTTGACCATGTTAGTTTAGGGCTATAACAAGGGCCAGTGCTGTTTCTGAATGCTCCCTCTCTCGCCCATGTTATCAGGTATGGTCTTTGACATGGTTACCTCGCACTGTTTTTAAACGCCATCAGTAAAATGGGTCACACCCCTAACTACATGCTTCATCATAAAGTTGACTCTCCGTCAAACCAGAAGGAAGTCTTTGCCCAGACTTTAAGGGCACATTCATAGCTGGAGGTACACAGCACTTTTTTTGGAATTTAGTTCAAATGGAAAGAAGAATTTTCTTGAATCTTGATGAAAACCGATCTTTAAATGAATGAATAACAGTATCTCACGTGTCTTCATATAATTCAATGAAACAAGTCAAGGATGACTGAGGGGTTGGCGATAATCGCTATAAATGGTTGAGCTATGGCGGGATGTCAAGGACCCTGAAAACAGGGATGGACCACTATAGGTAACTCATAAGAAATTCCTTTGTATATTGACATTCAGGGATTCAGGACATTGTACAACAGTGATTAAAACTAGGGTAAATAACAGGCCGAAGATGTTCTGGTTTGCAGGAGCTGTACAGTGAATCCAGGCTGTTGTTCTCCATGGATGATTTGTGAATCTCAGAATACTGAAGCTTTATATGCAGTCATCTCCAGTACTTGCCTACAGGTTGTCAATACAATTAACAGCAACCCATTTAAAACCCAAAGGGGGGAGGAGTTTTCCAGATCTAGAACATCAGCTGATTTCTCAACTCAGCCTATTGTGAAATTTGCACAGCAATCAATATGATCCGAATACACTGGATGGGGATCTACCATCAGTATGTTGTCTTACGTCAGTTCAGTCGGCACTGATCAGTCGATCGAGGGACGAGCGTCGCGCAGGGTTTACACCACCAGTCGGAAGACAAAACGCCATTAGTATAGATACCATAGAAGGTAACACTGCAATCAACCACAAAAATGCGGGATCGCTTCTGGAGGAACAACCAAGACACTGCCAATGAGAGAACAGTACGGCGCTACAGGAATCAGCGATCAAAAGGAAATTACATTTGAAAATAGACATGAACCCACGTGCTCACATTGCATTCCAACACACTACAGTATTCCATTTCTGAATATTTTCTTCCTTCAGTAGAATCACGAGGCTTAGTTTACCCTTTATAGTCATCTTTCGGTTTTCTGTAACGCAAATAATAAAAACCTAAATCTCAAAATGATATAACTGGTTGAACTTCAGCTCATCCCAGTCTTCAATGACTAGTCTTAAACAGCAACTGGTTGGACTGGGTTCCACGCTTCGATTCAATTCATTAGACGTCAACTCATAAGGGAACATGTTGTACACCCATAGGCATTTTACATTCCCTGCATTGGGAAATAGTTAAAAGAGATCCTTCCAGTTAAACAACTGCTTACAATAGCCACAAGACGTTGCAGTGTCAAAGAAAACCAAAATCGTTTTAAGTTCCGTATTTATTTGAAAATAGACTAGAAAACAATTCATTTGGGATGATCGATGATCCCCCCCCCCCCCCCCCCCCCCCCCCCGCTATAGCCCTCCCAATTGTTTTTACACTGAAATGTAACAATGGTTCTCTTTTCCGTAAAACCCACTGTTGAAACATACATAAAAAAAACACTTTATAGTATCAACCTAAATCAAGGTTGAAAAGATCACCCTAAAAAGCATTAAACATCTATAAACTCACTCTAGATAAATACAAAAAACTAAGGAAAGCAGTGAAAGTGTTATATAGGTCACTGTTCTTTAAAACGGGTGAGGAAGGAGACAGACGTGAGGCATTCAGTGACTCAAACCAACGTGTTATTTAAAAACAAGTCCAAAAGATGTAAAGTACTGTACAACTAAATATACAAAAACACAGTAAGACCCATCGAGAGTGCAAGAGGTAGCCCTTCTTACCCCATAAAACCCCATTAAATCCACAGCAGTCTTAAAAACAATCCCCTACCCGGTTAGTTCCTCTTTAGAGTGAGAGTTTGATATCACAAATTGATTTAAATAAATCTGCATATAGACCTAAAAAGTCAATAAGTAAAAGTGTTTAAATATAGACATATTACATTGACAAAAAGCATCATGCATCTCTATAACATGCAAGGTAACATTATTCAAAACTCTATGTTGGATCTCCGACCACCAATGGGTAAACTTGACAGTTAAATGCATGAACCAATTTCAATCTGGTGATTTTCAAGGCAGTTTATATTTGCGGACACCAGAGCGTTCACTGGGGTGTGGAAGATCGGCATCAATGTGGGAACATCAGACTTGAAGGAAAAGATCCATAGTAGTCCTCATCTACTCCATGTTGACATTTCCTCTCTCCAATGGCAGACAGTCACCCTGGAATGATTCATCCATGCAGTCAAAACTCCCTTCACCTTTCCCGTCAGTGGAACGTTAGTATCTGCGTTCAGTAGTCTCATTGGGAATTCAGTCTATGATGAAGCCAAAATGACAGGAGGCTCTGCCAGGTCTACTCAACACCACAGATCCAAGTTCTTGGTGTTGGCAAAGCCTGGCTGATCGCGGATCTTCCAGTAGGTTCCGTTGCTCAGCCAGATATCATTCCCGGCCGCATCCAGTTCTTTCCTGAAGGAGGGAAGAGTATATTTACTTTCTAGTGTGAGGTAACCTTATAAAAAAAAAAGGGGCATCAACAGATACTGTGCATGAACACAATATAATGTCAGTGGTCACCAACACAAGTCATGGAAAAGCTACAGGTGCAGGCTTTTATTCTAACCCTGCCCTAACACACCCGATTCAGCTAATCACAAAGACCCTGGATAAGCAGGGATGATGACCACTGCCTTGCTGTTTCTACAATAAAATGCTCTTTGATTGCGTAAGGGACGGTTGGTGAGACTCACCTGAAGAAACGAGGCACGTGCTCCTCTCCCTTCTTGGCCAGCTCCTTTCGTCGGTCCCGCTGTTTCTGCTCTACTTCCTCCTTCTTACTGTCAGCCCCAGCTACATCTCCCTCCTCCAGGATCCTATGGGGAAAGAACAGTGGAGAGATACGACATTCAGCTGCACTCTGCATGACCGGATCAAAAAGGCGTTAACAGGGTCAATTGTGTGTACAGTACCATCGCACGCAGCCACATCGGCTGTGGCATCACATCAATGCACAACACAGCTCCCTGACATTTGAGGAAGTAGATGTCACTGAACGATATCACCCACATGACCCACTGTACAGGACCCAGAGTTTCTCTTGGTTAGATCCTGTTCAAGAAGTATTCCTAGCCCTACTTCCAATGCATTTGACAAATCTAAATGAAGTGCACACAGCTGAACATCCTCTACGTACGCATTACTGAGCAGGTTGGATGGTGGTCTCACCTCTGGTCTGGCCTGTAGCGGGTGTCTGAGGGAGGTAGGACCTTCTTGAGTTCAGGGGTCAGCTCATTGAGCTCCCTGGCGTAGCGACTGAAGCCGTAGTACTGGAAGTGGTCATCAGGCTGAGGGTCTGGGGATGGGAGAAATAGGGTACGATACATAGGCGATACATAGTGCTGGTACTATAGAGTGGATGACGGACTCACGGATTGAGGAAAACATCCATAAGATAGAATTCACTGAAATAGTGTGGATTAGGGAAAATATAATAGACACAATGGTGTGGATTACACCATTTTATAGGATAAACTATAATATCAAGATCGGATTAGAGATTAGGATTATCGTACATAGCAAATAATAGATTGTTCAGATAATAGCAGTACTCACTGGGCTTCCAGATGCACTTCGGGTTAGGCAGGGTGTCGCAGAAGATGCCCTCATGCCACAGCCCACCGAACCGGTGGACCACCTCTCCCGCTTGGTTCAGAACCTGGCCCTGCACCTCGTTCTTACTGGTCTCTGAGGTCCAGTAGCGGGACTGAGGGAGAGACGCAGTGAGAGAGAGAGGGGGCCGCGTCAATGGAGACTTGTTAGGTACCTCCATATGTAAAGCTTTGGAGATTTGACAAATTTCTAGACCCCATTCAGGCTGTTAACCTTTTATTGTATTCATTATGGGTCCCATTGTGGGGTTATCCTTCAATTGAGCTTTATGTTCTGTGGGCACCGGGCAGGGGTCTCACCTTGACGAAGGAGATCTTGCAGGTGCACAGGTCACTCTTGGTGTTTCTGATGGTCACCTCGCCGTAGTGCTCCAGCCACCTCTGCTGACTCAGGACGTTGTGGACGCAGGTCACCACCTTGTTCCACTCGTAGTGATCCCCATATCTAGAGGGCAGAGGGAGACATGGGTTTAATGCAACTGGATGAAGACGTGCACTCTTCAAATTCATGACCACTTGAGCCGGTTTCAATACTATGAACATTTCATTGAATAAACACAGTAAATGATACTTTCAGGCTTGTTACAGCTCATTTGGCAAGCTAACGCCTTTTCAAATCTTCAATCAGCTCAATCAAAACACTGTCCCCGAGCTTCTACTTTGAACAACGGATCAAGACATTCAAAACGACGAAGTGAAAGTAGGGTTACGTTACCTCTTTTTTTTGGGGTCGAATAATCATGATGGAATTTGCATAAACACTCACTTTGACAACTTGACATTCACTGGACCAGAGGAGATTATCTCCAAAGACTTTCCCCAGAACTTGTTCTTCCATTGCTGGTCTTGCCAGAAGGTGAAGTTCTCAGACTCTGCGTGCACGGCGGAGCAGGGCGGGTGGTGGCTGACCTGGGAACAGAAAGGAAAAACCTTAAATAACTGAATCTTCAGTGGAAGACACCCTGGATCAGTTAAGGGTTACTTGCCGTGCAGATGGAATCTAGGACGATTCTGGGTCAGGATTATTCAAGTCCTACCTGCTCAGCGACGTAGCGGAAGCCGCGCTCCTTGCGGTGGCTCTCGTAAGTCTCTCCCAGGACGGGGTTGAAGGGCTTGTAGCGGTTCCGCCAGGTAGCCCAGGCGTAGCCAGAGATGGAGAAAACGCCAATGTACAGCTTCATGAAAAATAAGGTATGGGAAAATGGATGAGTGAGATCACACCCATCAAATGGCACCTGAAGAAAACTGCTACCACAAAATACTATAGTATTTTACATGCTAAATCTGCAATTCAAGTTGACCCCATTCATTGTTTGTAGATTTCACAGTTTCTCTTGCAATGGCTCTAATGCACAGACTCTACCCACACACATACTACACTGACACTCCAACACACACACGCTGCTGCTATTTTGTTTATTATTGATCCTGATTGCCTAGTCACTTTTACCCCTACCTACATGTACATACTGTATTACCTCAACTACCTGGCACCCCTGCACATTGACTTGGTACTGGTACTCCTTGTATATAACCTTGTTATTGTGTTATCATTTTTTTTATTTTTTTTTTATTACTCTGCATTGTTGGGAATGGGCTCGGTAAAGTCTAAACCGGTTGTATTCGGCACGTGACCAATAGCATTTGATTTGAAAAAGCATAGACCTTTTTTTCAGATTTCAACTAAGCAAATCTACAAATCTAATTTACTTGAATCAGCACCAACACTGGTATGGCAGCACAAACCTATACTTGAGCTGCTTCGTTTCAATGTCAGGCACACGTCGGGCCACCTTACCATCCTTTCGAAGGGGTCCTCTGTGCGGTTGGCGATGTCCAGAAGCTCAGAGTACTCCAGCTCTTCGCTCACCCTCTGCAGCAGGTTCAGAGGTTCATTCAGGCCACAGGGCATGGACACACGTGACAGGTCCTTGCCAATGTTGTTGTACAGGATGGTCATGATGCCAATGTGGCTGTTGTCGACACAGTTGGCGGGCAGGACGGTGCGGCGGCCTGTGTTGGTGGGCACGGTGCTGACCATGTCCGGGGCTCTGGACACACTGGTGCGGTAGTTCAGGGTGGAAGAGGCTGCCAGGGGGAGAGGGCATACAAAGGTTAGATGGAATTCTATACATTTCCTATTGAATCTCACATGTTTTTTTTACAATTACGCCCAGCACTTAAGGCTTGAACATTTAAAAAAAATAGACATGATTCAGCCCTTAAAGAGAGAGTTCAAGATTTTCTCCCAGGGTCAGATAAACTTGTGGATACCCTTTTATGTCTGTGTTCAGTTTGAAGGAAGTTGCCAAATAGCGTTAGCACAATGCATGGAAGTCTATGGGAATAGCTAGCATGCTAGCTGTTCATGTTGACTTCGTCATTACACTAACAATAGTTAGCATTGGCTGGCAAAACTACAGGTGACTGGCAGCCCTTGTGGTGTGGGGTGCATTTCCCTGGCATGGTTTGGGGCCACTCAACCCCTTAGAGGGCAAGGTAACAGCCTGTTAATACACAGCCATTCTTAGTGATCACCTTCAACCTACGGTGAAGCATTTATATCCGGAGGGAAGTGGCCTCTTCCAGAATGGCAATAATGCCCCCATCCACAAGGCACGAGTGGTCACTGAATGGTTCGATGAGCATTAAAAACTATCCGTCTCAGTCACCAGATCTCAACCCAATTGAACAGCCTAGCTAACGTTAGCCGCCTAGCTAGAATTCGTAACATCCGTTTTGCAAATTCGTAACATATAATACAAATTGTAATTTGTAACATAAGAAATGGCCGATGGATTCCACAAATGAATACATACCATACGAAACATATGGAGTGTCTTGGATTTACATGACAGAATAATACGAAATGCTCTGAGACCAGGTTGAATTGAACACTTATGGTTGATTCTGGAGCGGCACTTAACAGCATTTTCTACCCCAATCGACAAAACACCAAATTAAATGATGGAATTTCTCATGGAAGAATGGTGTCGCAACCCTCCAAGAGAGTTCCAAGGCTCATTGAAGTAGTTCTGCCGGCTCGTGGTGGCCCAGCACCTTATTTAGAGCAATGTTGGCGTATCCTTTATTCTGCCGGCTCGTGGTGGCCCAGAGCCTTATTTAGAGCCATGTTGGCGTATCCTTTATTCTGCCGGCTCGTGGTGGCCCAGAGCCTTATTTAGAGCCATGTTGGCGTATCCTTTATTCTGCCGGCTCGTGGTGGCCCAGAGCCTTATTTAGAGCCATGTTGGCGTATCCTTTATTCTGCCGGCTCGTGGTGGCCCAGAGCCTTATTTAGAGCCATGTTGGCGTATCCTTTATTCTGCCGGCTCGTGGTGGCCCAGAGCCTTATTTAGAGCCATGTTGGCGTATCCTTTATTCTGCCGGCTCGTGGTGGCCCAGAGCCTTATTTAGAGCCATGTTGGCGTATCCTTTATTCTGCCGGCTCGTGGTGGCCCAGCGCCTTATTTAGAGCCATGTTGGCGTATCCTTTATTCTGCCGGCTCGTGGTGGCCCAGAGCCTTATTTAGAGCCATGTTGGCGTATCCTTTATTTTGGCAGTTCATTTCATACTGGACGCAGAGACAAAAATGGTATCCACAAGATCTTAAGTAGATAAACAATAGACATTCTGTATGATTGAATGTATGCCAGAGTGCCAATGTCTCTTGTTTTAACTTGCACGGCAACCATTAGAGGACCACAATGGAAACAAATCTTTAGACTTGTGCATATAATCCTCAGCAATTTTTGGTACATTTATTTGTTGCCTTGTTTCTTTATGCATTTTAAAATTGTCAAAATCAAGGCTTCTTTGCCAAAACGCTGAACCATCCCTTTAAAATGTCTGAAGTCCCAAAGCTGTCAAGGAAAGGAGGATGGTGAAACAGGAAGAAAAATTAAGTAATGACAGTCACTCGATTTCTCCATCTCCCAAATTAGAGTTTGATGTTGGATTGAGGTGGAGGGTATGATGTTTAAAGAATGAAATATCTATACAGATTAGACAATGCGTTTGTTAAATTGTCACCAGTCCCACACAACCAAAGAGACACCTCAGGAGGACAAAGAGGGAGAAGAAAGAGAGATGATAAAATCATGGTAATAAAATGAGTAGACTACTATAGGGCGTTTTCAGGGTCCAATCAGTATGCTTGCATGTACAACATTGAAAATGTACTGTCTTCAAATAAATTATGTGCATCAATGAATTAAACGATCCATATGGGACTTCCAATATGGCCGCAATTCACCACCACTCCACCGATACTTCAGTTTGACCAGTCCCAAAATACCTTTTGTTTGCGGTTGGTCCGGTGATACTGCCTCTGCAGGCAAAGTGGAAGCTATGTTCAGAAAACGTAATAAAAATACATTTGTACACAGATTACATATATACACACCCAATGTTGGTGTCAGCCGAGTTCATGAGTATAACTACCTAGATAGAGCTGGGCGATATAGACACAAATCCACATCACATTAAAATGACTAAATGATCGCGGTAAATTGAAAAAGACAAGTTTACAATAATGTGCACCAGTTAATTTTTATATTACCCTTAAAACTACTCATTTGAAGGTTGTGGTCATTAATTGTCTTGTTAACAGCCCACATTCAACAGACATCTCATTTCAAACTACACATTCCTCTAGTAAAGGCTACTTCTTGTTAAAAATTGATATCAGTAAAACGTCCTCGATAAATGGTTGGTTCGGTCGGTAGTGATCATTTTCGGTTTATCATCCCAGCTGTACTAGATACTGCATATTGTTACTTATTTTTCAAAGACAAAAACGGACCACGTAGACCGAACTGTATTCAAGGTATAATGGGACTGCTCAAACACAATATTATAGAACACATCCTTAGAGTGGCCGTTCTAGTCATTCTACTTCTAGGACCACAGCTGAACAGTGATATCCAAAGAGTGGCGGCTCACCATGGACCTCGTCTGGCTCAGAGTTACTGGTGGTGGTGATGTCACTCAGCCCGGACTCATCAGACTCATCTTCTCCGTTTTCAGAGGAGTTCTCACAGACGATGACATCTCTGGCGTCATAGTACTCGGCCATGGAGTCGGCCAGCGAGGGGGTGCGCTGCACCGAGCAACCCTTAGAGGGCGTCTTCTCAGCATTCTGGTGACCGAAGTAGGAAGAATAAGTAATAAGACTATAGTTAACAGGAAGCATACAAAATCAACGCTTTCAGATGGATAAAAGTGATGTCAATAATGTCTTACAAAAGAAAGTTAAGGAAGAAAATCCTGCTCACTTGATAGAGAATTCAATGCATACAGGCACAAACACAGATACAGGCAGACAGTACACAGCCAGACACGCATTCAGAAACAAGTGGCAACCTGCCTCTTGCCGAGTGGGGGTTGGCGGCTGAATACACACCTGGTCCTGACGCACAGTGCTGTAGGACTCCTTGGAACCCCCCGTGGATCCAGAGGAAAGGGACAGGGAATGAACTTTGGTTTGGCAAGACTGCACCTCCAGCTGGATACACACAAACAGTGACTTATTAGTATACTGTAGAGAATTGTATGAAAACCAAGCACAATATTAAGCTCATTTCCCCATTATCAAACTTGGCCCATATGCAGGTAAGTTGGACAAAATGTACAGTATGCACATTTGGTGGAAGATTTCCCTCAGAACTCTTTCAGCTTTGTCAGATCCATCCAGGACAAAACAATAGATGCAGCGTTCAACCAAAACAAACTATCCTAGTTCCATTTTCATAGTAATTAGTGAAGTTCAGAAACATCTAGTAACTCGGATCAAATAGATACGTTCGGGGGAGGTTTTAAGTTGTTTCACCAAGATAAATCTAATGTTTGAACAAGTGTCTTTACATTTGAAAAAGGCTTTTGTTTCATCCAGGCAGGCTCAAAACAGGAGAGCAGGGGAGGAATGGTTCTGCCCCTGATGGGCAGTACTGAGATGTCCCAGCCCCAAACAGCCCAAACCAGTTCTGGCTGGCTTCTCACACGCTTGAACAGCAGCACACTGAGACGGGACTATATTTTGTAAGGAGAGAGCAAAAGAAAGCGAGAGAATAGGTGTGGCCCATCGAAACGTCTGCTGTGTGTGTTTTAAAAACAGACACCACAGTGTTATTGACTAAATGTGAATAAAGCCTTTCCATTGGTCGCTAGGTCTCTTCCTGTTCTTCTTGTTACTTCCGAAAAAACAAAAACAAAGAAACGTAGGTCTCTCCTTTGGAGCCATAAACAATGGTTTATGTTCTTAGTGTATAGCAGGAGGTTCCATCTCAGCGTGTGTACTGTATATGTGAGTGTGTGTCCAGGGCCTTTTACCTCAGACAGTGTGCTACACAGGGTGGCCAATTGATTGGAGGTGGAGGAGCGTAGGTCTGGACCGGTCCAAGCCTGTCGGACCCGCTCACGTTCCAGGGCGAGCACTTCGTGGATGGACTTGAGAGATGCATGAACTAAGAAGATTACGGCAGACAAATGTCATTTCATTTGATTTCCCGTGTTCATCCACACCAACATAAATCCCTGAGTAACTAAAGTAAGTCAATTACTACCAGATTGCAGTGGTCTACATAGGTCCTCTTTTTTAATGTTGCAGAACCAGCCTCACTATAACCAGCTCTACACATGACTTTCCTATGAGGAACTTTATGAACACCCCATCGAATGAGCCCCAAAACCCTGTAACACCCCTCTCTTACCCCTTTGGGACAAAGCACAGATGTCCTGCTGGATCTTCTTGGCTTCGGGGGAGGTGATGAGGGGGTTGGAGAGCTGGGAGTACACGTAGTCTGGGATGGACGACACCGAGGCGGCCCCCACACTCAGGTGGTTGGACGATGTGCTCAAGTGGCTGGAGGTAAACTGAGGGAGGAGAGGGGGAAGGAGGGAGGAAAGTTGGGGGGGGGGGGGGGGTTGATGTGTATAGAGAGCCATTTTGTGTGTGTCACTTTCGAGTGACGCACACGCATGCTAGCGTCAAAATGGCCTGTAGCTGTATCAGAAAAGCTTTACATTGATGTCGGGACCTTGACAAACGCAACATTGAGTGATGACCATGAAAACTGATGGCTAGAATTTCTCAACAAGTACAATATTCTCCTGGCTTTATCTAGCTCCGTCTTTTTGACATTTTTTATCTTGCCTGTTGCTAGCTCGCTAGATAACTAGTCCTCAGACGACATCTGCCATGTAATTAGATGGTCTTTTACAACATGTTTGTTAGCTTGCATGAGCTGCCTCTGAAGTTGGAAGTTGTCATTCACTTAACTGTAAACAAGCCCCTTTGGATGCCTAACTGTAAAACAAGCCCCTTTGGATGCCTAACTGTAAACAAGCCCCTTTGGATGCCTAACTGTAAAACAAGCCCCTTTGGATGCCTAACTGTAAAACAAGCCCCTTTGGATGCCTAACTGTAAAACAAGTCCCTTTGGGATGCCTAACTGCACGCGCAACGTTTCATGACGCGGCCAGGAACTTAGTTTATATATTGTATGTTAGTAGCCTTACTTCTTTTGTAGAATCTCTACAATTTCTATTGCTGAGTTTTTAACTTTTCTCGTCTTTAGAAAAACCCATCTCGTCAGCTTTAAATATACTAGGGTGCAACCATCAGATTATTTTTAATGCAATGTGTCAATGTGTTTGTACCGGTCCCTAAACCATACATGAAAATGGAGAGGGGACATGCGGGAACAGTGGGTGAAAGTAGAAGAGGAGGATTCTGAGACAGCCATGACACAAATGTCCAGAAAACGTTCTTATCCAATGACGAATGTCTTGTACAGTGTATCATAAGTATTCAACTCCTTCGAGGTCACATTTTCCTGTTACAAAGTGGGATCAAAATGGATGCAATTGTGCTCTCTTTTTTGTCAACAATCAACACAAGCATTAAACACTAATATACCTTGATGAGATAAGTCTTCACCCCCTTGAGTCATAACATGTTAGTAATACTTTTTTGGCAGAAATGACAGCTGTGAGTCTTCTTGGGTAAGTCTTATCAGAGCGTTGCACACCTGTATTATGCAATATTTGCCCATTATTCTTTTCAAAATTCAAGCTCTGTCAAGGTGTTGGGGATCATGGCTAGACAGCGATTTAAGTCTTGCCATAGATTTTCAAGCAGATTTAAGTCAACTAACTTGGCCACTCAGGAGCATTTACCATCTTCTTGGTGAGCAACTCCAGTGTAGATTTGGCCAAGGAAGGTGATTCCTCTCCCAGTGTCTGGAATAAAGCAGACTGAAGCATGTTTTCCTTCAAGCTATTGCCTGCGTTTATCTCCATCCAGTTTCATTTTGTCCTGAATCTCCCCAGTCTTTGTCAATGCCCATAACATGATGCAGCCACCACCAGGCTCGAAAATAAGAAGGCAGTTACTCAGTGATGTGTTGGATTTGATCCAAACATACAGCTTTGCATTTAAGCGAAAAAGTAGTCATTTTTCAGGTTTTTTTGTGGGTTTTTTTTTTCCACACTGGGATTACTTTAGTGTTTTGGAATATTTTTTATTCTGTATACTTATTTGTATTCATCTTTTCACTCTGTCATTTAGGCCCTCATTGTAGAGTCACTACAATGTTGATTCATCCTCAGTTCTCCCATCACAGCCATAGAACCCATAGAAGTCGTTTTAAAATCACCTATGGCCTCATGGTAACATCCCTGAGTAGTTTCCTTGCTGTCCTGCAGCTCAGTTCAGAAGGACGATTGTATCTTTGATGTGTCTAGGTGGTATAACGCATCATCCACAGCACAATTATTAACTTTACCACACAGAGTTATTCAATGTCCGATTTGATATCGTTACCCATCTACCAATCACTGCCATTCTTTATGAGGCGTTTGAAAAAGCTCCCTGGTCTTTGTAGTTGAATCTGTGCTTGAAATGCAATACTTGACTGAGGGACCTTAGAGGTTTTATGTATGGGGGGGACAGAGGAAAGGTTAGTCATTAAAAAAATAAATCACCCCTATAATTCACACAGAGTGAGTCCATGTAACTTATGTGATTTGTTAAGCTACATTTACTCCTGAACTCATTTTGGCTTGCCTAAACAAATCATGTGAATATTTATTAAACTATATTTTAGTCATTACATTTTTGTCAATTTGGAAATTGTCTAATTGTATTTTTCACTGACAGAGTATTTTCTGTACATAAATTACTTTTTTTTTTTTATTATATCCATTTCAGTCCCACTTTGTAACAACAAAATGTGGAAAAACATACTTTTGATACCCACTGTATAGGACATGAGAACTTACCATGCCGCGGGTTTCGACTCCAGACAGGGTGCGAGAGTGACCAAATATCTTGTTTGTCGTCTTCCTCTCCTTCTTGGCCTTGGGGGTATTAAGGGTCAGATTCTGAAAGACAGGTAGAATATATACATGCTCAGACTAAAGAACAGCCAACCACTAAATGAATACTCCAATGTCACACTCACAGGTGTTCCATTCTTTCCAACCATAGAGAACATCTCATATACAGCACGTGCGGTTGTAGAGTAGTGGTTAGGGCGGTGACCTTACCTGCATGTTGATTCGTCGCTCTAGGTCACTGTTAGAGATTGGTTGCTGGTCACTCTCCAGCCAATTGAGCCTCTGGATGAGCTGGGCCAACTCAGTCAAGTCCAACTGAGAACGAGCTAGCTCTGTGGGGGTCAAGGGTCAGAGAAGATTATTGATAAAGCTTTGGAGTGAAAGCTTAGCTCTGAAAATAACTGGATATTCATTTCATGCTGAATTGTAAAATGATAGCCTTGATTCCCTAGCCTCACCATGGAAGTACCTTACCTTGGGAGCAGGTATCGGACTGGTGGGTCTGCTGGAGCCACGCTGCCACCTTGCTGTTGACCCCTGGGGCTGCTGTGGGCGGAACCTCCATCTCAGCCTGGTAGACCGAGGCAGTGCTGTCATAGTGAGGGTACTGGAACCACATGATTTGGGGACAGAGGAGGGAAAGAGAAAGAAGAGTAGTCAAGTGTCAGTCAAAGCCAATTTGTATAAAGTCCTCTTGTTCTATTCAGAATATACCTTCACCTATTTCGGTGTGACCAGAGCGTATTTGGTTGTAGCACTGCAAGTAGGAGACCACATTGCATCACACCCCTGTTTCTCTGTTCACTCACCATGCCTGGCATGGCAGCTTGGTTCCTCTGGGCTAGACTGGCCATGGCTGGCAACAACGTGCTGTTGCCCATGGTGAGGGCATGGAGGACTCCGTGGTGGACGCCCAAGGCCTCATTCTTCTTGAAGACACGATGGGCACACAGCTTGGTCAGCCATATGTAGAACAAGTCACTGTTCTTGGCCTAACAGGAGAGTGAATTTGACATGAATAATTACGTTAATTGGGGACAACACATGCTACTTCTTCTGGATATGGAACAGGAAACCGTTGAGCGTGAAAAAAAAATACATCAGCGCTGCAGTTCTTGACACAATCCGGTGTGCCTGGCACCCGTTCAAAGGCACTTAAATCTTTTGTCTTGTCCATTCACCATCAATGCCACACAATCCACGTCTCAAGGCTTAAAATGTTGTTTTTTTTTCTACCCATCTCCTCCCCTTCATCTACACTGATTGAAGTGGATTTAACAATTGACATCAATAAAAGATTAGAGCTTTCACCTGGTCAGTCTAGGTCATGGAAAGAGCATGTTCTTAGTATCTTGGGATACTCAGTGTACCTTGACGTGGTATAAATAGTCTCCACCATCCAGATCAATGCGATTGGACTTCTTGTTGATGGACATGACAGCGAGGCTAACGTCCAGGGAGCCATGGAGTTTTCCTCTTTGGATCTGACCAGTGGAACATTAGAATGGATGAACACACCCCCCACCCCCACCCCCCACTGTATTGTCCAACGTGTATAAACAAGCATTACATAGCCTGTAACATTTACAATACGGCACTGACCGATTTCAGAATGATTGATATCGTGAGTTGAATTTGTGTTTTTGGAAATGTATTGTGAATACATACATCCTGCTGTGTCTTGGAGTACTTGAGGATCCCTTTTTCCAGCAGGAAGTACCTCTGAAAGGAGAGCGACAGAACCACATCAGACAGGGGTCTATTCATAAGTGCACACCAGTAGCAATGAGAACAGATGTTTTTTTGAGAGAGATTTAGATTAGTTTGGGAAACCCTGGATTAGTCCCTTCCAGCCATTTACTTCCATTTGGCTACTACACCCCAGGAAGTCAGGAGTGATGGTGAAACAGAACTAAACAGCAAAACTGTGCTTCAATTGGCTTTCAACTGTTCTTCAAATTGGCTTGCCAAGTATAGCCTTCACATTACCTTGTGCCAGCCATTCAAAGGGTACTTCCTCCTCTTCATCAGGAAGCCCTCACAGATACCAGGTATGCTCATGTCCAGCCCTGACCCGATCCCTGAAGCCATGTCCATGTGGTCTTCCAACACCTCCCAGTTCCTGGAGTTCTATGGGGGGGGGGGGGGGGGAATACAGTTTATTAGTTTGGCTCCCAAGTGGCACAGCGGTCTAAGGCACAGCATCTCAGTGCTACTAGAGGCACCACTACAGACCCTGGTTCGATCCCGGGCTGTATCACAACCGGCCATGATCGTGAGTCCCATAGGGCAGCACACAATTGGCCCAGCGTCGTCCGGGTTAGGGGAGGGTTTGGCCGGGGTAGGCCGTCATTGTAAAATAAGAATTTGTTCTTAACCGACTTGCCTAATTAAATAAAGGTTAAATAAAATAAAAATGTTGCATTGTCCATAAAGAACTTAATACTCACAAAGTGGGTTTCATCCATTCAGCCATCCATCCATAGAGATATTCATGATGGTTACATACATCATTGGTTGCATTATAGTGTAAAGAGGAGACACGTCATATACAAAAGCCAGGCACACCCCACTCGCACTTTTAATAAAAAGGAACGGCTCAGAAACTACCTGGCGGGAGTTGCGTGATGACCCAGCGCTGTCGTTCCGTGAGTGTCCGGCCTTGAATCCTCCAGAAGGAGACTTGTCCAGATTGCTCATCACTGATTGGCTGCTGTTGAGTGAGGGTGGGCACACCCGAGGGTCCATCATTATGATTGAATGAACAATGTCGCTAAAAGTAAGCTCTGCTTTTCGACAAGGTTCTCTCTCAGTGGAAACACAAATCTGTTGACACAAAAGGAACAGTAATGTGAGGAGACAAAAAAAAGTGACATTTTAACTGGTTTCACATTTAGCAGCTTCATACGCTTTTTAATGTCCCATTTTAAATGATGAGAAATCAGATAAATAGACTTGAAGACATCTTTTCTTGAAATTCAAGTGTCAGGAACACACTTTACGTGTGCTGCCCTGCTGCAGTGGGCCCTTGGATCATAAGTTCAGGAAAATGAGGAAGACAATTTACACATAATCCACCACAATCTCCTCAACCTTATGGTTGGCTTGGCCTTATGAAAACCGTGGTGGACAAAGCAGTACTAGACAAGGTCCAGGAGTACTGACCAAAGAATAAGACAATGCATTATTCAAAATTAATCAGATTCTACTAGCAATTTTTAAATTGGTCAGCTCTTTTTTTTTTAATTTCAGTCAAAACAATATTTTCCTGAAAAAGTTTAAATTAGACCTAATCTACAGCATGAGAGATTATCAAAAGTATCAAACAGATATAATTCCACAGTAAAAAAAAAAATTGGATCGATCTACTGATACTCCAGAGTTATCCTATTCCATGGAATAATGTCTTTAGAACCTTGATAGCATCCAACACCACAGTAACACACCAATGTTGAGATGTAAACACATACAGTGCCTTCGGGAAGTATTAACACCCCTTGAGATTTTTTCCAAATTGTTACCAGACTTATTCTAAAATAGATTAAATAAAACCGTTTAAATCAGCAATCTACACACAATAACAAAGCGAAAACAGTTTGACATTTTTACAAATGTATTAAAAACAGAAATACCTTATTTACATCACTATTCAGCCCCTTTGCTATGAGACACAAAATTGAGCTCCGGTGCATCATGTTTCCACAACTTAATTGGAGTCCATCTGTGGTAAATTCAATTGATTGGCCATGATTTGGAAAGGCACAAACCTGTCTATATAAAAGGTCCCACAGTTGACAGTGCATGTCAGAGCAAAAACCAAGCTATGAGGTCCGAGACAGGATTGTATCGAGGCACAGATCAGGGGAAGGTACAGTGGCCAGACGGAAGCCACTCCTCAGTAAACGGCACATGACAGACCGCTTGGAGTTTTACGAAAAAACACCTAGACTCTCAGACCATGAGAAACAAGATTCTCTGGTCTGATGAAACCAAGATTGAACTCTTTGGCCTGAATGCCAAGCATCATATCTGGAGGAAACCTGGCACTATCCCTTCGGTGAAGCATGGTGGCGGCAGCATTATGCCGTGGGGATGTTTTTCAGCGGCAGGGACAGGGAGACTAGTCAGGATCGAGGGAAAGATGAAAACTTGCTCCAGAGTGCTCAGGACCTCAGACTGGGGCGAATGGTTCATCTTCCAACAGTACAACGACCCTAAGCACACAGCCAAGACAACAAAAAAAAATTGCTGTGCAGCGACACTCCCCATCCAACCTGACAGAGCTGGAGAAGATCTGCAGAGAAGAATGGAAGAAACTCCCCAAGTACCAAGCTTGTAGCGTCATACCCAAGAAGACTCAAGGCTGTAATCGCTGCCAAAGGCGCTTCAACAAAGTCCATGCCAACAACAAATTCTGAACCTATACATCCATGCATTAATAATTTTATATTACTTAAAGTGTGTGGAAGAGGTGATTTTAATTTTTTTATCAACAATGACAATCCACCCGAGTCTGATAACCTGGATGGAAAATTACTGAGGATGATAGCAGATGATATTGCCACTCCTATTTCCATCTTTTCAATCTAAACATACAGGAAAGTGTGCCCCCTCAGGCCTGGAGTGAAGCAAGTCATTCGATCAAACAGCCGACCAATCGGCATGTTAACAACCTTTAGTAAACTTTTGTAAAAAAATTGTTTGACTAGATAAAACTTCCCCTCACTGTCAAATGCATTTATTTTCAGCAAACATATGTTCATACAAATATTTACACAACAAGATTAAACAACTGAGACACACTGAACAAGTTCCACAGACATGTGACTAACAGAAATTGAATAATGTGTCCCTGAACAAAGGTGGTGGTCAAAATCAAAAGTAACAGTCAGTATCTGGTGTGGCCACCAGCTGCATTAAGTACCACAGTGCATCTCTTCCTCATGGACTGCTCCAGATTTGCCAGTTCTTGCTGTGCGATGTTACCCCACTCTCCACCAAGGCACCTACAAGTTCCCATAAAAATAAAGGAGAGCTGCACACTCTAGGAGCTCAGATTCAAAAATTTAATACCCAACGTTTCGACAGCCAAGCTGTCTTCATCAGGGTATAATCACAAACACTGCGGGATGACTCATTTATAGTGTCAAAAGACGCTATGTAATCATGGCCAAGAGTGGCCTAATATCATTGGTTAATTCTCAAATATTAAAATGGCATACAAAACAGCAGCATACAAAAAACAAATGGATAGCATACGATCATAGATTAATTTTAGACTACACAAGCTTACAAACAATTACAATGGAAAAGTCACAATAATCACAAGAATGGCTTCAGATCAAAGTCTACGTTGAGACCGAAGGGAGCAAGGGTCTTTAAGTTAAAGATCCAGGCAGCCTCTTGTTTTAACAATAAATTCTAAAAGGTCACACCCTCTACTAGGGAGGGTGACATGTTCGATGACAATATAACGCAGAGGCGAAATCGAGTGGCCTGCCTCCAAAAAGTGGGCCTCAACTGGGTAAGTCAAGTTTTTGCACCTAATGGTGACCCCACTCTCCACCAAGGCACCTACAAGTTCCCATGAAAATAAAGGAGAGCCACATACTCTAGGAGCTCAGATGCAAAAATGTAAAACATTTAATTAAAAAAAAAAGATGCTCTGAGATACGTACTTTTAATTCGCGCTTTGTTTTACCCACAATTTTTACCACAAGGACAAATAACTGCCTTAGTGGCGCACGTAATAACACCTTTGATTGGGATCGATTTCCCTGTTTGTGGGTGTTTGAAGGATCTACATTCATAAGTGCCATTGCATTGAGCACAGCCATTACACTTGTAATTTTCATCCAGTAGGGGTGCAAATAGACATTGCTCAGGAATATCTTGGGGTGGTAAATCAGGGTGTATCAATTGGTCTGAGATTTCTGCCCCACGAGAATATGACCAAGGGAAGGTCTGAAAACACATTACAGAGACTATCATCGGATTTTAGAATGTGACAATGTTTGTGAAAGATTCCCTTAATTTGTTCAGAGCGCTTTGAATAGTGGGTAGTTAGAACGCAAGAATGCGTGGTTTTGCAAGACAGACCTTAAAAAAGGTAATGTCTCGTTTTGTTTTAAATTTTCTCAATGGCAAGATTAATCTGATCATTTTTGTACCCACTTTTGAACCTACAACTTCCCAGACATTTCTGGGGGGGGAATGGCCCTTGCCCTCACCCTCCGATCCAACAGGTCCCAACGTGCTCAATGGGATTGAGATCCGGGCTCTTCGCTGGCCATGGCAGAACACTGACATTCCTGTCTTGCAGGAAATCACACACAGAACGAGAAGTATGGCTGGTGGCATTGTCATGCTGGAGGGTCATGTCAGGATGAGCCTGCAGGAAGGGTACCACATGAGGGAGGATGTCTTCCCTGTAACACACAGTGTTACGATTACCTACAATGACAACAAGCTCAGTCCGATGATGCTGTGACACACTGCACCAGACCATGACGGACTCTCCAACTCGATCCCACTCCATAGTACAGGCCTCGGTGTAACACTCATTCCTTCGACGATAAACGCGAATCCGACCATCACCCCATGTGAGACAAAACCGCAACTCGTCAGTGAAGAGCACTTTTTGCCAGTCCTGTCTGGTCCAGCGACGGTGGGTTTGTGCCCATAGATGTTGTTGCTGGTGATGTCTGTTGAGGACCTGCCTTACAACAGGCCTATCAGCCCTCATTCCAGCTTCTCTCAGCCTGTTGCGGACAGTCTGAGCTGTGATGGTGGGATTATGCATTCCTGGTGTAACTCGGGCAGCTGTTGTTGCCATCCTATACCTGTCCCGCAGGTGTGATGTTCGGATGTACCGATCCTGTGCAGGTGTTGTTACACGTGGTCTGCCACTGTGAGGACGATCAGCTGTCCGTCCTGTCTCCCGGTAGCGCTGTCTTAGGCGTCTCACAGTACGGACATTGCAATTTATTGCCCTGGCCACATCTGTAGTCCTCATGCCTCCTTGCAGCATGCCTAAGGCACGTTCATGCAGATGAGCAGGGACCCTGTGCATCTTTCTTTTGGTGTTTTTCAGAGTCAGTAGAAATGCCTCTTTAGTGTCCTAAGTTTTCATTACTGTGACCTTAATTGCCTACCATCTGTAAGCTGTTAGTGTCTTAACTTCTTTGGGACTGGGGGGCAGTATTGAGTAGCTTGGATGAATAAGGTGCCCAGAGTAAACTGCCTGATACTCAGGCCCAAAAGCTAGAATATGCATATAATTAGTAGATTTTGATATAAAACACTCTGAAGTTTCTAAAACTGTTTGAATGATGTCTGTGAGTATAACAGAACTCACATGGCAGGCAAAAACCTGAGAGAAAAATCCAACCAGGAAGTGGGAATTCTGAGGTTTGTATTTTTTTAAGTGATTGCCTATCCAATATACAGTGTCTATGGGGTCATATTGCACATCCTAAGGCTTCCACTAGATGTCAGTCTTTAGAACCTTGTTTCAGGCTTTTACTACGAAAAGGGAGCGAATAAGAGCAGTTTGAACCAGGGGTCTGGCAGAATTTCATGAGCTAAGTCACGTACGCGGCCATGAGAGCGAGCTCCGTTCCGTTTCATTTCTAAAGACAAAAGAATTGTCCGGTTGGAATATTATTGAAGATTTATGATAAAAACATCCTAAAGATTGATTATATACATCGTTTGACATGTTTCTACGAACCCTAATGGAACTGTTTGACTTTGAACTAAGTGCCTGCGCCCTGTGAATTTTGATTTGTGAACTAAACGCGCAAACAAAAAGGAGGTATTTGGACATAAATTGACTATCGAACAAAACAAACATTTATTGTAGAACTGGGATTCCTGGGAGTGCATTCCGATGAAGATCAAAGGTAAGTGAATATTTATAACGCTATTTGAGTTGTGACACCTCTCCTTGGTTGAAAAATGGCTGTAGGTTTTTCTGTGGCTAGGCGCTGACCTAACATAACTGCATGGTGTGCTTTTTACCGTAAAACTTTTGAAATCTGCCACAGCGGTTGCATTAAGGATACGTTTATCGTTAATTGTGTGTTTACACTTGTATCTTTCATCAATGTTTATGATGAGTATTTCTGTAATTTGATGTGGCTCTCTGCACTTTCACCGGGTGTTTGTTTGAGACAATGCATTTTTGAACATAGTGCAACAATTTCAAATTAGGTTTTTGGACATAAAGATGAACTTTATCGAACAAAACACATTTGTCTAACATGGAGTCCTGGGAGTGCCATCCGGTGACGATCAAAGGTTAGTGATTAATTTTAACGGTATTTCTATATTTTGTGACACAGCCATTTTCCAAAGAAGGAGAGGTATGTTTTTCTGTGGCTAGACGCTGACCTAACATAACCGTAAAGCCTTTTTGAAATCAGACACTGTGGCTGGATTAACGAGAAGTTCATCTTTAAAATGGTGTATAATACTTGTATGTTTGAGGAATTTTAATTAGTAGATTTCTGGTTTGAATTTGGCGCCCTGCAATTTCACTGGCTGTTGGCGAAGTGGGACACTACCGTCCCAAATATCCCAGAGAAGTTAACAACCGTTCCACAGGTGCATATTCATAGTTCTTTGAACAAGCATGAGAAACAGTGTTTAAACCCTTTACAATGAAGATCTGTGAAGTTCTTTGGATTTTTATGAATTATCTTTGAAAGACAGGGTCCTAAAAAAGGGACGTTTCTTCTTTTGCTGAGTTTTACAGTAAACAAATTCACAGATTTTCATGGCGCTTATAGGGAAGGGCATTCAAGATGTACAGACAGCACTTACACAGATTACGGACGATTGTCTTAGAGACATTTATAAAAAGATTGTGGGAGCTGTTTTCTTAGTTCAGTTTTTGACATTATCATTAAAGAACACAATGGAAGCCTCTCCAACATAATCCAGGTAGAGTCAGGCATTCACCAGGGCAGCTGTCTAGGCTGTATTTTTTTCAATCTTTACTAATGACCCGCGACTGGCTCTGAGTAAAGCCTGTGTGTATGTATGCTGATGACTCAATACTACACACATCAGCTACCACATCAAGTAAAATAACTGCAACACTTAAAGAGCTTTAGTCAGTTTCAGAATGGGTGGCAAGAAATAAATCCTAAATATTTAAACTGAAAGCATTGTATTTGGGACGAATCATTCACTAAAACAAAATTACAATTGGTCCAGAACCGGGCAGCACAACTGGCCCTTAAATGTACACAAGAGCTAAAATTAGTGTCAATCTGTCCTGGCTCAAAGTCACGTGTGAGAAGTATTGACATGTTGAATGCCACATGTCTGTTTAAACTACTAGCACACAGTTCAGACACCCATGCATACCATACAAGACATACCACCAGAGGTCTCTTCACAGTCCCCAAGTCCATAACAGACTATGGGGAGGTGGCACATGACTACATGGAACTCTGTTCCACATCAAGTGAAAACTGATCAAAATACAACTGATTAAAGAGCCGGGACTGAAGAGGCACAGACACACACACACACACACACGATAACATGCATACTATACCAGCATATCCCAAACTCTATCCTCGGGACCCCAAGGGGTGCATGTTTTGGTTTTTGCCCAAGTACTACACAGCTGATTCAAATGATCAAAGCTTGATAAGTTGATTATTTAAAAATCAGCTGTGTCGTGCTAGGGCAAAAAAACATGAACCCCTTGCAATGTGTTGTGAAATGTAATGTTTTTAATTGTGTAGAACTGCCTTAATTTTGCTGGACCCCAGGAAGAGTAGCTGCTGCCTGGGCTTGCAAGTGGCGCAGCGGTCTAAGGCACTGCATCTTAGTGCCAGAGGCGTCACTACAGACCCTGGTTCGATTCCAGTCTGTATCACAACCGGCCGTGATTGGGAGTCCCATAAGGCGGTGCACAATTGGCCCAGCATCTTCCGGGATAGGGTCATTGTAAATAAGAATTTGTTCAACTGACTTATGTTAAATAAAATAAATGGGGATCCATGATAAATACAGATGTATCAAGTCTGGTAAGACTTCTGCCATTCTTCTGCATTGGAGTTTGGTTATAATTGTATTGTCGCAATTTATTAAAATCTGCAATCTGGAGGGGACTCTAGATTTTCCTGGTTTTAATATAACGGAAATAACTGTTTGATACATGGAACTCTGAAGCACTGAATTGAGTGATTGATGTTGTCATTTGAGTAAAATAGGGGGCTACTTTCCATTTTTAGTGATTATTTTTTTATCTGCTGATAGTTGATTCCATGAAGGATATAGGTTCAGTCCAACTTATTTAATGCGGATTTATAAAGAATTTCATAGTAGCTTTTAAAATGGTTATTTATAGCATTGTCTCTATTTTTAGCATTCATATCCTTATCTTTTCAAATTATAACTGGTCTGGCGTGTATTCTTTTTGTGAGCGCTACGAGGTGTTTACCAGGTTTATTTACCATTAAATAGTATGCTTTGAGTTTAACCTGTAGTTGTTGGCGCTCTTCAAAAGTAAAAGATCATATTCCTGCTTAAATTCTGATGAACAGCCAATAACATGGCAAAATTGAGCTTCTGATGTGATCAGAGCAAAAAAACTGCCTATAGGAAAGTAAAGAATCAATGACAGTATTGTTGTTTCTAACTGAGGTATGTTACAATTAGTGTCCTGTTTGCACATCAGTTCAAAAGAGTGGAGTGACCTTCCAGGAACTGTGTGTGGGAGAGCAAGCTTTGCTCAAACAGCCCACGCAACAGAAAGACATTACAGACAAAGAGGTAATCAGAGGATTGGATGAAATATTCTGCTAAGCCATGCATGCTTATGATTGGACAAAACAGATGAAAAGGAGCTTCATGTCAAATTGTGAAACATTAGTTTCACGCGGAATTCTCCTTTCATTACATTTGTCAACTAAAATGAAAAGTCATTTATAATAGGATTTTTCCAGGGCTTCTCGTCTTGTCATCATCATTATTTTGTCAAGAAAAATAGGTTGTTGACGAGTAAATTACATGGTAGTTATTGCTGGCAAAATTGACTGAGGGGGCATCAGAGTACAAAAAAAACAGAAAAACTCCAATATCCCGCAGATTACATTTAGCCGAGGAGGCCATTTTGATTACAGTTTCTCCATCAACTGGTGGCAAACACAAACAACTTTGTAGGTAATTGACTGTATTTTCTCATTTCTACAGGGAGTAATACGAGTTGCTGTTGCTGATTATTTACAATATGTCATGAACAATGTAGTACATACTGTAGTCAACTGAAACTAAACTCACTTGGGTGGCTTTGAAATCATTTTAAAATATACTAAAATACAGCCATCAAACAATGGCATTCCTGAATCTCGCAGACCAAATGACTTGAGGCTTATGCCGTCATGATACATGGTCAGCTTTATGCTAAGTCGGGACGAAGAAGAATGTTACAGGGACTGACACACACAATAACGATGTGGAATATGTCGTTCAACCAGATAACAAGGATACAAACAGACTTCTTTTGAGTAAGAGGGCAACTATGTTTCTCAGGCCTTTTAAAAAACACGCGGACTGAAAGTGTGGTGACGTTTGGGGAAAAAAAAACAGAGCTTCCTGTCAGCATTGATAAAGGGCTCTTGATAGCCGCATCTCTTATGGTTTGAATTAGAGAACTTATAACTATTGACACATACCTGACACCAACAAAACATGAGCCTGTTCTGGATGCTTGATTAATTTGGATCTGGATCAAATGTTCTGAACAGCTGTGTACAGTAACACAACCATAGCAACTGCCAAGTTACTCCTAACAACCAAGAGTAAAACGTCTACAAACAACCCCGCTGCTGTAGCTTACTCCTGATGCAGTCCAGAGTAGCAATCACAACATCGGAGTCTTGGTTGGAAGAGGAACGCCTAATAATCAGAATGACCTTTGAAGCAGATCACGGGAACACCAAGGAGAAAACTGCCAGAAGAGATAAAGAAAGTCACGAGAGAGAGAGAGAGAGAGAGAAAGACAGCATCAGGTGCCGGAGGCATAGGGTGATCAAACAGGTTCCTGTGCTCCAGGAATGTGCCTGAGCTGCATCAACACACAGGGCCCCTTACAGCCGCAATGACACTGCTGCTGCTACTGGGACACCTGGGATGTTCCACCTTCTAGACTAGGTTCAAGGTTTAGAAATACAACATGAGGCATACAATGAAAGTGTCGTGGGGTAAGGAGGATGCTTTTTGATGGGATTGCCAACATAAGCTTTGGCGGCACTGCAAGTTCCAAGCCTGTTCCAAGAGAATTCCAACATGGCTGACATTGTGCAGGACTGTATCTATGGCTGTGGGACATACTTGTACCGTAGCATTGGTCAAATCACATTTGATGGGCCCACATGCATACCATAGCCACTCCCTTGTCCACAACTTGGGTTTATCAGAACCAGAATCAGGGGTAGACACACGGTGCAACCTTCAGTAAGGCCGGGATACAACATTCCTAAATGCTCACCCTGGATGGCCATCTGTAAAGCATTATATAAACCATAGGCATTCAGCATTACCCATATATGTTCTGATGGAAGTATGGACTGTCACCTTAATCACCAACTAGGCCATTAACTGTGTGACTGACAACCTTCCTCATCAAAATAGCTAAATATACACTAAAGAGACAGAAATGTGTTTATAGCCAACTTGTTCATATTTCTAAAAGCAAATTTGAGCGCAATACAAATGTTACCATTTTACCTTAGAATGTTACCAAGACTAGGACATGGGCAATGGAAGTTCAAGTCCTAAATCAGTTGAGGCCAGAGAGTAACTGGATGCATATATTTCTACAAAGATGGTAAGCAGAAGACACACGAGTGAAACGCAGAGATGGAGAGTTGAAAATAAACGGCATTTGATAGCCTCATTTTCACTGCATCTCAGAAGTCTGTGAGAATAAGCAACAATGTTATAGCATGAACAAGAAACGTATCACTAGATCCTCCCTGTATCCCACGCGTTGATTAAAAACTAGTTTGGCACCTGGATTTGAGCACATTCGTGTGAACACACAAGCGCTTCAAAGCCATAGATAGTTAATAATGTTACGACAACGGGGCCAATTGTTGCTCAGAAAAGGTAGGCCTAATTACAGTACTGTTGTGGCTTCAGAAAATGTTTGCTAAAATGTTGAGAACGCTTGAAAAGGCCAGCCAGGTCACCCGTGATACAAGTCAATAGTCGATGTCCATCCATGTCTGAGGACATCGGGAAGTCACGTGGAAACCAGCCACTAGGGGCAACGGTGAGCATTGTGGATGGCGGATGGGCATCTTTCTCCGATTCTTAAGGTTGCAACGAACTCGAACTCAGCAACAGGAAGATGTGTGATTTTTGTTTTAAACCCATCCCCAATCTTAAACATTAGGAGTTTATGCCTAAACTTAACCGTAAACACTTCGAAATGTGACGTTTGCTAAAACTTCCAAATTAGATGTTTTAAGAAACATGGATTAACGTCTAATTATGATGTGGGACTGTGAGAGCTAATTGCAGCACTCACTTACATCTCCTATGGTGGCACAGTTGAAGTTCAAGATGTCCAATCTCCAACAAATTATGAGTTGTTTTACTTAAAACAGGCCTAAGCAAAGTAAACAAAAACACTCGAAATTCGATCCGTAATTGATCAAACATAGCCTACCGCAATATCAAACGCAATGGAAGCAAAACAAACAATTACTAATAATTCTCTAAATCAAACATTCGTTTCAACCAATTAAATGCACTTGCATTATGTTCATTTATTCCCTATTGTCAATTAAATTAGAACGAAACACTAACCTGAAACCCGTGGATAACCCAGGGACGTGGCCAGCGTGAAAGAAGACTGACTTTTTTTTTGCTTCCTCCCCATTTGTCATATCGTAGCACTACGTCACTCCGTCGTCGAAATCCGAGTGTCCCAGGTGAGAAAGGTGTGCCCAATCCATATGCCTCGTTCAAAACAACTGTGAACTCGGAAATGTCCAACTTCAGGGTATTCAAGACAACTGGGACTCGGGGAAAAATTAACTCCGACTGGGAAAAATCCAACTCGGAATTCCAAGACGGAATTCCAAGACTTCCCAGTTGCCAAAACACGCACTAGTTATAAACCCTTAACTCTCCAAATTCCTGACGCATCAGAGAAAGATAACATGAATTTAACAGGTCATTTTTACATCAATGTTGTGACACATGATTTGATTGACTTTGCACGAATTAGTCAGTACAATTAGCCAATTATTCGGCTATTGGTTTATTCATTTTAAGAATTGTATGTTATATTCACTAGTAATATATTTGACATGACAATATTGTTTACCAGAGTATACCTAATAAACCACATGTTTACAAAATGAAGTCACACACAGAATAGTATTTTTTTTATTTTGTAAAAAGATAGCATTTGTTTGGTGTTGTTTTGGGGGGAAAATAAAACACCTAACTTTTCCTCATAAACAAAAAGACACTCCAATGTGTTATTATTATTACATCACATCCATATATACATGCAAGATAGGCAGTGACTCTTCACATAGTAAACTGCCATCTCTCTCAAGTGCTACAGGGTTGTGAACCAGCTTATGTGGTGGGCAGGAGAAATCTAGTGATAGTTAGACACAAGATGCACTGTTAATAGGATGCCTGGGCCTTGCTAAACCGGTATGACCAACACCTCAAGCATAAGCCCATGCCACTGCCACAAAGCATAGGGCCTAGAATGGGCCAATGAGAGTTGCCCTAGCAATGTGAAGGAATGTAAGGTATTCTCTCCCTCAGCTGTTGACAGGCGTATCAGAGGATGTGCATCTCAACTTAGGTACATTCATGTATGCAGTGCTGCTGAGTATGTGGTCACATGTGTCGGCTACATTTGAGTAATTTAGCAGACACTCTTATCCAGAGCAACTTACAATAGTGAGTGCAAGTATTTTCATTTGTACTTGTCCCCTGTGGTAATCGAACCCACAACCCTGGCGTTGTAAGTGCCATTCTCTACCAACTGAGCCACACGGGACTACACACAGGCTTTACACACTCATGGAAAAAATGTATGTATATACATCTAAATACACACAGATCAGTGGTGGAAACAGTACCTAATTGTCATGCTTAAGTAGAAGTACCTTAATAGAAAATGACTCAAGTAAAAGGGAAAGTCACCCAGCAAAATACTACTTGAGTAAAAGTCTAGAAATATTTGGATTTAAATAGACTTAACAAAAGTAAAAGTATCATTTCACATTCCTTATATTAAGCAAACCAGGCGGCACAATTTATAGATTTTTGTTTATTTCTTTTTTTTTTTACAGATAGCCAGGGTCACACTCCAACACTCGGACATCATTTACAAACAAAGCATTTGTGTTTAGTGAATCCACCAGATCCGAGGCAGTAGGGATGACCAGGGATCTTCTCTTGGTAAGTGTGCGAATTGGACCATTTTCCTGTCCTGCTAAGCATTCAAAATGTAAGGAGTACTTTTGGGTGTCAGGCAAAATATAAGGAGTAAAAAGTACATTATTTTCATTAGGAATGTAGTGGAGTAAAAGTAAAAGTTGTCAAAAATATAAATAGTAAAGTAAAGTACAGATACCCCAAAAAACGACATGAGTAGTACTTTAAAGTACTTTTACTTAAGCACTTTACACCACTGACACAGTGAGTACAACTCAAAGCGGTATATCCATTATTCGGAAACACTTATAGCACATTCACTGAAATACACATGCATGAGTACAGTAGCCAATCTAATAATACAGGTGAGATAAAAGTCCCATCTGAGATAAACATTTCAGAATAGGTGATCTTAGAAGTTGTGTACATGTATTATTTGATAAACGCAGTGGTCTAAAGTACTTTAGTAAAAATACTACTTAAGTAGTTTTTGGGGCATCTGTGCTTTACTATTAATCTTTTGACTACTTTTACTTTTACTTCACTACATTCCTAAAGAAAATACTGTACTATTTACTCCATACATTTTCCTTGACACCCAAAAGTACTCATTACATTTTGAATACTCAGCAGGACAGAAAAATAGTCTAATTCACAAATACTTCTTAAGAGAACCTCCCTGGTCATCCCTAATGCCTCTGATCTGGAGGCTCACTAAACACGCATGCTTCGTTTGTAAATTATGTCTGAATGTTGGAGTGTGCCCGTGGCTTTCCGTAAATAAATAAAAAAACAAGAAATCTGGTTTGCTTAATATAAGAAATTAAAAATTATTTATACTTTTACTTTTGATATTTAAGTATATTTTAAATCCAAATACTTTTAGACTTTTTCTCAAGTAGAATTTTACTGGGTGACTACCTCTACTTGAGTAATTTTCTATTCAGGTATCTTTACTTTTACTCAAGTTTGACAGTTTGGTACTTTTTCCACCACTGGATAAACGTATTGACAGTAATATTTTGTTGTGAGAGAAATCTGATATTGCTAACGGTTGAAGTCTGTCTTTAAGACCCCACTGGGCACACACTGGTTGAAGAAACGTTGTTTCCACCAACGTGGAATTCCTGTAGCCAGACAATGACACCTGGTTTAAAGACGTGAGGTCCTCTGGCAAATAACTATATACATTTCCAGCTTCACAAGAAAGGCACGACGTGGAATAGATGTTGAATTGACGTCTGTGCCCAGTGAGACAGTTGTACAGAGCTGAGGAGCGTGTGTGGACCTTATGTAGGCCTACAATGGTGTTTATCTTGGCCTGAGCCAGTGTACTGGAATATATTGACTGAGTTGGCTAGCATGAGTAAGCTAGCATGAGTAAGCTAGCATGAGTAAGCTAGCGTGAGTAAGCTAGCATGAGTAAACTAGCGTGAGTAAGCTAGCGTGAGTAAGCTGTGATGTATGACCAGTAGTTGTTCCTGTAAAAAATGCTACATTTATGACCGGCTTACATTTTCCATAGCAGTTGCATTTTGTTTTCTTGGATCTTATGATTAAGGTGTCCGACATACGGATAAACAGGGGTCAACCCATCCACTCACCTGTGACCTGACCTTGGTTAAGTGGCCTTACAGATAACTACTTGACCTACAGCATGTATTTTCTACATCCTGACCTTAAAACCCTTGAACGTCCAACTTATACACACACACACACACACACACACACACACACACACTGCACTGTCAAGTACTTTATACATAAACGTGACAACACATCCATTTGGTAACCTCCATACCACAACTAGTTGGTGGAAGGAAAAGGTGAGATGCTTCACAAGTGTTGTTATCGCCTAAAGGCCCGATCACTGATGAATAGCTACTGCATAGTTACTAAAGAAACACAAAGCCGAATACACATGTCTGTAGAGGTCAGTTGTTTAACATGTGTCTTACATCTCTGTCAAAATGACAGCATTTTTCTCCGCCTCAACTGAAGATAAAATAACAGGTAGTTCGCTCAGTACTTGGATGTAAAAAGTCCACGGGAAGAGTGCGCTTACAGTAAACTGTAGTCCTGACTCATTTAATGTGGAATCTCTCCAGATTGATGTTTGGAACAACATATGTGAATGGTGCAAATGGGACTCTTTACCACATATCGTCTTTGGAGGAGGTTTGTGGAGGACCTATACTCCCAGAAGAGCAAAAGGTTTTAAATCAAGTAAGACGTACCAATCTCTTTTTTGGTTGAAGTTTCCTTTTGATAAGAGAGTGTTCCTGTGGCACCCTCCAGATTGTATAGGGGAGAGTGGGGTAAGTTGAGCCATTTTTAACATTCAGCATCACTACATCAAGGCAAATATAGTAATATTTCAAACAAAGATATCTACATACATTTCAGGACATCGTGTATCACTGGAAATAATCACTATTTGTTTAAACAGAACAGTTTTGAAAACCTAGCTTGTCCCAAAAAAGTGGACTCTTGGCACACATGGGGTAAATTGAGCTTACGGACAGGGTAAATTGAGCTTATGGACAGGGTAAATTGAGCTTATGGACAGGGTAGGTTGAGCGGCCTTAGTGTCATGTATTGTCATGTTGTGTCTTTCTGTCCTTTCCTTTCACCCTGTCTCCCTCTGCTGGTCGTATTAGGTTACCTTTTCTCCCCCGCTTTCCCCCAGCTGTTCCTTGTCTCCTCTTGACTACCTCGTCACCCCTTCTCCCACCTGTTCCCCTTTTCCCTCTGATTAGTCCCCTATATCTCTCTCTGTTTTTGTTCCTGTCCTTGTCGGATTCTTGTTTGTTGTGTTTCATGCCTGAGCCAGACTATCGTCATGTTTGCTGTAACCTTGTCCTGTCCTGTCGGAATCTGCCGGTCTATCTGAGCCTACCTATGTTTGGTTATTAAAGAAGCTCTGTTTAAGTTAGTTCGCTTTTGGGTCCTCATTCACTCACCGTAACAGAAGAATCCGACCAAGAATGGACCCAGCGACTTCGGATCCTCTCCACTCAGCCGTCGAGATCCAGGGAGCGATGCTAGGCAGACACGAGCAGGAATTGTCTGCTGCTCGACATGCCGTTGAAACCCTGGCCACCCAAGTCTCCAACCTCACAGAACAGGTTCACCATCTCCGCCTCGATCCACCGGCCACTTCCAGGGCTTTCGAATCTCCGGAGCCCAGAATCAATAACCCGCCGTGTTACTCTGGGGAGCCCACTGAATGCCGCTCGTTCCTCACCCAGTGTGATATTGTGTTTTCTCTCCAGCCCAACACTTACGCCAGGAGCACTGCTCGTGTCGCCTACGTCATATCTCTCCTTACTGGACGGGCTCGTGAGTGGGGCACGGCAATCTGGGAGGCAAGGGCTGAGTGTACTAACCAGTATCAGGACTTTAAGGAGGAGATGATACGGGTTTTTGATCGATCTGTTTTTGGGGAGGAGGCTTCCAGGGCCCTGTCTTCCCTATGTCAAGGCAATCGATCCATAACTGACTACTCTATTGAGTTTCGCACTCTTGCTGCCTCCAGTGGCTGGAACGAGCCGGCTTTGCTCGCTCGTCTTCTGGAGGGTCTCCGCGCAGAGGTAAAGGATGAGATTCTCTCCCGGGAGGTTCCTTCCAGCGTGGATTCCTTGATTGAACTCGCTATTCGCATTGAGCGACGGGTTGATCTTCGTCACCGAGCTCGTGGAAAGGAGCTCGCGTTCTCCGTTGCCCCCCTCTCCGCATCACTACCATCTTCCTCTGCCGGCTCGGGAGCTGAGCCTATGCAGCTGGGAGGTATCCGCATCTCGACTAAGGAGAGGGAACGGAGAATCACCAACCGCCTCTGTCTCTATTGCGGTTCTGCTGGTCATTTTGTCACTTCATGTCCAGTAAAAGCCAGAGCTCATCAGTAAGCGGAGGGCTACTGGTGAGCGCTACTACTCCTGTCTCTCCTTCAAGATCCTGCACTACCTTGTCGGTCCATCTACGCTGGACCGGTTCGTCAGCTTCCTGCAGTGCCTTAATAGACTCTGGGGCGGAGGGCTGTTTTATGGACGAGACCTGGGCTCGGGAACATGACATTCCTCTCAGACAGTTAAGGGAGTCCACGGCCTTGTTCGCCCTGGATGGTAGTCCTCTCCCCAGGATTCAGCGTGAGACGCTACCTTTAACCCTCACTGTTTCTGGTAATCATAGCGAAACCATTTCTTTTTTAATTTTTCGTTCACCTTTTACACCTGTTGTTTTGGGCCATCCCTGGCTAGTTTGTCATAATCCTTCCATTAATTGGTCTAGTAATTCTATCCTCTCCTGGAACGTCTCTTGTCATGTGAAATGTTTAATGTCTGCTATCCCTCCTGTTTCCTCTGTCTCTTCTTCACAGGAGGAGCCTGGTGATTTGACAGGGGTGCCGGAGGAATATCACGATCTGCGCACGGTGTTCAGTCGGTCCAGGGCCACCTCTCTTCCTCCACACCGGTCGTATGATTGTAGTATTGATCTCCTTCCGGGAACCACTCCCCCCCGGGGTAGACTATACTCTCTGTCGGCTCCCGAACGTAAGGCTCTCGAGGATTATTTGTCTGTAGCTCTTGACGCCGGTACCATAGTCCCCTCCTCCTCTCCCGCCGGAGCGGGGTTTTTTTTTGTCAAGAAGAAGGACGGGTCTCTGCGTCCCTGCATAGATTATCGAGGGCTGAATGACATAACAGTGAAGAATCGTTATCCGCTTCCTCTTATGTCTTCAGCCTTCGAGATCCTGCAGGGAGCCAGGTTTTTCACTAAGTTGGACCTTCGTAACGCTTACCATCTCGTGCGCATCAGGGAGGGGGACGAGTGGAAGACGGCGTTTAACACTCCGTTAGGGCACTTTGAATACCGGGTTCTTCCTTTCGGCCTCGCTAACGCTCCAGCTGTCTTTCAGGCATTAGTCAATGATGTCCTGAGAGACATGCTGAACATCTTTGTTTTCGTTTACCTTGACGATATCCTGATTTTTTCACCGTCACTCCAGATTCATGTTCAGCACGTTCGACGTGTCCTCCAGCGCCTTTTAGAGAATTGTCTTTTTGTGAAGGCTGAGAAGTGCACTTTTCATGCCTCCTCCGTCACATTTCTCGGTTCTGTTATTTCCGCTGAAGGCATTAAGATGGATCCCGCTAAGGTCCAAGCTGTCATTGATTGGCCCGCCCCTAAGTCACGCGTCGAGCTGCAGCGCTTTCTCGGCTTCGCAAACTTCTATCGTCGTTTCATCCGTAATTTCGGTCAGGTGGCAGCTCTTCTCACAGCCCTTACTTCTGTCAAGACGTGCTTTAAGTGGTCCGTTTCCGCCCAGGGAGCTTTTGATCTCCTCAAGAATCGTTTTACATCCGCTCCTATCCTTGTTACACCTGACGTCTCTAGACAGTTCGTTGTCGAGGTTGACGCGTCAGAGGTGGGCGTGGGAGCCATTCTTTCTCAGCGCTCCCTCTCTGACGACAAGGTCCATCCATGCGCGTATTTTTCTCATCGCCTGTCGCCGTCGGAACGTAACTGATGTGGGAAACCGCGAACTGCTCGCCATCCGGTTAGCCCTAGGCGAATGGCGACAGTGGTTGGAGGGGGCGACCGTTCCTTTTGTCGTTTGGACTGACCATAGGAACCTTGAGTACATCCGTTCTGCCAAACGACTTAATGCGCGTCAGGCGCGTTGGGCGCTGTTTTTCGCTCGTTTCGAGTTCGTGATTTCTTATCGTCCGGGCTCTAAGAACACCAAGCCTGATGCTTTATCTCGTCTCTTCAGTTCTTCAGTAGCCTCCACTGACCCCGAGGGGATTCTCCCTGAGGGGCGTGTTGTCGGGTTGACTGTCTGGGGAATTGAGAGGCAGGTAAAGCAAGCGCTCACTCACACTCCGTCGCCGCGCGCTTGTCCTAGGAACCTTCTTTTCGTTCCCGTTCCTACTCGTCTGGCCGTTCTTCAGTGGGCTCACTCTGCCAAGTTAGCCGGCCACCCTGGCGTTCGGGGTACGCTTGCTTCCATTCGCCAGCGTTTTTGGTGGCCCACCCGGGAGCATGACACGCGTCGTTTCGTGGCTGCTTGTTCGGTCTGCGCGCAGACTAAGTCCGGTAACTCCCCTCCTGCCGGCCGTCTCAGGCCGCTTCCCATTCCCTCTCGACCGTGGTCTCACATCGCCTTAGATTTTGTCACCGGACTGCCTTCGTCAGCGGGGAAGACTGTTATTCTTACGGTTGTCGATAGGTTCTCTAAGGCGGCTCATTTCATTCCCCTTGCTAAGCTTCCTTCTGCTAAAGAGACGGCACAAATCATCATCGAGAATGTTTTCAGAATTCATGGCCTTCCGTCAGACGTTGTTTCGGACAGAGGTCCGCAATTCACGTCTCAATTTTGGAGGGAGTTTTGCCGTTTGATTGGGGCTTCCGTCAGTCTCTCTTCCGGCTTTCACCCCCAGTCTAACGGTCAAGCAGAACGGGCCAATCAGACTATTGGTCGCATCTTACGCAGTCTTTCTTTTCGCAACCCTGCGTCTTGGTCAGAACAGCTCCCCTGGGCAGAATACGCCCACAACTCGCTTCCTTCGTCTGCGACCGGGCTATCTCCTTTTCAGAGTAGCCTCGGGTACCAGCCTCCGCTGTTCTCGTCTCAGTTCGCCGAGTCCAGCGTCCCCTCCGCTCAGGCTTTTGTCCAACGTTGCGAGCGCACCTGGAAGAGGGTCAGGTCTGCACTTTGCCGTTATAGGACGCAGACTGTGAGGGCTGCTAATAAGCGTAGAACTAAGAGTCCTAGATATTGTCGCGGTCAGAGAGTTTGGCTCTCCACTCAGAACCTTCCCCTTAAGACGGCTTCTCGCAAGTTGACCCCGCGGTTCATTGGTCCGTTCCGTATTTCTCGGGTCATTAATCCTGTCGCAGTTCGACTTCTTCTTCCGCGATACCTTCGTCGCGTCCACCCGGTCTTCCATGTCTCCTGTATTAAGCCCGTTCTTCGCGCCCCCGCTCGTCTTCCCCCCCCCCCCCCATCCTTGTCGAGGGCGCACCCATCTACAGGGTCCGCAGGATTTTGGACATGCGTCCTCGGGGCCGTGGTCACCAGTACCTCGTTGATTGGGAGGGGTACGGTCCTGAGGAGAGGAGTTGGGTTCCCTCTCGGGACGTGCTGGACCGTGCGCTGATCGAGGATTTCCTCCGTTGCCGCCAGGTTTCCTCCTCGAGTGCGCCAGGAGGCGCTCGGTGAGTGGGGGGGTACTGTCATGTATTGTCATGTTGTGTCTTTCTGTCCTTTCCTTTCACCCTGTCTCCCTCTGCTGGTCGTATTAGGTTACCTTTTCTCCCCCGCTTTCCCCCAGCTGTTCCTTGTCTCCTCTTGACTACCTCGTCACCCCTTCTCCCACCTGTTCCCCTTTTCCCTCTGATTAGTCCCCTATATCTCTCTCTGTTTTTGTTCCTGTCCTTGTCGGATTCTTGTTTGTTGTGTTTCATGCCTGAGCCAGACTATCGTCATGTTTGCTGTAACCTTGTCCTGTCCTGTCGGAATCTGCCGGTCTATCTGAGCCTACCTATGTTTGGTTATTAAAGAAGCTCTGTTTAAGTTAGTTCGCTTTTGGGTCCTCATTCACTCACCGTAACACTTAGGGTAAGTGGGTGATGGTGTCCTGTGACAGTGTGTGATGGTGCTGGTAGGTCAAAGTTTAAATCAAGGAATGGGGGTGTGGTATATTGTATATCTTAAATATATGCCTACATTCAGATATACACTGAACAAAAATATAAACACAACATGTAAAGTGTAGGTCTGCTGTTTCATGAGCTGAATTAAAAGATCTCTGAAATATTCCATGCAAAAAGCTTATTTCTCAAAAATGTTGTGCACAAATTTGTTTACACCCCTGTTAGTGAGCATTTCTCATTTGCCAAGATAATCCATCCACCTGACAGGTGTGGCATATCATGAAGCTGATTAAACAGCATGATCATTACACAGGTGCACCTTGTGCTGGGGACAGTAAAAGGCCACTCTAAAATGTGCAGTTTTGTCACACAACACAATGCCACAGATGTCTCAATTTGGAGGGAGTTTGGCAATTGCCATGCTGACTGCAGGAATGTCCACCAGAGATGTTGCCAGAGAACTGAATGTAAGTGTCTTTCTCTACCATAAGAAACCCATTGTCATGCCAATGTTGTTTTAAAGATTTTGGCAGAACGTCCAACCGGCCTCACAACCGCAGAACACGTGTATGGCGTTGTGTGGGCGAGCGGTTTGCTGATGTCAACATTGTGAACAGTTTTACCCATGGTGGCACTGGGGTTATGGTATGGGCAGGCATAAGCTACAATGAACAATGAACTCAATTGCATTTTTCTCTATGGAAATTTGTATGCACAGAGATACCTTGACGAAATCCTGAGGCCCATTATCATGCCATTCATCCGCCGCCATCACCTCATGTTTCAGCATGATAATGCACGGTCCCATGTTACAAGGATATGTACACCATTCCTGGAACCTGAAAATGTCCCAGTTTTTCCATGACCTGCATACTCACCAGACTTGTCACCCATTGAGCAGGTTTGGGATGCTCTAGATCAAGGTGTACGACAGCGTGTTCCAGTTCCCGCCAATATCCATCTACTTCACACAGCCATGAAAGAGGAGTGGGACAGCATTCCACAGGCCACAATCAACAGCCTGGTCAACTCTATTCGAAGGAGATGTGTCGCACTGCATGAGGCAAATGGTCACATCAGATACTGACTGGTTTTCTGATCCAGGCCCCTACTTTTGTTTTTAAGGTATTTGTGTCCAACAGATACACATCTGCGTTCCCAGTCATGTGAAATCCATAGATTAGGGCCTAATGTATTTTTTTCAAATGACTGATTTCCTTATATGAACTGTAACTCAGTTTAAATCTTTGAAATTGTTGCATATTGCGTTTATATTTTTGATCAGTATACTGTACTCTGTTCAATATAACTTACCCTTCTATTTCTTGACTGTTGTTTCGATGTGCCAATTCGTAAGCAAGTTCTCTGCATTTGAGGCTACTAAAGCCCATGAAACTGGTCCACGAGATTCTTGATATGTTTAGCAAGTTCAGACTCCATGTCATCAGACCTTATTTACCTCTGCTACTCTATCCTCGCTTCTTTCACACAGGCACACATTCATTTTCCTTTTTGTCAATGTGCCTCTTCAGTGTCATTCATTCTATTTTATCATCCCTTGTTGCTCCTCGAATTAACTTCTCCCCTTATCTCTGTCTGTTTCTATTTTTCTTTCTTTCTTTCTTTCTCTCTTTATTTCTCTCTCTATCTTTCTCTGTCAAAGGAGTTTTGCGTATGGCTCTGATTTCCCTGCCTTATCACTGCCCTCTGGTGGTAGTCGATTGCCATAGCAGACTTGTAAAATGTTGGATCATAGCCATAGGATATTTTATTGTACAAGTGTATTAAATGTATGATATTATATTTTAATGTACAGGATATTCCATCCTTTATAATCCCTAATATAATTTACAAATACAATTTTGATCATAGTAGGACTACCTACACACCCGATGAGCCTGGATATGCAGGTCCAAAGGACAGTATTAGCATCAAAATAGCATGTATTAATATTTTATAACTGATACGTAGTATAAGTTGTTAATTGTGTATTGTTTCATGTTCCTGAAGGGTTCATGTGAATTAACAGTTTGGGATCCACTGCCATAATAGACCCTGCCTAGCAGGGTTGGGGTCAATTCCATTTCAATTCCAGTCAATTCAGCAAGTACACTGAAATTCCAATTCTAAGTCTCTTCAATGCTTTTCAATAAGGGCAATGTCGAATTGGAATTGGATTTTGGTTTACTTTCTGAATTGACTGGAATTAAAATGGAATTGACACCAACCCTTCTGTCTAGATCGAATGTACCAACTTTGAGATAAACATTGGGCTTGTTCCCACTAGAGGGCATCATTAACTGTTTTATCACCAAAGCCCCATATACTACCCACCACTGCGACCTGTATGCTCTCGTTGGCTGGACCTCACTACATATCCATTGCCATACCCATTGGCTCCAGGTCATCTGTAAGTCTTTGCTAGGTAAAGCCCAGTCGTATCTCAGCTCACTGGTCTCCATAGCAACACCCACCCATAGCACGCACTCCAGCAGGTACATTGCACTGGTTATCCCCAAAGCCAACACTTACTTTGGCTGCCTTTCCTTCCAGTTCTCTGCTGCTAATGACTGGAACAAATGGCAGAAATCTCTGAAGCTGGAGTCTTATATCTCCCTCTCTAACTTTAAGCTTCAGCTGTCTGAGCAGCTTACTGATCACTGTACCTGTACACAGCCAATCTGTAAATAGCACACCGGACTACCTCATCCCCATATTATTACTTACACTCTTGCTCTTTTGCACCCCGGTATCTCTACTTGCACATCATCATCTGTACATCTATCACTCCAGTATTAATGCTAAACTGTAATTATTTTTGCCTCTATGGCCTATTTATTGCCTACCTCCCTACTCTTCTACATTTGCACACACTGTACATAGATTTTTCTTTTCTTTTGTGTTACTGACTGTACATTTGTTTATGTGTAACTCTGTGTTGTTGTTTTTGTCGCACTGTTTTGCATTATCATTATCATCCTATAAGAGGTAATGGAATGAGTTCACAGTAACACAAGAGAGATCCTTAAGCGTTTCAATAAAATCATATGTATATTTTATTTATAAAACAAGTCTGCATTTATTTTACAAAATTATTCAAAATGTACAGCACCCTTTCAATGAAAGGGATTTTTGTCATTAAGTGTAGAAGGTGAAAATGAAATGAAAGTTTACATTTTCAGTCTTTGTAGAGGAGGGATCTCATGTGTAGTTTTAGCAAAGATGGTGGATAAATGAAGAGAGTTCACTCAGGCCTTCTACCATCGAAAATAAATAGTCAGTTCCGGTCTACTTAACTGGGTGTGTCTCCCATAGCCACCAATGCAATAGCAGCTAGGTCTGGTCTACTTACAGTACTTCATTGACTTTCATTGAACCAGAAAAAAACAGCAATTGGGGTGTCTCGCTTCCTCTTCCATTTCTGGTTTTGTGTTGGCTTCAGTGTCTGCCAATATCTTGCAAATACTAAAGCAACACTGGAGAAATGCATAGAACTTGTGTTGAAACCTTGCAGTCTATCTATGAAGCAGTCCTTGACTTTTACATTAGAAAGTGCAATTCAAAGAAAAACTGAAATGTTTGTCTAGTTTGAGATTACATTTTAAAGGGATAGAGATGTCAAGTGTATATATATATATATATATATATACATACTCAGGTTTTAAAACAGGTTTTAGAACAATTGATTTTAGAACAATTGATTTTTGAGGTGACATGTTTGTGAATGACACGTGACACAGTCTGCCGCTATGGAAACCAGTCAACCTCCAACAGTCGGTAACCATGTCCTCTAGGTCAGAAAGCTGTTATGCAAACGTCTGTTTCATACGTTACCTATTTGCTTTGTACAGATGACAAACTTAGCAACACCAGTAAAGTACACATTCTGTACTGTACAATGACTGTACAATGTAATATGCATGCCCTGAAACTCCTCTCTGTTCCTGTGATCTGTTGAACATTTAAAACCGAAGATGACTAATAGCACCTCATTAAAGGTCGTCTGTTCATGTAAACATGGCCTAGGTATGAAGCAGACAGACAGGGGAGAATCAGGTGTCCCATTCTTCCACTGATTATAGATGGAAGAGACAGAGAGTGTGATACCAAGATGCATACAAAGACTCCCAGTCAGTCCCCATTTATAGGGAATAAAGAACAAAGATCTCTGGCTGGATTGACACAGACGACATGTCCCAGTGGGATGCACTGCCCTCCATCTCTATGAGTGTTACTGAGTGTGATAGAGGGCACCGTATGAAATGGTGTGACCAATGAGGGAGAGGCAGAGAACGTCTTCTGTGTTTGAGTGTGCATGAATTAGTTTAATAGAGAAAGCCATGAATTTTTGGTGTGTATGCATGTGTGTGTGTGAACTTTGTTTCCCAGCTCAGAGGTTCTCGTTGCTAGGCTCGTGACCAGGGAACAGATCAGGGGTTTCTGCTAACGTGGCCCTGACCTTCTTCTTCTCTTTAAAACGTCCTGAGTGGGACACTTTGACATGGCGTCCCTTGGTGGTGGTCTTATCCACTATCCTCTCCAGACGTGCGTTCAACTGGCTGTCCTCTGTGGCGCCCTCTACTGGCCCGGGGGCTCCGCCGTGGGGTGTGGTATTGCTGCCGTACTCCGCTGGGATCTCGTACAGTACCTTGGGCTCCGACTTCTTCTTACGTAGGAAGGTGAGCTTCCACCAGCCAGGCGATGGGTCAGCCATGACCACACACAGAGAGAGGAGGGAGAGCGGGATGTAAGAATGGAGGGGCCTTGGGTTGGTGTAGGGAGAGAAAGAGCGAGAGAAGTTTAGTAATAAGTTAGTTAACTGTAGCTTTATAGCTCCAACGTTTACAATGAAGATGGATCAGACATGAGTCATGACCTCTCAGAGAGAAGAATGAGGGAGGGAGGGAGAGTTACGTAAATCCCTTCACTACTCCCTTCCCATTCCCCATTCAAACTCCTGCCACACCTCTTACCATAAGCCCTAACCACAGTAACCTGACTCCCAACACTGCCCAGCTCAGATCGATCTGTGTCAGATAGATCTGTGTCAGGGGGAACAGACTGAGCTCTCCTGAATATTTCAGGGGAACTCAATAGGCACCATATGGTGGAGTGATGACAGGGCACCGCTGGTGATTGGGTTACTCCTATTGTGTGTTGGCCAAGCTAAACGTGCTGGCTGCTAATACAGCGCCTCATATTTCAGCTAAACCCTTTCTACGATGGGGTAACACTCACGGGTTGCCCAATCTCTGGTACTGAGGTGCTGCTCTTTAAATAGCAAGCGCCGTGCTAACATTGTCACTACTTCTGCCACTACTACTGCCATTATCAGTCCCTCTACCATTGTCACTACTTCTGCCACTACTACTGCCATTACTACTGCCATTATCAGTCCCTCTACCATTGTCACTACTTCTGCCACTACTACTGCCATTATCAGTCCCTCTACCATTGTCACTACTTCTGCCACTACTACTGCCATTATCAGTCCCTCTACCATTGTCACTACTTCTGCCACTACCACTGCCATTATCAGTCCCTCTACCATTGTCACTACTTCTGCCACTACTACTGCCATTATCAGTCCCTCTACCATTGTCACTACTTCTGCCACTACTACTGCCATTATCAACCCCTCTACCATTGTTGCCACCACTATCACAATAGATATGACTACTACTGCTACTACATCGACTAATGCTAATGCAAACCTGAGATTGGGGTTAGTTCCATTCTGATGCAGTCATTTCTGATCATTAATACACTTCTGTTTCCAGCTGAAATCCCCCCTGCAAAATTATTCAGCCCCTTTACTTTCAGTGCAGCAAACTCTCTCCAGAAGTTCAGTGAGGATCTCTGAATGATCCAATGTTGACCTAAATGACTAATGATGATAAATACAATCCACCTGTGTATAATCAAGTCTCCGTATAAATTCACCTGCACTGTGATAGTCTCAGAGGTCCGTTAAAAGCGCAGAGAGCATCATGAAGAACAAGAAACACACCAGGCAGGTCCGAGATACTGTTGTGAAGAAGTTTAAAGCCGGATTTTAGATACAAAAAGATTTCCCAAGCTTTAAACATCCCAAGGAGCACTGTGCAAGTGATAATATTGAAATGGAAGGAGTATCAGACCACTGCAAATCTACCAAGACCTGGCCGTCCCTCTAAACTTTCAGCTCATACAAGGAGAAGACTGATCAGAGATGCAGCCAAGAGGCCCATGATCACTCTGGATGAACTGCAGAGATCTACAGCTGAGGTGGGAGACTCTGTCCATAGGACATCAATCAGTTGTATATTGCACAAATCTGGCCTTTATGGAAGAGTGGCAAGAAGAAAGCCATTTCTTAAAGATATCCATAAAAAGTGTTGTTTAAAGTTTGCCACAAGCCACCTGGGAGACACACCAAACATGTGGAAGAAGGTGCTCTGGTCAGATGAAACCAAAATGGAACTTTTTGGCAACAATGCAAAACGTTACATCCCCACTGTCAAACATGGTGGTGGCAGCATCATGGTTTGGGCTTTCTTTTCTTCAGCAGGGACAGGGAAGATGGTTAAAATTGATGGGAAGATGGATGGAGCCAAATACAGGACCATTCTGGAAGAAAACCTGATGGAGTCTGCAAAAGACCTGAGACTGGGACGGAGATTTGTCTTCCAACAAGACAATGATCCAAAACATAAAGCAAAATCTACAATGGAATGGTTCAAAAATAAACATATCCAGGTGTTAGAATGGCCAAGTCAAAGTCCAGACCTGAATCCAATCGAATCTATGGAAAGAACTGAAAACTGCTGTTCACAAATGCTCTCCATCCAACCTCACTGAGCTCGAGCTGTTTTGCAAGGAGGAATGGGAAAAAATGTCAGTCTCTCGATGTGCAAAACTGATAGAGACATACCCCAAGCGACTTACAGCTGTAATCGCAGCAAAAGGTGGCGCTACAAAGTATTAACTTAAGGGGGCTGAATAATTTTGCATGCCCAATTTTTCAGTTTTTGATTTGTTAAAAAAGTTTGAAATGTCCAATAAATGTCGTTCCACTTCATGATTGTGTCCCACTTGTTGTTGATTCTTCACAAAAAAATAGTTTTATATCTTTATGTTTGAAGCCTGAAATGTGGCAAAAGGTCGCAAAGTTCAAGGGGGCCGAATACTTTCGCATGGCACTGTATATATATATATATATACTTAAGCACTTTACACCACTGAACCTAGTGACTTTTGGCCTGATAGCTGAGGGTTGGGTTTGCGTGTGTAGATGAACAAGCGGAAGCCAAGACAGATTTTCTTCTCTCATGACAAAACAGCGGATACACTTGGCCAACATGTTCATGTTTGAGTTCCTTTGACTGGTTTCCTGCCAGGGAGAAACGTTCAGAGGCAAAGCTAGTCTGGGCTACAAAGTCTTTTTATCTGCCTCAGCATAATAGCCCGTCTAAGATATGTCTTGAATATCTGGCTTTAGGTGAGATCATTTCTTGTTTACAGTTGATAGTTTTACTGGTCAATTGTTATTCAAGCTGACATATTTGTAAGGATAAATAGCTTATCTGGGTTTACTAACACATATGTCAGTCACCGGACTTTCTAGTACTGCCCTATGTGTGGGTGGTTATCTTACAGTCAAAGTGCAACCCACTTTATGACCCTTCTCAAGCGGTTTTCCTTATTAGTTCTATTGCCCATTATATTGCCCATTGAAATGCCAGTCAGCGACATTCAACATAGCTCATTCTCAGGTCATCCACCCTGTCTGTCTTTCCGTAATTCCATCCACCTCTTGTCTTTTAGCCATCAGTAACCTAGATTTCCCACATCACCCCCTCCTCAGAGCAGAACCTCCGTCAAGTAGCGGGACCATGTCCTGGACTAGTCGTTGGTACAGCCAGTCCAGCTCAGCAGACAAGGTTCCTTCCAGTAAAGCTCCAAGTACTGAGTTGGATTAAATGATGTCATGAGGAATTCCATAAGAAAACATGAAATCTCAATTTTAGAGAATGTCACGACTCCCACCGCAGGTGGCTCCTCTTCCTGTTCGGGCGGCGGTCGTCGTCACCGGTCTACTAGCCGCCACCGATCCCTTTTCCCTTTTCTATTGGTTTTGTCTTATTGGTTACACCTGTTTCTTGTTTAGGTTTTTAGCTGGGCTATTTAAGCCGGTAAGGCCCGCCTGCTCTTTGTGCAGGCATATTTTTCTTCTGTGTTTGTGTGTGGTAGTGCGTTTCAGTTTTGGTTTTTCTCCGGACTGGTTAGGTGCTGGTTTTGGGCCGGTAATTTATGTGCGCCCTGTATTGGCCGTGTGCTATTTTCTCTGTGCCGGAAATTAAAGCATTGTTCTGTACCTTCTGCCTCCTGCGCCTGACTCCGCACCCACTACGCCTAAGTGCGTCACAGAGATTCATTCATTTTATGGCTGTGGCTGTGTGGCGTGACTATTTGGAATGGCCAAAGGCTAGGCCAGAGGCAATCCCTTCAAGGTAACAATGATCATGCCCATATTCCTTATCCAGAAAATCGATCAAACAATCAGAATCACAATTTCACTCCATTACAGGTAGTAAACCTGCACTTAGAGCCCAGATTTCTAGTGAGACCGTATCACCGTACACTCTGTAGAAATCCTTCCAGTCATGTGGAAAGTCTACGCTATGGTAAACATCCACCTGTGTGTGCAGACTGGGGTTAACGCCACTGATAGGAAAGTCACCTTTGGTGATAACTCTGTCTGCAATAAAGCCTATAGCTCCATTCCCATGCAAACGTTAGACTCTTATCTGGGAATTCAAATATTTACGAAATGTGGAGCATGGTCAAGCATGAGGGGAAAGTCCCTAAAAAATTACAACCTCACTTCTCGTGCATCTGTCAAACTATTGCATTAAGCAGGCTTTGACACAACAGTGGCCAATATGCTGGCCATTAGGGCAGTGGTCAAGCCCTCTAAGGATATACTATACGTGTTTTGGTATGTGTTAAATTGATGCGAAGAGTAAGATGTCAAGGCGAGTTACGCAAATGACGGTGTCATGTTGGTATTTTACAGCTGACGTAGTTTGCGGGAGCGTTGTATTGAATCCATACAAATGTCGACACATCGGCATACGGTCACCAAGGCACAGTGCAATCAGTTAGGTGCAGTGTGTGCTAACAGCTTAGTGTTTACTCAGTGTGTGTACGGTCAACAGGCTCAGCGTTCAAAGGTCCTTATTGCTAACTGGGCCCAAGGAAGCCTATCGTGTCTGAAGTCCACTTTCAGTCAGTTTAAGAGGTGTCCATCTGAATGAGGTATGTTGCGTGAAGGGTGCAGCAAGCACAACAAGCTCTTCAAATTTGATCATCCATATTTTGTTATTGCAATCTTGCTGTACATCTGGCAAAATGTTGTTAATTGTGTACTGTCAAGGTACAGCTTAGGGTGTGTGTGTGTATGTGTGTACGTGTGTTCACAAGAATAGTAAACAAACAAAAGATGTTGTTGGTCCCCACAAACTTAAATGCTATTGGTTGGGGGTTTAGGGTTAAAGTTAGAATTAGTGTTAGGGTTAGGGTTAGGAGCCTGGGTTAGTTTTAGAGTTAGGAGCCTGGGTTAGTTTTAGGTTTAGGAGCTAGGGCTAGGTTTAGGGTTAAGGTTAGCGTTAGGTTTAGGGTTAGGGTTAGGAGCCTTGGTTAGTTTTAGGTTTAGGAGCTAGGGCTAGAATTAGGTTTAGGGTTAAGGTTAGTGTTAGGTTTAGGGTTTGGGAAAATAAAATTTTGAATGGGACTGAATTGTGTGTCCCCACAAGGTGATTGTACAATACTGTGTGTGTGTGTGTGTGAGCAATAACCTCACCTGTGTATATGTAGAGATCTGGAGGCGAACTTCCTCCCAAAGCTTAATAGTTTATGGGAGAAACCCTGCTAGCAAAGCCAAATTCATTGATTCAAATATCAGATCATTCCCACTCCAATATCCACTTCAGAATCCTCTTCCACGCTTATCCTTTTACTGCTGTCCTTCCCTTCGTCTTCTTCGTCCTCCCCTGTTCAGTCTATTCTCTCTCTCTCTCTCTGATAGTCAGGTGTAGAGCTACAGGTACAACCTTTGTCCCTCCTCCTGTCACACAAATACACACTCAGCTGAGTTGAACACTATAGACTCCACCCACTGGGACTTGGGCAAACACAACCAGGGTGACAGTGAGACGAGGAGAGCGTAGATAGACGCTCAGTAGATCCGCTCGACCCATTACATGTTCTGCCAAATCACTCTGCCAACACGTTCACCGTGTCTGCTGGTCCAGTCAGACAGAAGGCTTGGTAATACCAACTATGCAAAGCCTTGAGAGGTGAGAGAGGACCATTGTTGTTTATGGTTATACCGGAGATCTGCACGCCCTTAGATATCATGTTGTGTCCATGTCGATTTTCATCATGCCTGGCGTTATAGTTTCCAATACTCCCTCAGAAGTAGGACATCAGTTCATACAGTGCCTTGCGAAAGTATTCGGCCCCCTTGAACTTTGCGACCTTTTGCCACATTTCAGGCTTCAAACATAAAGATAGAAAACTGTATTTTTTTGTGAAGAATCAACAACAAGTGGGACACAATCATGAAGTGGAACGACATTTATTGGATATTTCAAACTTTTTTAACAAATCAAAAACTGAAAAATTGGGCGTGCAAAATTATTCAGCCCCTTTACTTTCAGTGCAGCAAACTCTCTCCAGAAGTTCAGTGAGGATCTCTGAATGATCCAATGTTGACCTAAATGACTAATGACGATAAATACAATCCACCTGTGTGTAATCAAGTCTCCGTATAAATGCACCTGCACTGTGACAGTCTCAGAGGTCCGTTAAAAGCGCAGAGAGCATCATGAAGAACAAGGAACACACCAGGCAGGTCCGAGATACTGTTGTGAAGAAGTTTAAAGCCGGATTTGGATACAAAAAGATTTTCCAAGCTTTAAACATCCCAAGGAGCACTGTGCAAGCGATAATATTGAAATGGAAGGAGTATCAGACCACTGCAAATCTACCAAGACCTGGCCGTCCCTCTAAACTTTCAGCTCATACAAGGAGAAGACTGATCAGAGATGCAGCCAAGAGGCCCATGATCACTCTGGATGAACTGCAGAGATCTACAGCTGAGGTGGGAGACTCTGTCCATAGGACAACAATCAGACGTATATTGCACAAATCTGGCCTTTATGGAAGAGTGGCAAGAAGAAAGCCATTTCTTAAAGATATCCATAAAAAGTGTCGTTTAAAGTTTGCCACAAGCCACCTGGGAGACACACCAAACATGTGGAAGAAGGTGCTCTGGTCAGATGAAATCAAAATTGAACTTTTTGGCAACAATGCAAAACGTTATGTTTGGCGTAAAAGCAACACAGCTCATCACCCTGAACACACCATACCCACTGTCAAACATGGTGGTGGCAGCATCATGGTTTGGGCCTGCTTTTCTTCAGCAGGGACAGGGAAGATGGTTACAATTGATGGGAAGATGGATGGAGCCAAATACAGGACCATTCTGGAAGAAAACCTGATGTAGTCTGCAAAAGACCTGAGACTGGGACGGAGATTTGTCTTCCAACAAGACAATGATCCAAAACATAAAGCAAAATCTACAATGGAATGGTTCAAAAATAAACATATCCAGGTGTTAGAATGGCCAAGTCAAAGTCCAGACCTGAATCCAATCGAGAATCTGTGGAAAGAACTGAAAACTGCTGTTCACAAATGGTCTCCATCCAACCTCGCTGAGCTCGAGCTGTTTTGCAAGGAGGAATGGGAAAAAATGTCAGTCTCTCGATGTGCAAAACTGATAGAGACATACCACAAGCGACTTACAGCTGTAATCGCAGCAAAAGGTGGCGCTACAAAGTATTGACTTAAGGGGGCTGAATAATTTTGCACGCCCAATTTTTCAGTTTTTGATTTGTTAAAAAAGTTAGAAATATCCAATAAATGTCGTTCCACTTCATGATTGTGTCCCACTTGTTGTTGATTCTTCACAAAAAAATACAGTTTTCTATCTTTATGTTTGAAGCCTGAAATGTGGCAAAAGGTCGCAAAGTTCAAGGGGGCCGAATACTTTCGCAAGGCACTGTATGTAACCAAAAGGCTTAGCCCTCGGATGCTTTACGGAAGTGCATCTTCATGGCTTCAATTTGTATTGGCATCATTGTTGGATGTCAACGTGTTGTTCAAAAGCTCTTGGATACATAAACCACACGTGTATCAATATCCCTCGCCTGAATATACAACACACACGTTCAGACACATACAACGACCGGGGCAAAAAAATATATACTTCGTATTTTTATCCGAAGGGTAAGACAGCAGAAGTCTCGTACAACCCTCTCCAATATCCCCAAAAAGTGAAACCTAAGCAAACACAAACGTCGGCTACACAATAAAACCATCTCAAAGACAGCTTGTGAGAAGGCTTGAAACTGGCAGATCACATGTCAGTTGAAAACATCCTTATGACCCAAAATGGCTGCCATTAAAACCAATGAGGCCTATATAAGCCAGCTCGTCTCTCCCCGCAAGCCTAGAGAGCATGGCTCCTTGTGTCCAGCTCCAAGTAGTCAACCGTCTGTTTGCTGAGGCCCATAAACCTGTGATTGTGTGATTACGTGTCTCTAGAAGGGCGATGTGGACAAACAACACAATCGAGGCGTGTCTTTTGGGTGATCGTGTTTGTTGTTTCATATACATGTTTCGCCAGTGACTTTCCCTGAAGCATAAGGGTGACAGTGGGCAGTTTCTCTGACTATCTACATCGTGTAGGCTACAACTTGAACCAACACAGATGTGAACCCATTATCCTATATCATAATATCCTGTTTTGACTATCTGAACTCTACAATAAAACATTTATTTGACACAGCGCTATGAGCATTATTGAAAGATCAGATTGAAGAGGGAGGAAATAGGCCTGAGCAGCGCCCCTGTCCTATCAATCTCTGCCACGGGGCACATCATGTAAAACTCCCAACAATGCCATCCTTAGATCTCAAGCATATCTCAGCTTCATATCAGTTTGCATGTTCTGGGCAGAAGTGGTCATGCTCCCTCCCTCCCTCTCTTTGATCTCATCTCTCTGTCTCTCTCTCCCTCTCTCTCCCCCTTTCTAGGATAGGCTGGGCGTGTGCCTCGGCAGTGTTTTATTGGCAGATGCCTGGAAAACAAACACAATTGATAGGGACACACCATCCAACACCCAACAGCGCTGTCTTTTACCAGCACTGCACAAGGGTTCACGTGGCTCTATACATACTGTTCCTTCTGACCTCTGACCCCAAATGAGTGTTTCAGTTCTTCAAACCAATAGATGTTTGGAGAAGGAGAAAGGGCCAAAGGGGTCACGTGTGTGGTAATATGTGACAGAGAGGGGCAGAGAGGAGGAGAATGATTATCTATGCATAATCACTTTACCCCTACCTACATGTACAAATTACCTCAACTAACCTGTACCCCCACACATTGACTCAGTACCAGCACCCCCTGTATATAGTTACTTTTTATTTTATTTTTGACTTTAGTTCATTTAGTAAATATTTTCTGAAATCTCTTTCTTGAACTGCATTGATGGTTAAGGGTATTTCACGGTAATACCTGTTGTATTCGGCGCATGTGACAAATACAATTTGATTTGATTTGAACTTCAAGGTGACAGGGGCCTTGGACAGAGGGCAGCATGTTGCCCTACAAACGGAGCCTTGTTGATCACAGAAAGCACAGAACAATTCTGCTCTGGTCTGTACCTGGGTTGGGAAAATGGGAGTGAACTTTACCTCTACGACTGGGTGCTAGTTGATGATACTGGTTTGGAGTACTTGGTGGATAACAAGAGAGCTGGGGGAGAAAATAAACCGTAGAGACAATGTCATTCACTTGTGAGAGAAGATCTGATTAAATATCCCTTGTAATCAACAGCAACGTTACCGTTCGCTGCTGCCAATTTGACGTGACTGTTTGCTGAGACTGGATTATCAACTCTACGTGAAAATATAGTCAAGTGCCCACGCACTGAAATGTTCATTCAAAGCAGGACAGAACTGTAGCGACGTAGATAAGCAAACGCGTCCCGGCATCAATCACAACTGTCTCGCAGATAAAGGAAAGCCGTGCCAACGAGCCAAACAGAAGAGTCTTTCCTGTCAAACTGATTCTACGTGCAGTATAATCTACCTGTCAATCTACTAGAGAAGCTGGCACTATCGCATCGCACTGTAAAGGCATGTCAATACAATATGCACTGCGTTTTACACTAGATGTATGTTATTCTTGTCATGTTGCCTGTGTGAGTGTCTGTAGTGTTTTGATTTCGATATGTTGTTGGTTAGGCATGTGTTGTTGGGCGTTGTCTGCCAATAATCAACCAGTGGGTATAAATAGTTTGAGTTGAAATGGTTTTTGCAACAGTACCTCCTTGTGGACAGAGATTAGAACTGCACATACACACAATGGCAGAAGAGACATTGCAAGGATTCTATCACATTGCCCCCCACCTCCCCCCAAAAAAGGCAATGTGACCTCTCTAAAATAAACTGTAATAGTCTCTCTTTGTGATCTACCACAGGTGCCAGACTAGGCATTTGGGTCAAATATTTCCTTAGTACAACAAGCCCCACTAGCAATAGAGACTATCAAATAGCATGTCACCGGATGTAGTACTCACATTACCCAGCAGAGAGCATCCAACCAGCATTGTACATGACATCACTGGGCACTGCTGGGCTCTCTGCCATCACACACAGGGCTGGCACTCTGCCATGGCAGTAACTTCACTCGTGCTGTCCTGCTGGTGGCAGACCTCTAAAGCGATTAGGCCGTGCTGCTCTCTGGCGCTAGGAAACCTCCATGGCACCACCGTGCTGCTCTCCCATGTGGCACATTGGCTGTGGGTCCACCGGGTCAGTCTAGCACAGCTAGGAACTCTGGGTCTTTCTCCAAGTCCTGGGGAGCGTCTTACAGACTTACAGACTACAGTCCACTGGTTGCTAGTGGGGCTTGTTGTACCACGACGCCACCAAAATGACTGATGTCAGGAGAAGAACCAGGTTGAGTATGTTAGGTGTTTTTTTTCGTCTCTCGTACCAGTGGCTGTTGTCTGCGCAAACGAGATGGTTGAAGTTGTAAAGGGAGTCTTAAAGTAACACTGCCACCCCGTGGTCTTACCCTATCGTTGCAGGGAAGCTGATCATATGGGGACAATGGTTTGAAAGGTTTTTGTACTGTCTTTGTTTGCGGTAGTATGGTGATAGGACACCAGGTGGCAGTTGAGCATATTTACACTCAAAACCTTGTGATTTCATAATAACAGTTGAGAATGTTCTGTATGTTTTACGATTCAGACACACAGTTTAGAAATACAGTATTCAACTCAATCAGAGGAAACAGCAGTGAAGACCATTGGGTGGATCATTGGTAGAATAATGAAGAGGGAGAGTGGAGGGAAGAGGGGAGAGCGATGTTTATTTATTTTCCCTTTTGTACTGTAATTATTTGCACATAGTTACAGCACTGTATATAGCCACAATATGACATTTGAAATGCCTCTATTCCTTTTGAACTTTTGTGAGTGTAATGTTTACTGTCCATTTTTATTATTTATTTCAGTTTTGTTAATAATCTATTTCACTTGCTTGGCAATGTCAACATATGTTTCCCATTCCAGTAAATCCCTTTGAATTGAGAGAGTGAGAGAGAGAGGTGCTCTGTAAATGTGATTCTGAAGGAGGGCTGTCCCCTTAAGCACAAGGTAGCCCCCTTCACTCTCCTCTCTCGCTCTCCTTCCCCTCTCTCCTCTCTCGCTTTCCTTCCCCTCTCTCCTCTCGCGTGCGACTCCATTTTAATTTCACAGCAGAGAGGGCTTAATTCATGGCAGTGGGTACCCCAGTGCCACCCCCCCCCCCCCCCCCCCCCCCGTCTCTCTCTCTCTGTCAAGCAGGACACTCAAAGCACTGTTACATCCTCCTGCTTCCCTCCATCCCTCTATCCCTCCTTCCCTCTCTTCATGCCCACCCCATCACTCCAGTCGCTCGTTACCGAGGGCGGCGGAGGAGGCACAGTGAATGATGGGAGCCATCCATTAGAACCCCACCACCACCCTCTGTCCTACACACACACGCACACTCATACACACACACCTGACTCACAAATACACACCCACCCCCTAACACAAATGTATGCACACACACACTCACAACAACCACCTCAAACACACAGACAGACGAAATGCGTGGGAGTAACAGAGGAGGTGTAAGCCGTGCTTTAACGGCCTCTTCCTCTCCAGTCCGGTCCAATATGCACCAGTGTTACCGGTTACAATGGGAGTGGGGGATAGAGTGTGCCGGGGTGGGGATAAAGCATCAGACTACACCCCGGTTTCTATTCTCCTCTTGCAGCGCTGGTCATGTCTGTAACACGTTTGACACAACCAATTCGTAGCATTCCTTTATTGATTGGCAGTGACGTATTTTCTGTTTTGTTACTTTTCTGTTTATCTTCAACACCTCCGGGCCCTGCCCAGTGGTTCACCCATTCAGTCATACTGTAGAATGGTCCTTCTTTTCTGTTTACCTTCAACACCTCCGGGCCCTGCCCAGTGGGTCACCCATTCAGTCATACTGTAGAATGGTCCTTCTTTTCTGTTTACCTTCAACACCTCCGGGCCCTGCCCAGTGGGTCACCCATTCAGTCATACTGTAGAATGGTCCTTCTTTTCTGTTTACCTTCAACACCTCCGGGCCCTGCCCAGTGGGTCACCCATTCAGTCATACTGTAGAATGGTCCTTCTTTTTTGTTTACCTTCAACACCTCCGGGCCCTGCCCAGTGGTTCACCCATTCAGTCATACTGTAGAATGGTCCTTCTTTTCTGTTTACCTTCAACACCTCCGGGCCCTGCCCAGTGGTTCACCCATTCAGTCATACTGTAGAATGGTCCTTCTTTTCTGTTTACCTTCAACACCTCCGGGCCCTGCCCAGTGGTTCACCCATTCAGTCATACTGTAGAATGGTCCTTCTTTTCTGTTTACCTTCAACACCTCCGGGCCCTGCCCAGTGGTTCACCCATTCAGTCATACTGTAGAATGGTCCTTCTTTTCTGTTTACCTTCAACACCTCCGGGCCCTGCCCAGTGGTTCACCCATTCAGTCATACTGTAGAATGGTCCTTCTTTTCTGTTTACCTTCAACACCTCCGGGCCCTACCCAGTGGGTCACCCATTCAGTCATACTGTAGAATGGTCCTTCTTTTCTGTTTACCTTCAACACCTCCGGGCCCTACCCAGTGGGTCACCCATTCAGTCATACTGTAGAATGGTCCTTCTTTTCTGTTTACCTTCAACACCTCCGGGCCCTACCCAGTGGGTCACCCATTCAGTCATACTGTAGAATGGTCCTTCTTTTCTGTTTACCTTCAACACCTCCGGGCCCTGCCCAGTGGTTCACCCATTCAGTCATACTGTAGAATGGTCCTTCTTTTCTGTTTACCTTCAACACCTCCGGGCCCTGCCCAGTGGGTCACCCATTCAGTCATACTGTAGAATGGTCCTTCTTTTCTGTTTACCTTCAACACCTCCGGGCCCTGCCCAGTGGGTCACCCATTCAGTCATACTGTAGAATGGTCCTTCTTTTCTGTTTACCTTCAACACCTCCGGGCCCTGCCCAGTGGGTCACCCATTCAGTCATACTGTAGAATGGTCCTTCTTTTCTGTTTACCTTCAACACCTCCGGGCCCTGCCCAGTGGTTCACCCATTCAGTCATACTGTAGAATGGTCCTTCTTTTCTGTTTACCTTCAACACCTCCGGGCCCTGCCCAGTGGTTCACCCATTCAGTCATACTGTAGAATGGTCCTTCTTTTCTGTTTACCTTCAACACCTCCGGGCCCTGCCCAGTGGTTCACCCATTCAGTCATACTGTAGAATGGTCCTTCTTTTCTGTTTACCTTCAACACCTCCGGGCCCTGCCCAGTGGTTCACCCATTCAGTCATACTGTAGAATGGTCCTTCTTTTCTGTTTACCTTCAACACCTCCGGGCCCTGCCCAGTGGTTCACCCATTCAGTCATACTGTAGAATGGTCCTTCTCTTCTGTTTACCTTCAACACCTCCGGGCCCTACCCAGTGGGTCACCCATTCAGTCATACTGTAGAATGGTCCTTCTTTTCTGTTTACCTTCAACACCTCCGGGCCCTACCCAGTGGGTCACCCATTCAGTCATACTGTAGAATGGTCCTTCTTTTCTGTTTACCTTCAACACCTCCGGGCCCTACCCAGTGGGTCACCCATTCAGTCATACTGTAGAATGGTCCTTCTTTTCTGTTTACCTTCAACACCTCCGGGCCCTGCCCAGTGGGTCACCCATTCAGTCATACTGTAGAATGGTCCTTCTTTTCCGTTTACCTAAATAGCCACTTCCCATTTCAAATTGTGGGTAATCGAGGAGTATCAGCGCCGCAATAACTCATGATGATGATGACGACGATGATGTTCCTACAGTAACATCATTCATGGTCAAAGCTGTGATGACAGAAAGATGCTGGTGACACTAACGACTGTGCGAATGTCGGTAATGGTCACAGTGACGGTAATGGCAAGCGTGATGACATCGGTATTGGCAAGATAGTGGATAACACTAGTTGGAAGCATAAAAGTACAAACCACATAGAGTCCCAGGAGTGTTTTTTTTCCCTTTCTACATGTAGTAGGTGAGCTAACCGGCACTTCCTCTCCGTTGATGGACAGATAGGCCAAACATCGAGTTTCAGAATCCAATCTGAGGCTGCTAGAGCTGCTGCTTAATATACAAAGCACTGTCACCACTCTCCGCTAGTGTCAACATCCCATCACATCTTGACAACTGGGATTGTTTCCAAGATCAACTGACATGGAATGGAAAAGTTTCATTTGGTTCAGCAAAATATGTTCAATTGATACAACAAGAGAGTAACACAGTAGCACTCACGCATGCAGGCACGCACGCACACACACACACACACACACACACTCACAGAAACACGCCTATCAAAAGTCAACAGAGAAAACCAGTCAAAAGCCCATCTTTTTAAATCAAATCTCCTCATCCTGCCCATCCCCCTCCCCCCCCCCCCCCTCTACCTTCCCTCCTATCCCTCCCTCCCATTCCCTCCCTCCCATTCCCTCCCTCCCATTCCCTCCCTCCCAAGGCTCCATATTTCTCCATTACTGCGATTTTTAAACACCTCTTGTACTCCTATTAAAAAAAAGTTCTGCACTATTTGCCACGTCGGCTATCAATCACTGTCCTCACCACTACCCCCCCCCCCCCCACACACACACACACCCCCCCGGTCCCTCCAGCCCAAAGACAAGCGCTGCGCAGATCCATTTGTCAAAGTGGCTCCGGGGGCTACGCTTGACTGTGTCCGAGGAGGACAACCTGTCTCCGCCGCTACCGGGATGAAGGAAGGCGCTATGCAAATCAGCGGCTAATCTACGGCGGAACACAAGCGCGGCCCGGAGCCCGAGTTCCATTACTCCTCTTTAGCCTCCTGATTATGATTAAACTGATGGCTGCCGATCGGCATTAACACTTTACCTTCCGCGTCGTAGTATGTTAGAAGAGTAACCAGACTAAGACCTGGGTCTGTAGGTTTAGGGAACGGCACCAATGTTTTTGTAGCCCTATAGCACGAATGATGATTGGGTTGATGACCATTTAAAATGTCATTAGATGGTGCCGGTGGTGCCTTTCCCTTCATTCCCTGTAGCTGTGTGGTATTGCATACGGGGACCTAAAGAACAGATAGAGTGAGATATGGAGTCTTGTGGTCCATACCTAAACATACATTTGAGCTGGGGAACGTTTATTTTAGGGTGAACTGTCCCTTTAATTTGCTCTGAACTGGTCGGCAACGATTGGTACTCATCCCAGTTTTGGACCATGCCAATCTAGTAGTCTCCTACACTGTAGTGATGCTAAGGGCTAACCTTTTATCCATCTCAGGTATATTCATGAATAAATGCACTGTTAACACACATTCTGATGAGGCCCGGGCTGTCTCAAGAGCCGGGATCGTGACGTATCCGACACACACTCAGAATGAATGAAGGTGCTTTAACATGCTGCTACACTCGACTACAGCAACTCCACTATGGGATCTGTGGTTTGCAAGAGGCTTGCCAAAATTGGTTGTTTTGATGCATATTGTATTGTCCGTATCAAATGCTTTGGTAAGCGTGCAATCAGTTTCATGGGACTTTTACACACACACACATTGCATCAGCATTTTCACACCCCTTCCTCTTGCAGAGCACAGATAAACGCTTACTCTCATCCGCATAGAGAAATGCAATCACCTAAACGACAGATTTACTCACCTTAAAGACGGAGGCAAACACGCGCACGCACACACACACACACACACACACACATACATACATACATACATACATACATACATACATACATACATACATACATACATACATACAAACACAAAGGCCCCATTACATGCATGTTTACTTCCCCATAAATGACTAGAAACTAGATGCCGGTTTATAACATGCTGTACAAGCTGAAGATACACACATAAATATACACACGCACACGCACACACACACACACACAAACAAACCCACTGCATAAGAGGCACACACATGTAAATCATGTCTGGATTCTTTGCCAGCTTGTCTTTGTAGTTCTATGTAAATTGGATCTTAATAAAGGCATGGTAATGAATTCACTGCATGGTATCTGACACCATTTCCATGATAATACTCTGGACAGATCTGGACACATTTTGAGGGGCCTCGAAGCCCGCATTTTCTGAGCTGTAGGCGTTCATTGAGTCTGTAAAGCCTACATTAGTTGATTCAAAACAGTTATTTTGACAATACTACTAGTGTGTGTGTGTGTGTGTGTGTGAAAATGAAACTGTACAATCATCCATGACCAGATTAGTACACACAGAGATAAATATGAAGCATTAGAGAGAGAGATAATCACATCCATTTCTCCTCCACTTCATATTTCAGCCAGGAACGTTGACTAATATGGTTGCCGAGTGGCAGGGCTAACGCACCACCTGAGTTATCAGTGGTAAAGTGGCGAGGGATCTTTGGGCGCTATGAAAACACGGCATCCGTCATTTCTATTAAAACCCTGTGTCACAAGCTGTTTAGAGACAATAATATCACACTCCTTCCATAGCTGAGAGACGGACAGGGTCTGTCCCAGCAGATAATGTCGATACCCAATCTGCTGACATGATTCAATGTGTTGCCATGCTTCCCTCTACAGAAATATCCTTTTTAGCCTTTACAGCGGCTGCTTGCTATTTTTTCTTGATTCACCTCTAAGATGGGATGCCTCCCATTCATCTGTGTGTAGGCTACCCTGGCTACGGTGTTGATCTTTTACATAGATTCAAACATAATTAGATGAAAGCTCCTCATCACAAACAATTGCAGAGTCAATGGTTTCTAAATGAAACATTTCTGAATTCGATTTTAAAATACTTTTTTAAAAAAAAATCTAAATGTATGAATTGGGCGAAATTTGATGAACTTGAATAACTAAAAATAACAACAACTCAACATCGAGCTGCTAGTACAGTAGCATTGAAATGACTGTTCTCAAGTTTGTTTGTTTGTATGTTGAAAATACCCAGAAATACACTACATGCTATAATTAACAGATGTTCTAGTCTATGGAAGAGATCCTAGTAGGAATCCTCTTCTAGATGGATCCAGTCTGGGGAAGACAGGCTTCGTGTTTCACTTGGATGGTTTTGGTTCTTTCCAGTAGTTGTATCGTGTCAACTTGTGACTGGGCCCGGGCTACAACAGCTGTATTAATTAGAAGCTAATTATAAAACAACACCCCCTGACAGTGGGCTTACAGGAGAGGCGCTTCAGTCTGACTACCATCAAGCTGTCACTAAGTTAGTCTACGTCTTTACAGCATGAAAGAGAGAGATGGGGGAGAGAAAGAGAGAGAAATCCGCATTTTTCAAGAGTACACACACACACACACACACACACACCAAAACTCACACACGCACACACGCACACACACACACACAGACGCTCTGTGTAATATCATAGCTTTCCCTCATTCATCCAAGTCTTTATACTCCTAGTTGTGTTGACATTAACCCCACTGGTAATACATGGGCTTGCCAGGCAGCCGTATGTTTAACATCATACACTGTGGCGGGACAAGACGTTATAGTGGGCCGACCCGTGTGAGTGTGTGTGTGTGTGTGTGTGTGTGTGTGTGTGTGTGTGTGTGAATGTGTCTGTCACATGGCATCCATTACACCTGGAACATTGATTACAGACAGGAAGTATCTGTGGGCCTTGGCCACTCCCCCACCTCCCTCATTGGTCCTAGTCCCCTGAGGTCCCAACGGCCTTACTGCTCTATAAAGAGACCTATAAAGGATAGGAGGCCAGAGAGATTGATGTATGTGTGTGTGAGCGTGTGTGCGTTTCACACCCTGACACTGTAAACTACATGGCCCAATGAAGATTTTGAGAAATAGCAAAACCGTCAAACAGATACCTCTTATGTAGTGAGAAGACACCATAAATAGCCAAAGGTGAGGGATTGTATTCTGTATGAATGTAGGGATATGTGTTATATACTGTAATTATACACAGCATATACAGTTGAAGTCGCAAGTTTACATACACTTAGGTTGGAGTCATTAAAACTAGTTTTTCAATCACTCCACAAATTTCTAGTTAACAAACTGTAGGTTTGGCAAGTCGGTTAGGACATCTACTTTATGCATGACACAAGTAATTTTTCCAACAATTGTTTACAGATTATTTTACTTATAATTCACTGTATCACAATTCCAGTGGGTCAGAACTTTACATACACTAAGTTGACTGTGCCTTTAACCAGCTTGGAAAATTCCAGAAAATTATGTCATGGCTTTAGAATCTTCTGACAGGCTAAGTGACATAATTTGAGTCAATTGGAGGTGTACCTGTGGATGGATTTCAAAGCCTACCTTCAAACTCAGTGCCTCTTTGCTTGACATAATGGGAAAATATTGTAGACCTCCACAAGTCTGGTTCATCCTTGGGAGTAATTTCAAAATGCCTGAAGTTACCACGTTCATCTGTACAAACAATAGTATGCAAGACTTAACACCCTGGGACCACGCAGCCGTCATACCGCTCAGGAATGAGACGCGTTCTGTCTCCAAGAGATGAACATACTTTGGTGCGAAAAGTGCAAATCAATCCGAGAACAACAGCAAAGGACCTTGTGAAGATGCTGGAGGAAACAGGTACAAAAGTACCTATAGCCACAGTAAAATGAGTCCTATATAGACATAACCTGAAAGGCTGCACAGCAAGGGAGAAGCCACTGCTCCGAAAACCGTCATAAAAAAGCCAGACTACGGTTTGCAACTGCACATGGGGACAACGATCTTACAAAGTCCTCTGTTCTGATGAAACAGAAATAGAACTGATTGGCCATAATGACCATCGATATGTTTGGTGGAAAAAGGGGGAGGCTTGCAAGCCGAGGAACACCATCCCAACCTTGAAGCACGGGGTTGGCAGCATCATGTTGTGGGGGTGCTTTGCTGAAGGAGGGACTGGTGCACTTCACAAAATAGATGGCGTCATGAGGAAGGAAAATGATGTGGATATATTGAAGCAACATCTCAAGACATCAGTCAGGAAGTTAAAGCTTGGTCGCAAATGGGTCTTCCAAATGGACAATGACGCCAAGCATACTTCCAAAGTTGTGGCAAAATGGCTTTAGGACAACAAAGTCAAGGTATTGAAGTGGCCATCACAAAGCCCTGACCTCATTTCTATAGAAAATGTGTGGGCAGAACTGAAAAAGGGTGTGCGAGCAAGGAGGCCTAGAAACCTGACTCAGTTACACCAGCTCTGTCAGGAGGAATGGGCCAAAATTCACCCAACTTATTGTGGGAAGCTTGTGGAAGGTAATTTAAAGGCAATGCTACCAAATAGTAATTGAGTGTATGTAAACTTCTAACCCACTGGGAATGTGATGAAAGAAATACAAGCTGAAAGAAATAATTCCCTCTACTATTATTCTGACATTTCACATTCTTAAAATAAAGTGGTGATCCTAACTGACCTAAAACAGGGAATGTTTACTCTGATTAAATGTCAGTAATTGTGAAAAACAGAGTCTAAATGTATTTGGCTAAGGTGTATGTAAACTTCCGACTTCAACTGTATGTGCACATCACCCTTCACTCTCCCCTTAAGGCCCTTTCATACAGTAGGACTCACAAACCCACACAGGTCATGGGGAGCCATTGACTGCTTGTCAAATGGTAACCTATTCCCTTTGTAGTGCACTACTTTTGACTGGGTGCTGGACAAAAGTAGTGCACTATTAAGTGGATATGATGCCATTTTGGACGCCCCCGGTGAAATGGGTGTAATGTACTGGTCATGTATCTCTCTCTGCATACCGGTCTATTGTGCTCGGCAATAACGGATCATCACTCCCAGAAATCCTCCTTCATGTTATGAAGGTGTCTGTATGTTCAGAGTCCATGGATACGTCCTAAAATGCACCCTATTGCTTCATAGTACACTACTTTTAAACAGGGCTCGTAGAGATCTGGGCAAAAGTAGTGCACTGTATAGGGAATAGGATGCCATTTGGGATGCAGTCATCAGAAAGAGATAGGCAAGCCATGTTAGTGTGGAGCTGCTCCTTAACCCCTAAACCACTGGCACAAAGAGAGGAGAGGGGTGGAGCCTAGGTATGAGGAGTTATGAAGAGAGAGAGAGAGACAGAGCTAGAGAGAGAGAGAGAGAGAGAGTTGACCAATCTCATTCATTACACAGAGAGAGTTATCCAATCACATTAATGAGAGAGCGTGAGAGAGATGTTGTCCAATCAGGATTGAGAGTGCCAGTTTGATTGACAGGAACAACTTTGTCATCAGTGTAGCTGAGGGTGTGGGAAAAATATATTACTCAGTAAATGGCAGTAGTGGTTTTGGTACCTAGCCTTGCTATGGACACAGAGACATATAGAATATGTCTGTGTGGAGTTAGTGTGATCATGAATGAAGGGAGTTGTCTAGCCCAATAAAAAAACACCAACATTAAAAAAAGTCTAATTAAGTTTGCAGTTAGGAGTAAAGTTGGGTAACGCAGCCAATGTGCTTCATGACACACTAACTACACAGTACATACACAAAAGTACACTATAACAGATATAATTTAACATGTGCAAACACACACACACACACACACACACACACACACACACACACACACACACAAGCAGATGTCCCTTCCCACCTCGGCCCCCCTTCTTTCTCTTGTGGCCCGCGGGACTTTCTGTACAAACAGCAGGGGTCAGCTGGCGACCCTCAGTACAGACCCCAGGCAGGGTCAAAGGTCAGGTTCTCAGCCTGTTGTTGCCATGGCGATGGCATCTGGAGAAGGAGGTGGCAGCCTCGAAGCAGTCGAATTGGAATTCCCTCGCTCCCCTCTCCTCTCTCTCTTCTGCCCTTCCTCCGATACATTACCATGGCAAACTGTTTCTTCGCAATGTCCCGAGGCCCATTTTAGAGGAACATAATTTCTAACACAAGGGAAACTGTGTGTAACAGTAATGATTTGACAGCTATGGATCACATTTATATGGCCCCTTACAGCTGTGGGTCTCACAGCATGTTATACTACCGTATGTAGTATACGGGGCGGCAGGTAGCCTAGTGGTTAGAGCGTTGGGCCAGAAACTGAAAGGTTGCTAGATCGAATCTCCGAGCTGACAAGGTAAAAATCTGTCGTTCTGCCCCTGAACAAGGCAGTTAACCCACTGTTCCTAGTCATTGTAAATGTGAATTTGTTCTTAACTGACTTGCCAAGTTAAATAAAATAACAAATTAAAATGTAGAGTTACCTTGTAACTGGTATTTTTTAGATGGTATTTATTCACAGTCCTATTTCAGATGAGTTTATCTGGTATTCACAGAGACATTACATGGAAAGATACGGAACTCTGTACTCAAACCACACGTCTTGCCATTATGTTATTTACTGTAAATGGAAAAGTGACACCTAATTAACCGGACCAGCTGATTAACGGTTCAACATAGAAACACATAAATGCCGAATATAAGATAGGAGAAGAATACATGAATAGAAATGATCCTCGTTAGTGGTAATGAAGACCATAGCTCTGCCTGCATGGACACATCAGTGATTCGACTGCACAGATGAGGATTTATATGAGGACTTATAGAAGGCTGACGCACTCAGATTCAAGCCACTCATCTGACACGTCTTGGAGACATCCCAAATGGCACCCTATTCTCTTAATAGTGCACTACTTCTTGCACTGCTGGTCAAAAGTAGTGCACTATTTAGGGATTAGGGCGCCATTTTGGACGTAACCCTCAAATCTGTGTTTGGGTATTTGTCAATGTGTATCTGAATGATAGTTGTGAACCTAACTCTGATCTCAGAAGAGTTTATTAGTGTAGCATAGTGTCTTTGAAATATAAGCTTCACTCACACACACACACACACACACAGAGACATTAGAGCCCTGCACGGGCATGGATTTTAATCTCGAGCCCTACCCAAAGCCCTCGACCTTCAGGCCCTGCCCAGGCCCGATTGCTCCTGCCAAATTTAAGGCCCAGCCCTGCCCAAAACCCGAAATCAGAAATAACTTCCTCCGTTAGTAAATCCATTAGCTGCTCTCTCTGTCTGTCACTCACTCCCTGCACGCAGCTCACTCTGCATGCACTCTGCTCATGATGGCTCTGGGTCTGTGAGTATCTATAGCAACGGCGTCGCTTGGGCTGCTTTGCTCAATGAAGAGACATGAGAGAGCAGTTAGCTGCTAGCTACTTTTCGTCACTCTGAACTCCAACAAAACTCAAGAAACATTGTTCTTTCCTGTGAAATATATTCTCTCCTGTTTTATACTTGACGAGGCTGAAGCACGTCTGACACCATGTTATGATCTTAGTCGGAAATGACTGCACAACGTAGAAGAGCACGCACAAAGGGCTCAGCTTCATCAATCTAGTGATACCCGAGCCCTGTCCGTACCCTCGTTATTGATGAAAAAACAGGCCCTGTCCAGCCCTAACCCGTTGTCAAACGCCGGGGCCCATCAGACTCGGGTCGGGTAGCAGAGCTCTAAGTGATAGACACATAAACCATAGGCTCTGGCTGGCTGTCATCCGGCTACCAGAGGTGCCACCACCTGGTGACATCTGCCAGGTGCCGGGGCAACAGCACCAGGGACAGGACAGGAAAGGAAGAGGAGAAGAAAGGATAGAAGGATAGAATAGATGACACACCCCAGTGTCCCTCACAGTCACCCCCTAGCCAAGGCATCTGGACACCCCAGTGTCCCTCCCTCTCACCCCCTAGCAAAGGCGTCCACTCCCCCCCCCCCCCCCCCCCCCCCCCCCCCCCCTCCTCCGACAACGCAAACAGAGGGTCCTTGTGCGTCCATCTCCGAGGGGGTCAATTTACCAGCGCCTCGGGGGTGACATTAAGTTAGGGGTCAGAGGTCATGGGAGGGGGAGGGGGAGACCGTGGCACCACAGAGCAGTGACTGACTGGGTGGGCCTGTTTTTACCATATAAAGTCTGGCTTTTGTTTATCATAGGCTAGAACAGAACACGGCTTTATCTCTAATATGATCCATAATGGTTAAGGGACAGCTCCAGAGTCACTCAAACCCAATAAAGCATAAGTAATAGGACTGCTGTGTGAGGTCCCCATTCAATCAAAACTACTAAGCAAGACGTTTTTAAATGGTATAGGCCAAGTATTACTATTTTTACTAAACATAGGTCCCAAAAACATAGATATAGGCCCAAAAGCATAGATATAGACCTCCAAATACGTAAATATAGGCCCCAAAAACATAGATATAGACCCCAAAAACATAGATATAGGCCCCAAAAACGTAGATATAGACCTCAAAAACATAGATATAGACCCCAAAAACATAGATATAGACCCCAAAAAAAGGCCCCAAAAACATTCAGTATCATAGTATCTCAAGCTGGTTCTTTGGATGAAAATAAAGACAAAGAAAATATGCTGCTCTATACAGTCAACATTCAATTTCTTCACATTCAAACTGTAGGTGTAACAGTTCACGTGGTTTCAAAAGGCGCATCTCATTAATTCAACAATGATATATTAAATATATTAAATGATATATTATGGTGCTACATTTAATTAATCCCAAAGAAACAAAATAGTAATTATTAGGTCATTACTATGCAATTACCATTTTACAATCTTCTCAATGTGTGTGAATTTGGTAGTAATTGTAGGGCATCACTTAATAATTAATAGGATGCCATTTATAACAAATAACATCTTTACCTGGATTCCAATGTGTCAACAATATTTGGTAGTGTTTCTCTTCATATAACATGATGTGTTTCATGTCTTGTACTTTTTTAATTCAAGGGACACAATTTCAACCATGCACGCGCACACACACACACACACACGCACACGCACACGCACACACACACACACACTAACCCCGCTTGTTCTGAATCAAGGGTAACCTCTACTGATTTACTCCCACACATGGTTTAGAACCTAGATATCCACCTCATTCTCTCTGAGCTGAGTACTATAAGAACCAGTACTATATGAACCAATACTGTAGGACCCAGTACTATAAGAACCAGTACTATATGAACCAATACTGTAGGACCCAGTACTGTATGAACCAGTACTATGTGAACCAGAACTATAAGAACCAGTACTATATGACCCAGTACTATGTGAACCAGAACTATAAGAACCAGTACTATATGACCCAGTACTATGTGAACCAGAACTATAAGAACCAGTACTATATGAACCAGTAATATGTTAACCAGTATTGTATGAACCAGTACTGTAGGAACTAGTACTGTATTAACCAGTACTATATGAGCCATTACTATATGAATGAGTACTTTGTGAACCAGTACTGTATGACCCAGTACTGTAGGAACCAGTACTGCGTGAACCAATACTGTGTGAACCAGTACAATGTGAACCAGTACTATATGAACCAGTACTATGTAAACCAGTACTAAGTTAACCAGTACTGTATTAACAATTACTATATGAACCAGTACTGTGTGAACCAGTACTATGTGAACCAGTACGGTGTGAACCAGTACTATATGAACCAGTACTATGTTAACCAGTATTGTATGAACCAGTACTGTATGAACCAGTACTATATGAACCAGTACTGTGTGAACCAGTACTATGTTAACCAGTATTGTATGAACCAGTATTGTATGAACCAGTACTGTATGAACCAGTACTGTATGAACCAGTAATGTGTGAACCAGTACTGTGTGATCCACCATATGCACAATGTAATGAGGTTGTTGGCGGTAGGCCAGTGTTTCACCGAGCAGCATCTGGTTTCATGAACAGGGAAGCAGCCATGAGAGGAGGGGAGAGGAGGTGGAAGTTAGGGGGTGAGGAGGGGGGACGTTAAGGGGTGAGGAGGGCTTTGCTGTAAAAGCATTGTCATTGATGAGGTGACAGGTAGGAAAGGGGTTAGCGAAGGTGGATGGGGGACAGGGGAGACGGGGTAGAGAGTTTGACGAAAGGAGAGGGCAGCGTGACGGAGGTCGATGTCAGATTTGTAATTTCGCTAGAAGCTTGTCAGTGACAGACGTGGTAGTGCTTTCGCTGTGTTTAGAGTGTGTGGGAGAGAAAGAGAGAGAGTCTGACTCCTTTTGTTATAATTGTGTGTGTGTGTGTGTGTGTGTGTGTGTGTGTGTGTGTGCATGTGTGCGTATCATCGTGTGAGTGTGTGAGCGTGCATGCTTGTGTGTTAGCATTCGTGTGTGTGTGTGTGTGTGTGTGTCAGTCTGCTTGACCCTGCTGTAATTGCTGTAACCTAACCTTAGATAAATAGCACTCCTGTAGTGGCCCTATCAGATGGCAGTGTGGCCCTGTGAGGCCCCAAAATCCTCTGGTGTGTCTGTGAGTGAGAGCCTTCACTAACCCAGAGAGTGGAAATGAGCCAGCTGTTCGGTTCAGCCCAGCACACACACCCGCACACTCACACACACACACAAACACACACACAGAGACAGACATCAAACATACAAGGACAAACACAATAATCATGGATGGGATGAAGAACCTGGTATTTAGTTTGCCAGCCAAATGAACCCTTATTGTAGATCGTTACAGCATAGGTTTGTACACAGATGTATATCCACAGACAAACAAAATCACCCTCTCAGATGCACCCAAACAACCCAACATCTTTGAATTCGGAGCTGTCATCAGTTGCCCCCTTTTCCCAGCAAACTCTCTTCTTCATGCCAGAAAAAACCCTTCTTCTTCCTTTGAGTCAATCAGGCTGGTAATGTAAGGCCTCAATAGCCCCGTTTATAAATGGTTCTAACATGCTGCCTTTTTTTTCCGTTTATACTTACAAGATCTGATCAAAATCAGTTAAAGATCTGATCACAGTCAGTTCACAATGCATCTTTTAATCATCTACACCTGTCTGAAATCAGAACGTGGACATGATCTATACACAGGGCTTCTGTGTTGCCGCAGGCCTCTGATGACGGGATCCCCCGTGTCAGCAGGACAGAGAAATATCTGTTTTTTAATGCCTCTCTCTTTCTCTGCTCAGGCATCTGAGGTCAGGCCCTGAAGTCATAAAGCATGGTGCTCTCTCAGAGGAAGGCCCCTCTTACAGAGATGTGCAGTATCAGGTAGCGTACGTTTCTCTCGCTGTTCTCCAGGCCCTTTGTCACGTCACAGATCTATGGCAACAGCGCCTCTTCAACCTCAGACATTTGGCTTGTCATCTAAAACACTCACAAACTTTTACAGATGCACAATCGAGAGCATCCTGTCGGGCTGTATCACCGCCTGGTACGGAAATTGCACCGCCCTCAACCGTAATGCTCTCCCGAGGGTAGTGCGGTCTGCACAACTCATCACCGGGGGCAAACTACCTGCCCTCCAGGACACCTACAGCACCCGATGTCAAAGGAAGGCCAAAAATATCATCAAGGACATCAACCACCCGAGCCACTGCCTGTTCACCCCACTATCATCCAGAAGGCGAGGTCAGTACAGGTGCATCAAAGCTGGGACCGAGAGGCTGAGAAACAGCTTCTATCTCAAGATCATCAGACTGTTAAACAGCCATCACTAACATTGAGACTGCCAACATACAGACTCAAATCTCTGGCCACTTAAATAAACAGGCTTAATAAAGCCTCTCTCACTAGTCACTTTAAATAACGCCACTTTAATAATGTTTACATATTACTCATCTCATATGTATATACTGTCTATGCTACACACCATTGCTCATCCATATATTTATGGATATTTAGAAACAGCTTCTAAATTCTTTATTCTTATTCATCCCTTTACATTTGTGTGTAGTTGTTGTGAATTACTTGTTAAATTTTACTGCATTGTCGGAACTAGAAGCACAAGCATTAACATCTGCTAACCATGTGTATGTTTCATTTTTATTACCTTTATTTAACTAGGCAAGTCAGTTAAGAACAAATTCTTATTTTCAATGACAGCCTAGGAACAGTGGGTTAACTGCCTGTTCAGGGGCAGAACGACAGATTTGTACCTTGTCAGCTCGGGGATTTGAACTTGCAACCTTAGTTGCAAGTTCTAGTCCAACTAGTCCAACGCTCTAACCACTAGGCTACCCTGCCGCCCCAACATGTGACCAATAAACTTTGATTTGATTTGATTTACTTCGGCTAAGAGTGAGAGTGCTGAATGATATGGTAGCAGACTCTCTATTATCCTTTTGTAAAGTTCAAATCAAATACCTGAGACAGGGAGTTTGCAGGGCAGGACAAATCAACGCCTCGGCACATTGGGTTGAGGGGCCAGCGGGTGTTCTCCTGCAGCTCACGCAGCCCATTAGACTCACACAGTACAATCAAACCACAAGTCACACTGCAGTAAATGAAGAGCACAGCATGGCATGGAGATTCCTTGGTCATAAAAGTAGGAGCTTGAGGCCATCACTTTATTATGTTTGAATAGAGTTGCTCCAACCCATTTCTGAAGAAATTCTTGGGTTAGAAGAGAAGCTATTTGTACAAGAGGGAAAATGATATTGATGGTCCCACCATTCAAGGATACTAGCTAGAAAATGGACATCATTATGTAACTTTTTGATATGCAGAGCGATTCACAGCAGCCTTCCAGCATGGGCACACACACACATACACTGTACACACAAGCACACACACACACCCACAAACACATACACTATACACACACACACACACACACACACACACAATGTACACACACACACACACACACACACACACACACACTCACACACACACAAACACACACACATTTATTTGCCAACACACACACACACACTGCACACACAGAGATATTTGCCAGCAGCACCTGACACTCGATCATGGTGTCATCTCCATGCTGCCCCTCGGGGCGGGCGGCACAATCCCATGTCAAAAACACATTACACTCCCAAGATTGAGGAGCCGGCGGCCATTATCTCTCTGCTACAGCGCTGCTCCTGCAGAGAGAAGGAGTTAGGGAGGGAGAGAGAGAGGGATTGTCAGAGGGAGGGGGGTAAAATGTTGAGAAGGAGGGGGGAGGCAGAGAGAGGGGAAATACAGAGATAGGAAGATGATCTTTGAGGATCGACAGTGGCATGGAATATGAGAGACAGAGAGATGGAATATGAGAGACAGAGAGATGGAATATGAGAGAAGGAGAGATGGAATATGAGAGACAGAGATGGAATATGAGAGACAGAGAGATGGAATATGAGAGACAGAGAGATGGATATAGAGACTATTAAAGGGGGCAACAATAAAGGCGGGAGAGAGAGAAAGAATGAAAGTAAGAAACCATAGAAAGGCAGGTGAGAGACAATGAGGCAATTGAGAGAGGAGAAAATATGGGCCATTTAAAAAAACACAATTTTGTCCTGATGGTAATGTCAGGCAGAGGCTTCAACTGTTGCTGATGTTGTGTGTCTTTGTGTTTGGCTTTTCATTCAAACCAAATCGTGTGGCACGGTGTTCTCATCCCCTGGTGTAAAATACCTTCAATGCACTAATGTTGTGACATGAGATTTGAGCTATTTTAATCAAATGCATATTTTAAAGCTATTGGCAACACATTAGCATTGCCTTTAGTCCTTCCACAACCATATGACAAATGCATTCGCTCATAGGTAGCACTTAAGAATGTCTTATGTGCGATACCAGTAAGAAGTGCACCTCTTAACGTAGGAGACCCACACAGAAAACCTGAATAAGGTTGGTCACTTACTACATGTCCCATGAGGCTATGCAGCAAGGTACCATACTAGAATGACTGGCAGGCTGAGACAACTTTTAGGAAGAAGAAAGTTGAGGTCTTCCTCAGACCAGCATGTTGTCTACCTGTGATCCTGGAGGACCCATGGTTTACTGTAGTATCCTCTGCTGGATGGGGTGGGTATGGGGGTGCATAGGGGAGGATGGGGGGGGGGGGGGGTATGGGGGTGCATAGGGGAGGATGGCTGGTCACTGGAGATGACCAACGGAGGGGTCAGGGAGAGCAGGGCTGCCAGGCAAGATAAATGTCCTCCCTGCACTGAGAGGAACGGACCGATGGTTTCATCTCAGCTGAAGGTAAACATCAACCACTGGGCCGAGAGAGAAAGGGGGCTTCTGTGTGTGTGGATGTGTGTGTGTGTGTGAGAGGGAGGAGAGATATATTGGTATAGAGAAAGAAAGAGAGAGGTGGGTGTATTGGGAATCCCATGTGTACTCCATCAACAACACAGTGGCTCATATTCAAAATAGACAAATTCACCGATTTTTGGAACGAGCATCTGTATGTTTTTGGGTTCAAAACCTTATTTCCTCAACAAACACCGCTTTCATTTGATCATCAGTTCAGCTCAACAAAGGCGGCTTGTGAGGGGGAAATGTGTTACACATTTTCATTGACTTCACTCATTCTGTCTATTTTCACTTGTCTCTGTAGAAAGAGGGGGGAAAGGAGGACTCCGGAGGACCCCATTTCCTCCCACCAGTGTAATTTACGGTCTTCCAGCAAAGAGGCAGTTAACACAAACCTAATCAGAGAGAATCCACAGACAGAGAACAGAGTGGGAAAAGAAAAGGAGGGAAGGGTCACAGGGAAGAGGGGAGAGTAGGCTATAGAGAGAGGAGTGAGAGGAACGGGAGCAGCTGGACTGATCCAAGCGTATTTTAGAAGGGGGTGGAAAAGGAGAGGATGAGGGCTGGGCACTGCCCCGGGGTATAGGGGGTTGGGGGGTCTTGACCCCAATCAATCTCACTCAGGGCTCACTTAACGACACCAGAGGGGCCCGGGCCCCAGGGGTGAGGGGAGGGGGCCCCTTGCCACCGAGGGGCGCAGAAGAAACCCCCCTATTGTGCGTACCGCTGGGGAGGGATGTCACCCCCCTTAAACACCCTCCACTCCCCCGTGGTCCTGCCACACCAACCCTCTCCTGGAGGCTGGACTACAAGCTTCTGTTAGTGTGTGTGTGTGTGTGTGTGTGTGTGTTCCGTAAATCACTCCACCTCTCTCTCTGTCTGTTTGGTCTCCTCCTGTGCTTGGCTGATGTTAGAATCCCCGCTGGCTGCCTGCTCATCTTCCACAACAATCCCCTCTGGGCCTGTAGCCATCCTCCTCTCCACACACACACACACACACACACACACACACACACACACACACACACACACACACACACACACACACACACACAGCCACACACACAAACACACACACACACACACACACACAGCCACACACACAAACACACACACACACACAAAAAATAGGGGAGGAGACCAATCAAACAGAGAGAGGTGGAGTGATGCATAGAGCGAAAGAGGGAGAGGGTGGAGAAAAATAGGAGGGAAGACAGAGAGAGGATGGGGAGAGAGGAGGAGAGGTAGAAGGAGGTAAAGATACAGAGTGAAAATAGAGGAAGTGAGAGGAGAAACGTATGTGGGATGGATCAGGAAGGAGGAAATGAGATGAGACCAGGGCAGTGGAGGAACAGAGGTTAAAGCTCAAAGGAAAGATCTGAGAAAAGCACTGATACTGTAGGTAGACACACTGGTGGAGAAGAGGGGAAGGAAAGAGAGAGGCATTTTAAGATAGGGAGGCAGATGCATTGAGGAAAAGAGGGAGAAAAAATGGACAAGGACTGAGGAGAGACATGTCTGAGTAAACGGAGCAGCTAAGTCACTTCAGACAGGAAACCCTTCCCACAAACACTTATGCACCACCAATATCATCACTTAACAGGTTATGAGCAGTCCTGTGTACCTCAGTTGGTAGAACATGGCACTTGTGATGCCAAGGGTCGTGGGTTTGTTTCCTGCTGGGGCCACCTATATGTAAAAATGTGTGCGCGTATGATTACATTATTTTGGATTAAGGTGTCTGCTAAATGGCATATAATATTATATTAAGTACAGTTATGAGAATCGATTTGACACAGTCACAGACAACAGGCAGTACATTCTTTGAAAAAAAGGTGCTATCTAGAACCTTTAAGGGTTCTTCGTCTGACCCCATAGGAAAACCCTCTGAAGAACCCTTTTTGGTTGTAAGTAGAACCCTTTTTGGGTTCCATGTAGAACCCTTTCTACATAGGGTTCTAAATTGAACCCAAAAGTGTTTTTACCTGAAACCAAAAAAGGATCTACCTGGAACCAAAAGGGTTCTTCTATGGGGAGAACTCTTTTGGAACCCTTTCTCCTAAGAGTGCATGTAACAGTAAGGTTAGCTTTCATTTCGTAGCAACACGATTGTGTAATTTCACCTTTACCTATTTCGCTTTAGTCTGTCTCCACTAGATGTGTGTGTGACCAACTCCCAGAGAGGGAGAAGTGTGTGTGTGTGTGTGGGTGGGTGGATGGATGGATGGTTGGGAGTGTTGCAATGAGACAGGGGTGTTAATTAATTTGGGGTAATTGATTATCACCATGTAGCTATTAAAGCTGTGCCCGGCAGTGTGTGACTCACGTGAACAACAACAGTAGTGTGCTTCTAGCCGCTAGTATAGCAGTGGTTCCCAAACTGAGGGTTCGGCGGGGAGGACGAACCCTCAGTCTGGCTTTCAACTTACTCTTGAAAATCGTAATAGTGGAATGCACAAGGTGCAATTTTGAAATTGGGTAGTGCATCATCAGTTCCTCTTGTCATGTCAGTCGTTGCATACCCTAGAGAGCTATTTATAGCTTGTCAGAAATGTCCAGATCAACTAGCCCATGTCAGTTAATGTTTTTTTTAGCTATGTTTTTTTGGGGCCTATAGATTTTGTTGTAACTTTTGAGTCACTCAAATATCACATGAATATCACATAAATATCACATAAATATCACATTCGACATGAGCTCTAAAACTGCAACATTTGTTCTGCACCCCATTACAAAGTGTGTAGAATTACAGGAAATAAGCTGAAACGTGCAAAATGTTGAAACCCCTGATGTGTAGCATCTTTCATGAGGATCTTTCTAGAAGTCGAGAGCTGTGGTTCGGAGCTTAGACGTGGTCGCTCTCGGAAGGTGGTTAGAGCAAGTGGTATTGCTTTGAAGTGTCTGTCTTTCGTCCTCAAGCACCATAGTGGAAGGAGAATAAAACAACACTTTAAAAAGTTGTCTTTTTTTGTAATACGTTTTCTGCGGAACTGTTCTTAGTGTCGCCTAGCTGCTAGCAAAGGTTTTGTCTTCCGCTAGCATATTATCAGCAACATATCTTTAGATTATACAAAAAAAAAAAACGTGAAGCATTCTTGACATGGTCATGTCCAATTTAGTTGAGAAATAATGGTAAGTTGTCTACATATTTCCTGATACACTTCACTTTTGGGTTAGTTCAAACACCTCAACTACACTTACAGCTTCCAATGTGCTCGGGCTATGAGTTCTCTGTTTCACTTAGCTGAGGAATCAAATTATATAAAGAGAAATAGAGACAGACATGGAGACAGAAATGGGGAAAGAAGGGGTAAAAAAGCAGAGAGAAATGGGTACATGGGAAACAGGAGGAGGACAAGGGAGGAGAGAAACGGGTACATGGGTGACAGGGAAACAGGAGGAGGACAAGGGAGGAGAGAAACGGGTACATGGGTGACAGGGAAACAGGAGGAGGACAAGGGAGGAGGGAAACGGGTACATGGGTGACAGGGAAACAGGAGGAGGACAAGGGAGGAGAGAAACGGGTACATGGGTGGCAGGGAAACAGGAGGAGGACAAGGGAGGAGGGAAACAGGTACATGGGTGACAGGGAAACAGGAGGAGGACAAGGGAGGAGAGAAACGGGTACATGGGTGGCAGGGAAACAGGAGGAGGACAAGGGAGGAGAGAAACGGGTACATGGGTGACAGGGAAACAGGAGGAGGACAAGGGAGGAGAGAAACGGGAGGAGAGAAACGGGTACATGAGTGGCAGGGAAACAGCAGGAGGACAAGGGAGGAGAGAAACGGGTACATGGGTGGCAGGGAAACAGGAGGAGGACAAGGGAGGAGAGAAACGGGTACATGGGTGACAGGAAAACAGGAGGAGGACAAGGGAGAAGGGAAACGGGTACATAGGTGGCAGGGAAACAGGAGGAGGAGAAGGGAGGAGAGAAACGGGTACATGGGTGACAGGGAAACAGGAGGAGGACAAGGGAGGAGGGAAACGGGTACATGGGTGACAGGGAAACAGGAGGAGGACAAGGGAGGAGAGAAACGGGTACATGGGTGGCAGGGAAACAGGAGGAGGACAAGGGAGGAGGGAAACAGGTACATGGGTGACAGGGAAACAGGAGGAGGACAAGGGAGGAGAGAAACGGGTACATGGGTGGCAGGGAAACAGGAGGAGGACAAGGGAGGAGAGAAACGGGTACATGGGTGACAGGGAAACAGGAGGAGGACAAGGGAGGAGAGAAACGGGAGGAGAGAAACGGGTACATGAGTGGCAGGGAAACAGCAGGAGGACAAGGGAGGAGAGAAACGGGTACATGGGTGGCAGGGAAACAGGAGGAGGACAAGGGAGGAGAGAAACGGGTACATGGGTGACAGGAAAACAGGAGGAGGACAAGGGAGAAGGGAAACGGGTACATAGGTGGCAGGGAAACAGGAGGAGGAGAAGGGAGGAGAGAAACGGGTACATGGGTGACAGGGAAACAGGAGGAGGACAAGGGAGGAGGGAAACGGGTACATGGGTGACAGGGAAACAGGAGGAGGACAAGGGAGGAGAGAAACGGGTACATGGGTGGCAGGGAAACAGGAGGAGGACAAGGGAGGAGGGAAACAGGTACATGGGTGACAGGGAAACAGGAGGAGGACAAGGGAGGAGAGAAACGGGTACATGGGTGGCAGGGAAACAGGAGGAGGACAAGGGAGGAGAGAAACGGGTACATGGGTGACAGGGAAACAGGAGGAGGACAAGGGAGGAGAGAAACGGGAGGAGAGAAACGGGTACATGAGTGGCAGGGAAACAGCAGGAGGACAAGGGAGGAGAGAAACGGGTACATGGGTGGCAGGGAAACAGGAGGAGGACAAGGGAGGAGAGAAACGGGTACATGGGTGACAGGAAAACAGGAGGAGGACAAGGGAGAAGGGAAACGGGTACATAGGTGGCAGGGAAACAGGAGGAGGAGAAGGGAGGAGAGAAACGGGTACATGGGTGACAGGGAAACAGGAGGAGGACAAGGGAGGAGGGAAACGGGTACATGGGTGGTAGAGAAACTGGAGGAGGACAAGGGAGGAGAGAAACGGGTACATGGGTGACAGGGAAACAGGAGGAGGACAAGGGGTGGAGGGAAACGGGTACATGGGTGGCAGGGAAACAGGAGGAGGACAAGGGAGGAGAGAAACGGGTACATGGGTGGCAGGGAAACAGGAGGAGGACAAGGGAGGAGGGAAACAGGTACATGGGTGACAGGGAAACAGGAGGAGGACAAGGGAGGAGAGAAACGGGTACATGGGTGGCAGGGAAACAGGAGGAGGACAAGGGAGGAGAGAAACGGGTATATGGGTGGCAGGGAAACAGGAGGAGGACAAGGGAGGAGAGAAACGGGTACATGGGTGGCAGGGAAACAGGAGGAGGACAAGGGAGGAGGGAAACGGGTACATGGGTGGCAGGGAAACAGGAGGAGGACAAGGGGTGGAGGGAAACGGGTACATGGGTGGCAGGGAAACAGGAGGAGGACAAGGGAGGAGGGAAACGGGTACATGGGTGGCAGGGAAACAGGAGGAGGACAAGGGAGGAGGGAACCGGGTACATGGGTGGCAGGGAAACAGGAGGAGGACAAGGGGGTTAAAACACAAAAATCAATTCCCCAACTAAACCAGATGACCCTAAACACTCTGCAGCCCAGTAATGGTGTGGCCCTCCCATGCTAAATCTGATTTGCTAAGCAGAACCAACTCAATTTGTGGATCCATTTGGCTCACTGTGGAGGGGGGGAGAAGTGGAGGAACCGGGCGGCGCCATGGGATCAGGAGTCTCCCCCCCAGCCGCCGAGGCTCCTTTTGCATATGTTCCCATTCTCAAATGTAATCACAGTGACTGAGAGGGCCCTGGGAGACCCCCTCCTATCTCTTCCTCTCTCCCCTGTGACAGCTTTGATCAGGAAGAGGGGTCCAAATTCAGAACCACTAAGAGACTAGGCAGGACTCTGATCACTCGGAGTCAGTGCAGTAGGGGTTATGTAATCTTTCACATGCTGAAAGGTGTTGGTTTTCAAGATGGATAACTGAGGAAAGCACAAATAGGTGGAAGAACGTGTGGAAAATATGAGAATGAAGAGAGAAGGGTTATCTCCCAGTCTCCTTTGTATTGAGCGTTATCCAGAGGGATTCAACTAGCCTTGAAGTCTGTCTTTCACTTTCGTGCTCCTACCTGACTTGTGAGACTATGGTTCACCAGGCAGTCCTGCCCCGTAATACCATGGTGACAGGGACACTATGCGTACAGTACAACCCCCCGAGACATTTTCCCAGAAATCTATTGTCACAACTAAGGCTCTGGGTATTTCCTGATCATGTGACATGACCAGAATCATAAAGTCACAGACGTTTTAGTTGTCTGGTCTGTTCATGTGGTCAGGAAAAACTCCTGCCCCTTAGTCAGATCTGAGAGACAGAGCGTGGAACGTTCTCTAAACATTAGCCTTCAACCTGTCCATCAACGGTAGGCCTGTGGACTTGAAGCACAGCAGGGAGCCACAGACTCACTCATGCTGCACCCAGAGAAGCACAGGCAGCCAGGCACACACAGATAAGCTACGACCACAGACACATATGCCCAGCACAATGAAACGAACAGACTCACATTTCATTGATTCACAATCACACACTAGATAGAAATACAGGTAGAGAGTAACAAATTATTAGATACATCTATATTGGGTGGTGTTACGTCTATAAGCATGACTTCTTTCATTCACGTGTAACGTATGTGTTATTGTGTGTGCGTGTTTTTCTATTTGTGTGTGTCTAGGCCTCAGCAGTGGTCACTGATCCCATGTGAATGTGTGTTTGTATATACACTGAGTGTACATTTCATGAAGAACACTTGCTTTTTCCATGACATACACTGACCGGGTGAATCCAGGTGGAAGTTATGATCCCTTATTGATGTCACTTGTTAAATCCACTTCAATCAGTGTAGATGAAGTGGAGGAGACAGGTTAACGAAGGATTTTTGAGCCTTGAGACAATTGAGAAACAGATGGTGTGTGTGTGTGTGTGTGCCGTTCAGATGTGGAATGGGCAGACAAAAGATTGAAGTGCCTTTGAACGGGGTTACGGTAGTAGGTGCCAGGTGCAGCGGTTTGTGTCAAGAACTGCAACGCTGCTGGGTTTTTTCACGATCAACAGTTTCCTGCGTGTATCATGAATGGTCCACCACCCAAAGGACATCTAGCTAACTTGAAACATTGGAGTCAACATGGAACGCTTTCGACACCTTGTAGAGTCCATGCCCCGGCAAAACTGAGGCTGTTCTGAGCGCAGAAAGGGGGGAGGGGTGCAACTCAAAATAAAGAAGGTATTCCTAATATTTTGTATACTCAGTGTAAATCTGGCCATGACAAATTGGGGCAGATTATGACAGCTGGCATTACTTTTAAGAAGATTGAACATTTGAAGCTGGTTGTGTTTCGGTGTTATCTATGTCATCATAAATGTGATAAATGAGTTTATTTTACATTCCTCTAATTGCCTGGTATTTATTTCGAATTTTCTTGGTAAATGTAAATGACCTAAGTAATTGTGATGATATTTTATTGTCTTTCATCTAAATTGAAAGAAGCACATACACCATCTGGTTTCCAGGGTCGTGTTCATATTTGCATTCTTTCATTTTTGCTCTACAACATGACTCAATTCCAGTGATCCAGTGTACTCTGTATAACCCAATGAGGTTGACAGAGGTAAAGGGTGTGAAACAGCGGGAATGGAAAAAGGTTGGTAAACTGAGCAATATTGGTGATGGCAGATGAATCCACTAACACCAAGTGTGTCAGTGCCCACTGTGCCAAGACAAAGATTTGGACACACTAGGCATGTTTCCTGAACCTTGTGTCCAAATATGGAACCTAGAGTAATTGAACAGGCTCAATACAAACCTCTCACAATCCCTCCCTCCTCGTTCTCTTTCTCCCACTCTTTCTCTCTTCTCTCTCTTTCATTCTCTCTCCCAGCAACGCAATAGGACAACCCAATCCCTCTCTCTCTCTCTCTTTTCTCTCTCGCTCGATCTGCTTCTCCCTTGCTATTGGTGAGTTGCACCTTTTTCTCTTACACCATTGGACGAGTAAATGTCTCCTCTCTCTCTCTCTCTCTCTCTCTCTCTGTCACGATGCTGCCCATGATAAGCACTGAGCCGGGGGTCTGTCCAATCATTGTCGGAGCCATCAATCAGGGCTGACAGGCCCAGATGACATGAAAAGGAGCGGCAGCGGCAGCCATTAACCGCCGCCCCACACCCTCCCTGCATCCCCCCGGCCCCCTGCGCTTTGTTTTCCTTTCAGCGGACAAAAACAGACTGACAAGATGGAGGGCTGGACATTAATCAAACCACCCTGTGGAACAACCTCTTCCAAGCAGATAATAAATAAATTCCACTCCTCTCATTGGACAGATGCTCTCATTTGGGCCCTAACCCTGCCTACATACCCGGCCCACCTCCCTTTTACCCTTTGCCCTCTCTCCCTCTCTCTCTCTCTCTCTCTCTCTCTCTCTCTCTCTCTCTCTCTCTCTCTCTCTCTCTCTCTCTCTCTCCTCACTACAATTTTAAGGGTCGTCATCTGCTCTCTGCCACTATTCCCCACAGATCGGGGGTGGGCAGGTGTTAGTGCTCTGTGAGGCAGACCAGGGCTGGGGCTGAGTCGAGCCCTGTCCCCTAGTTCAGAGTCAGACATCCCCCTGCTCTCCCCTCACATACACACACACACACACACACACACTACGATCGGCCATCTCGAGGGGCTGGAGTTACCTGGGCAACCGGCCATGCTGTGGTGGTTGTTGTGTGTTTGGCTGCTGGGGCGATGGTCACCTCTTTTACCGCCTGGGGCTCCAGACAGACCGACAGACAGACCGACAGACCGACAGACAGACAGACAGACAGACAGACAGACAGACACTGAGTCGTCCCCAAGAGGAGCGGCTACCATCAGAGAGAGCACGAACCCTGCTCCTTGCGCCACGACAAAGAGATTACACTCACGTGGACATGTGTACATGCTTGAGTACAGACACATTCATTAATGTGTGTGTTCTCCAAATCCACATGGATCGCAACGGTTTTGTATGTAAAGACAAAATGTGTGTCCAGTTTACACACACGTATAGTCACACGTCAATTCCTTTATTCTACCCTGTCGTTTGTTCTAACCCTTTTGTTTGTTTCTCAGAGAGAGAGCGAGGCCATTAAATTGAGCAGAGGAGCGCATTACTAGCCATTCAATCATGTAGACCAGACCCTTTTCCTAGGAGCCTTACCCTGTTCTGTTCCGCACACTAGCCTATATACTCATTGGGACTTGAGGAAAATTACCCCATCTCAACAACATTATCCTGCATTGCTGTGATGACTGTACGGTGCCAATGTTGTTGTGACATCACAGGACTCTGGTTTGTCTGCTGAGTATCATGTGAAATGAATAAGATAGTAGTGCCAGCGTGGATGACTGGGCAGCTACCGTGTTAGCCACTCTTATCAGTGTTATTAGATTCCATACGGTCCTATTTCTGAGTACTGTAATACCTGTAAGCCTCTCTATGCTCGGTCTATGGGACACATCACACTTGAGGACATTGGGAAAGCGTGTGTTCTCTAAACAGCCTGACTGGCCACATACACTCACTGGAATAAAGCTGATTTGAAGAAATATTGCTCATAGCTTACAGCATTCTTGAGAGAGAAGAGAACAACTTAAAATCCTAACTGTAACAGTTATACATGAATATTACAGAGGAAAACTATTTTCTCCAGAGCTACAAATCTAAAATACTTTGTTGGAAGAAACGTATTGTTGGCAAACTACTCACAACAAAGACAAATCATTCTTCTGTCAATCAAGACAGTCTATTTTCCCCCAGAAATATTTGTCTGCGGTTTGACAGAGACGGAAGATGAATGTAAAGTAAACGCGGCGCGTGGGCTGTGTGTGTGTGTGGCACTGTGGGTACCCTGGCGCCCTGCGTTCCAAGGCATTGTGGGATGTGTTTGCTTACCACCAGAAACGTGGCATAAATGATATATTAAAAATCACAGCAGGGGAAAGACACTCAATTCACTTTTAATACACATCTAATCTGTTTCCCCTCCCTGCTGTTTCTGACCCAGTTCAGGGAGAGAGCCATGGTAAGGTTATACATCTCTATGGCCCCCACGGTTTAGAGAAGAGGGGCAGTTATCTAGGCCCGATCGTTACCGCCACACCTTAAGAGAAACCTCTGCCTCCTTTAATTGAGAGATGACTATCTAGATGTTAGATGGTCTCAAAGATCTACTGAAAGAGAAGATCTCTGTATCACAAATGAATATTTATGGTGTCACAGAGCAATGCATTGGGTAGTATAATACAGTGGTGTAAAATTCTTGAAAGTACTACTTAAGTCGTTTTTTGGGGGTATCTGTGCTTTACTTTACTATATATTTTTAACAACTTTTACTTTTAATTCACTACATTCCTAAAGAAAATGATATACTTTTTTACACCATATTTCCCCTGACACTCAAAATGACAGAAAATGGTCCAATTCGCAAACACGAAAATCCCTGGTCATCCCTACTGCCTCTGATCTGGCGGACTCACTAAACACAAATGCTTTGTTTTTGAATAATGTCTGAGTGTTGGAGTGTGACCGTGGCTATCCGTAAATTTAAAAAATCAAGAAAATTGTGCCGTCTAAGGAATTTTAAATTATTTGTACTTTTACTTTTGATACTTAAATATATTTGAGCAATTACATTTACTTTTGATACTTCAGTATATTTAAAACCAAATACTTTTAGACTGTTACTAAAGTAATATTTTACTGGGTGACTTTCACTTTTACTTGAGTCATTTTATATGAAGGTATCTTTACCTTAATATAAAAGGTAAGTACTTGAGTACTTTTCCCACCACTGGCATAATAAATATGTTCAAGATATAAAGCAACATCTTTTATGAGTTGCTGAGAAAATGACAGGATCACATTTCGGTCATGGATACTGCAGGACAGAGACACAGTGGCAAAACAACGCAGATACACATAACATCCACAGAAAGGGGTTAGATGACAGGAAACAGACTTGATTATTGCACTGGCTCTATGCACACTCGCTGGACTTTACACACACACACTCACACATACTACGCTGACACTCCAAACACACACACTACATACACTCACAGACACAAAACACGTACACAAATACATATTGACGCCACACACACACACACACACTTTCATACTTTTCATAAACGCTGCTGCTACTCTGCTTATCTATCCTGATTGCCTAGTCACTTTTACCCCTACCTACATGTCATATTACCTTAATTACCTCAACCACCTCCTACCCCCTGCACATTGAGTCAGTACCATGCTCCTTGTATATAGCCCCGCTATTGTTATTTTATTGTATTACCAATTCATGTTTTGCTAATACAAATTCTAGTAAGCATTTCCCGGTAAAGTCTACACCCGTTGTATTCGGTGCATGTAACAAATATAATTTGATTTGATGGCCGAGATAACTGATTGTCTAAAAAGACACACTCCCTTGTCCAACCCAGGTCTAAATAAAACCCTGGTCCTACACAAACCATTGTCACACACTTATCTGCAGTGATATTGACACCTAAAATGGATTAGCTTCATGCAGCACAGATGATGATGGAGCAGATTTGTGGCGTACATGCGTCTGTCTTGAGTGTGTGTGGGTGTGGGATAAGAGAGATAGGACAGGGTTGTATTGATTATGGAGCATATGTGGTTCCCACGCCATCCTTTGTTCCTGGTGGGAGACTCTCCGTTGTGGGTCTTTTGTGAGGAGCACAGCTGGTGAGTGAGGACCAGGCTGGGTTCCTCTGAGGACCTGGGGAAAACTCTTGTTCATCCTGGGGCTTCAGGAAGAACACAGGTCCTTTTGAAAGACAGCTGAATCTTATGGCCAATATCTGCTCATGTAATCGGTCTCCAGTTGCATTGGCATAGTTGTTAGGTAATAATTAGGCGTTCATTTTGATGCACCATACAACATAAAGAGTAATCATTAGAAAAGGGTAGGTTAGATCTCTTCATTTTAAAATCATTTCAATGTTATGTTTTATAAGATACCATAGATATAAAAACGAAGATATTTCTAAAATGTCTTGAGGGTATAACTGCTATGATAACATGACGTGTAAGTATCAGTTCTAGTTTCGTCAAGTTCTGACAGAATAATGTTTGTTTTTTTAAGTGTAAAAAAAAGCACAATGATGCTTTGGGGAAAAACAAAATCATTTTTTATTCAGCAACATTGTAATTAATTCAATACTAAGGCTAGGTTCATTTCACGAGGTCAATGACAACACTGTAAATCAAACTGAAGTGACACAGAGTGCAGCGCAGCTTCACTGACGGCTATGTTGTCGACTTCCCTACAGAGCACCGACTGACTGCCACCTCCTTCAGAGAAACAAGAGTACGAAACTTGGATACAAATCACTTGCCATCTACTAGGCCTACTACTGCTGGCTGGCTAGCTGAGGCTTGAGAACGATGCCAGAGGGCAGAGGAAGAATAAGCTACAGTTATCATCTAACTTCACCTGAGCAGTAACTAGTCTCGATCAGACTGGAGTCAATAACACTTGCCCTGGAATGATCACGTTGTCAGACAAATAGACTCCTCCCTCACTAGCCTATTTCTCTCCCGGACCAGAGACATGGCTGGGAATGGACAGACAAACAGATAGACTAGACTGGTGTTGATAAGGCTGCTCCATTTTGGTTCCCTCTCACAGCAGTTACTATGTGAGTCTCCCTCCCATAATTGCACTTTAACCTGGACAGGGGCGGAGCACTTCACTCCCCTTAGATGTAGAAAGTACTCTCCGCCCCCTCTGACCCGGCCTCTGGCTCCACCTTCACGGCCAGATGAGGCTTCTTGCGGAGCCGCTTGGCTTCGTTCTGCAGCTTCTGGCGGATGTAGCCCTTGATCTCCGAGTCCGTCTTCCCTGGGAAGTAGTGCTGCACAGCTCCTGTGGGTGATAGGTCAAAGATCAGAAACCTATAGAGATGTAAAGTTATCATTAATTGGAAATAACCCGTTTTTGCAAGGACATTGCCATTAAGGGGTTCCACCATTTTAAAGTAGTCAACTGCGTGGGGATTGCTATGAGTTGGGGGCGACCAGCACTGCAGGTGTGGGTAAATCACCAATATTAGTGTTACGCTTTTCTTCAAACACCAAACTCATCAAAATCTTTCAAATGGTGATAGCCTCAATGGCGCTGCCCATGTTGTCAGATGCCAAAATAGCACAGACACAAAGGTGAGATCTCTATACATCTCTAAGCCTGTACCTAGAATACCGTGGTCTATAAACGGCAGTTCGGGTCCCAGACAATGGCAGATTAGAAGTCAAACGGAAATAACAACACTGTTACCGTAGTCAATAAGCAGACAACCTTGTCCAGATCGACTTACAGTCCCTGCATTCAACTAACTTTGATAGGAAGGTATGAAGTTCATGTGAAAAGTATTTCCATTGTAGCATGAGGTAAGTGCGGGAAGTGTGACATGTTCAACTGCCGTAAGGGGGTGTGACTAGCTGTTATGAGGGGATGTGACTAGCTGTTATGAGGGGATGTGACTAGCTGTTATGAGGGGATGTGACTAGCTGTTATGAGGGGATGTGACTAGCTGTTATGATGGGATGTGACTAGCTGTTATGAGGGGATGGGATTAGCTGTTATGAGGGGATGTGACTAGCTGTTATGAGGGGATGTGACCAGCTGTTATGAGGGGATGTGACCAGCTGTTATGAGGGGATGTGACTAGCTGTTATGAGGGGATGTGACTAGCTGTTATGGGGGATGTGTTTAGATGTTATGAGGGGATGTGACTAGCTGTTATGAGGGGATGTGACTAGCTGTTATGAGGGGATGTGTTTAGCTGTTATGAGGGGATGTGTTTAGCTGTTATGAGGGGATGTGTTTACCTGTTATGAGGGGATGTGTTTAGCTGTTATGAGGGGATGTGGCTAGCTGTTATGAGGGGATGTAACTAGCTGTTATGAGGGGATGTGACTATCTGTTATGAGGGGATGTGTTTAGATGTTATGAGATGATGTGTTTAGCTGTAATGAGGGGATGTGACTAGCTGTTATGAGGGGATGTGTTTAGATGTTATGAGATGATGTGTTTAGCTGTTATGAGGGGATGTGACTAGCTGTTATGAGGGGATGTGACTAGCTGTTATAAGGTGATGTGACTAGCTGTTATGAGGGGACGTGACTAGCTGTTGTGAGGGGATGTGTTTAGATGTTATGAGAGGATGTGTTTAGCTGTTATGAGGGGATGTGTTTAGCTGTTATGAGGGGATGTGTTTAGCTGTTATGAGGGGTGTGTTTAGCTGTTATGAGGAGAAATGACTAGCTGTTATGAGGGGATGTGTTTAGCTGTTATGAGGGGATGTGTTTAGCTGTTATGAGGGGTGTGTTTAGCTGTTATGAGGAGAAATGACTAGCTGTTATGAGGGGATGTGTTTTGCTGTAATGAGTGGATGTGTTTAGCTGTTATGAGGAGAAATGACTAGCTGTTATGAGGGGATGTGTTTAGCTGTAATGAGTGGATGTGTTTAGCTGTAATGAGTGGATGTGTTTAGCTGTTATGAGGGGATGTGTTTAGCTGTAATGAGTGGATGTGTTTAGCTGTTATGAGGAGAAATGACTAGCTGTTATGAGGGGATGTGTTTAGCTGTAATGAGTGGATGTGTTTAGCTGTAATGAGTGGATGTGTTTAGCTGTTATGAGGGGATGTGTTTAGCTGTTATGAGGGGATGTGTTTAGCTGTTATGAGGGGATGTGACTAGCTGTTATGAGGGGGTGTGACTAGCTGTTATGAGGGGATGTGTTTAGCAGTTATGAGGGGATGTGTTTAGCTGTTATGAGGGGATGTGTTTAGCAGTTATGAGGGGATGTGTTTAGCAGTTATGAGGGGATGTGTTTAGCAGTTATGAGGGGATGTGTTTAGCAGTTATGAGGGGATGTGTTTAGCAGTTATGAGGGGATGTGACTTGCTGTTATGAGGGGGTGTCACTAAGCTGTTATGAGGGGATGTGTTTAGCTGTTATGAGGGGATGTGTTTAGCTGTTATGAGGGGATGTGTTTAGCTGTTATGAGGGGATGTGTTTAGCTGTTATGAGGGGATGTGTTTAGCTGTTATGAGGGGATGTGTTTAGCTGTTATGAGGGGGTGTGACTAGCTGTTATGAGGGGGTGTGACTAGCTGTTATGAGGGAATGTGTTTAGCTGTTATGCGGGGATGTGTTTAGCTGTTATGAGGTGGATGTGTTTTGCTGTTATGAGTGGATGTGTTTAGCTGTCTCAGGCTGCAGTACAGACGAGACCTTACTCAGTATTGCCTGGATCTCGTCTGCAGGCAGGGCAGGCTTGGGTTGGCCCCTCTTGTTGTTGACGATGCCGGAGATGGAGTGAGAGGCCAGGCAGTCCCTCTCATAGAGGCCCCGGAGCAGGTCATTGGTCAGCTTCTGGGCAGTGGTCCCCGTGTTACAGCGGTCAAGCAGCTCCGCAGTGATGAACTGAATGGTATAAGACATTAGGTTGCACCTTTAAAATTGTAGTGGCCCATCCCATTTTAGAGATACAGTGGAGTCCGTAATTGTTGCACCCTTGATAATGATGAGAAAAAAAGACTGTGTAAAAAATAATTTTTAAAAGACAAATACTCAGCTATATTTTAAGCTAAACATTTTTGCCAATTATATTATTTTATACTAATACAATTGCATAGAGAAAGACATAGGGGTCAAAATGATTTTTGCTTCCACTGTTCCTGGGGCCCTTGTTATGGTCAACGGCATCATGAACTTTACCCAGTACCATGACATTTTAGCCAAAAAAACGTGGTTGCCTCTGCCAGGAGGCTGACACTTGGTCTTAAGTGGATCTTCCAGCAAGACAATAACCCCAAGCACTAATCGAAATTCACAAAGAAATGGTTAATTGACTACAAGATCAACATTTCGCAATGGCCATCTCAGTCTCTGGACATGTCCCAATTATTTTGCATACAATATAGCTCAGTATTTGTATTATTTATTTTATACAGTCTATTTGGCTCATCTTTATCAAGGATGCCAAACATTATGGACCCGGCTGTATATTAGCATTCTGCTATAAGACAAAGACCAAAGGCCTATTCAGTCAACTTCAAAGACTAGATATCATTTTGCATATTGCATGACATCAAAAAGGACTTCTAGTACAGTTTTTAACCTCTCCTGAAAATGTATGCTATATATTTTTGACGTCAAAGACGTTTAAAGGGTTCATCACCTCCTGATAGAGGGGTGGTCCGTTGATCTGGGAACCCCCCTCATGAGACCCCGGAGGGTATCCATTCTGGTGGGGGTGGGGGGGCTCTAGTTTGGCCGCCCAGCACCCATTCAGCACCCCTGGAGAGGCCAGCAGGGCCGACGTTGTCATGGCACCACTCCTCACCAGGATCTCAGGCATGCTGGGAGATGTAGTTCTCCGGTCCGTGCTGCTCGACCACACCTCCGTCCTCTCGATCAGGGTCTCCAGGTTACGTGCCAACTTTCCACACGCTAGCATACCATAGTCATTAGTATGAATCCCACAAAAATCCAAGAGATTAAAGCATCCTGGGTTGTTCTTAGGCACAGATCTAGGAACAGCATTTCCTCCCTGACTCCTGACCTTAATCATTAGCAGGGAAAATATAAAAATGAACTCAAATCAGTGTCTAGGGGCAACTTCCTCCTACTTCTCCTGCTGGCCCTCACCTGTGAGGCATCTGATTTGCTCCCTCAGGTTGTCCATCTCTCGCTGCATGCTCAGCACCATGGCAACCAGGTCAGCCTTCGAGCGTGACTGTAGGCCTCCGAGACCCTTGAGAGAAATTAAGAAGTCAAAAAGTCATACAGAGAAAGTCTAAACCACAAGCAATCACTCACACACACGCACTCACACACTCGCACACTGCCGTCATCCAGTGTACCTCTGCCATGAGGTCGCCATCCTCGATGCGTTTGACACTGGGGTTGTCCGACACTGGTACCTGCTTGGAGATAAGAAATGAATCATACAAGTTGTCTCACTTATATGGAATTGTGGGTCAGTCAGTGTTTTTTCATTTGATTTGTTAAATTATGTATTGTCAGCTATGGTCCGCTATGGTCAAAATCATAGCTAGATTGAAACATCAGAAAATCCCTGTGATGATGATAAAAATATTATTCTTCATAAATTCTTATTCTTAAATAAATAGAGTTTCATTGTAAAGCTATGATTCAGAATCCTTCTTTTATTTAGGAGTAGCAGCAACATGTTACTTGTTGCTGTCTTGGCTTGGCGTTCTTTTCACCACCTCCCCTTGCCAAAGGTTTGTGCTCTCCTCTCCCCCTCTCCTCCGCGCTCCATCATTGAGATCAATGGCTGCCCCCACCATGCCTCTTTCTCATATTAGCGCCATTATGACAAAACACCGCTGAGAGGTGAATGCTCTCTGTGTCACTACTACTACAGCCTTGTGGCTTCCAAGTTCTAAACCCTCAAGCGAGGAAGTGAGGTGCTATATTACTAACGTACAAATAGGATTTATGTCGGTCGGTCAAGATGCGCATATGATGCCATCATAATGAGCAGACGCGTGCCAACCCCGACAGATAATAGAGCAAACTTTGTCCCAAAAATATTATATGATAATAGTCGATCCAAACCCTCGTTTTCAACTTCTGGAGAGCGGTGTTGCATGGTGGGTTCTCTTCTACGTTCTCTTTCACCGGGTGTGTGTGCTTTCTTCTCTTCTGCAGTCTGTGCTGTAATAGACAGTCCGGGTAGGGTAATTAGCGACATAAATCGTGAGCGACAAATACTCGCTCCTCACGGAATGGGCAGCTACTGTATAAAGACCAGACTACAAATAACCGTTAAACGTTTACGTACACATGGAGGCTGGCTGTGCGATGTCGTGATGCCAAAGTCTTCATATTTAGGGTCTTCCTCCTCCTCTTCTTCATATTCGAGGTCGAAAATGCGCTTTGCTATTGTTTTCCTTCTCATCTTTCTCCCATTATCCTTTTCCCCCGCTGAAACACTGGCTGCTTCTTGAACATGCTGGTCAATACACTGTGCTCGGCTCCCCGACTTTCGCGTCAATGCTGGGTAGGCACCCGCAGCAACCGTGGCGCGGGGAACAATATTTGTTACGGTTGTACTTATTGTAGCTCATTTAGTAGAACTGTATTCCACACACTTGATTTAATAAGCTATTTTTCGGTTTAATGTACCGTGGCATGACATGGCAAGACTGCTCAAGATGAAAGCAGCAGTTATAGCTTTGGGCATGCTCATGACTTTCAAGTACATTTCTTGTTTAATTATTTAACAATTATTTGAATGGGAGGGTGTATTCGAAGGGATAACGTACACTATGTGAATTTCAATTCCATCACGATGCTATAGGGTACTAGGGGGTAACTAGCCCTCCCTAAGAACAATGTTTAATTCTCTAAAAAACAATGTCTAATTGCTGACACAAAAAAGCAAAGTTTGTGAAATAAAATGGTTTGTGGATGAAGATCATGCTTAGGCGAATAAACTATAAAGGGAAATAAATGGCTACAGTTTACACTTTTTTTGTTATTTCATTCAATTTAGTTTTTAGAAAATGGGCATTTTTTTAAAGTGCTGGGGTAACTCCTAGCAGCTTATGCTAACTAGATACCTGGCTAGCATTTACTGATAGTGAAGTTGCTAGCATAAACTAGCACTTACCAGGCTAGTCATTGTCTAAATGACAGGTAGAAACACATTCATAACCATAAAGGGGTAACTAGCCCCCAGGGGGCAGTTACCCCCTAGTAGAGGGAATGGGTGGGTCGAGTTGCCCACAACACACTCATCCAACATATTACTGCTTTACTCAAGAAATATCTACATTTTTCTATTTAAACAAGTGGAGTATTTATCTTAAGGCTTTCCTTCTCCTAAATTAAAAAAATATACAGTACCAGTCAAAAGTTTGGACACACCTACGCACTCAAGAGTTTTTCTTTATTTTGACAATTTTCTACATTGTAGAATAATAGTGAAGACATCAAAAATATGGAATAACACATATGGAATCATGTAGTAATCAAAAAAGTTTAAAACAAATCAAAAAATATTTTATATTTGAGATTCTTCAAAGTAACCACCCTTAATGCCTTTGCACACTCTTGGCATTCTCTCAACCAGCTTCATGATGTAGTCGCCTGGAATGCATTTCAATTAACAGGTGTGCCTTGTTAAAAGTACATTTGTGGATTTTCTTTCCTTCTTAATGTGTTTGAGCCAATCAGTTGTGTTGTGACAAGGTAGGGGTGGTATACCAAGTCCATACTATGTAAAGAACAGCTCAAATAAGCAAAGAGAAACAACAGTCCATCATTACTTTAAGACATGAAGGTCAGTCAATCCGGAAAATCTCAAGAACTTTGAAGGTTTCTTCAAGTGCAGTTGCAAAAACATTCAAGCGCTATGATGAAACTGGCTCTCATGAGAACCGCCACAGGAAAGGAAGACCCAGAGTTACCTCTGCTGCTGAGGATAAGTTCATTAGAGATACCAGCCTCAGAAATTTCAGCCAAAATAAATGCTTCACAGAGTTCAACAGACCCATCTCAACTTCAACTGTTCAGAGGACACTGTGTGAATCAGGCTTTCATGGTTGAATTTCTACAAAGAAACCATTACTAAAGGACACCAATAATAAGAAGAGACTTACTTGGTCCAAGAAACACGAGCAATGGACATTAGACTGGTGGAAATCTATCCATTAAGATTTTTGGTGTCTTTGTGAGACGTAGAGTAGGTGAACGGATGATCTCTGCATGTGTGGTTCCCACCATGAAGCATGGAGGAAGAGGTGTGGCGGTGTTTTGCTCAATCAAATTGCTCAATCAAAATCAAATTGAATTTGTCACATGCGCCGATTAAGACAGGTGTAGACCTTACAGTGAAATGCTTACTTACAGGCCCTAACCAACAATGCAGTAAAGAAATAAAAATAAAATAATAATAAGATATAGAAGTAACAAATAATTAAAGAGCAGCAGTAAAATAACAATAGCAAGGCTATATACCAGTACAGAGTCAATGTGCGGGGACACCGGTTAGTTGAGGTAATTGAGGTAATATGTACAGGTAGGTAGAGGTATTAAAGTGACTATGCATAGATAATAACAGAGAGTAGCAGCAGTGTAAAAGAGGGAGGGATGCAAATAGTCTGGGTAGCCATTTGATTAGATGTTCAGGAGTCTCATGGCTTAGGGGTAGAAGCTGTTTAGAAGCCTCTTGGACCTAGACTTGGCTCTCCGGTACCATAGAGAACAGTCTATGACTAGGGTGGCTGGAGCCTTTGACAATTTTTAGGGCCTTCCTCTGATACTGCCTAGTATAGAGGTCCTGGATGGCAGGAAGCCTGGCCATGGTGATGTACTGGGCCGTACGCACTACCCTCTGTAGTGCCTTGCGGTCAGAGGCCGAGCAGTTGCCATATCAGGCAGTGATGCAAACAGTCAGGATGCTCTCAATGGTGCAGCTGTAGATCCTTTTGAGGATCTGAGGACCCATGCCAAATATTTTCAGTCTCCTGAGAAGGAATAGGTTTTGTCGTGCCCTCTTCACGACTGTCTTGGTGTGCTTGGACCATGTTAGTTTGTTGGTGATGTGGACACCAAGGACCTTGAAGCTCTCAACCTGCTCCACTACAGCCCCGTTAATGTGAATGGGGGCGTGCTCGGTCCTCCTTTTCCTGTAGTCCACAATCATCTCCTTTGTCTTGATCACGTTGAGGGAGAGGTTGTTTTCCTGGCACAACACGGCCAGGTCTCTGACCTCCTTCCTATAGGCTGTCTCGTCGGTGTCGGTGATCAGGCCTACCACTGTTGTGTCATCAGCAAACTTAATGATGGGTTTGGAGTCATGCCTGGCCGTGCAGTCATGAGTGAACAGGGAGTACAGGAGGGGACTGAGCACCTACCCTTGAGGGGCCCCAGTGTTGAGGATCAGCATTGAGAATGTGTTGTTACCTACCCCTACCACCTGGGGGTGGCCCGTCAGGAAGTCCAGGATCCAGTTGCAAAGGGGGGTGTTTAGTCCCGGGGTCCTTAGCTTAGTGATGAACTTTGAGGGCCCTATGGTGTTAACGCTGAGCTGTAGTCAATGAATAGCATTCTCAAATAGGTGTTGCTTTGTCCAGGTGGGACCTCAAACCAACTTAGATAGTTTGGGATAGGTTGAACCGCAGAGTGAAGGAAAAGCAGCCAACAAGTGCTCAGCCTATGTGGAAACTTCTTCAAGACAGTTGGAAAAGCATTCCTCATGAAGATGGTTGAGAGAATGCCCACAGTGTGCAAAGCTGTCATCAAGGCATCAAGGGTGGCTACTTTGAGGAATCTAAAATCTAAAATATATTTTTCTTTGTTTAACACTTTTTTGGTTACTACACATACTACATATGTGTTATTGTCACGCCCTGGTCTTAATATTTTGTGTTTTCTTTATTATTTTGGTCAGGCAGAGTCAGGGTTCAGACCTGAGCCAACTCCCCCTGTTTATCGTGAGGAGCCAAGGAGGAGACCAGAACCAGAGCCGGTGTTGGAGGTGAGCGAAACAGAGACTGTGAATGAGTTAATGGGGAAATTGGAGGAGAGAGTTATGAGGGAGTTGCTGTGTTGGTGCTTTAGGTACGGAATTCGCCCGACTGAGCGTGTCGGGGATTTGATGGCACCTGGGTCAGCGCTCCATACTCGTCCTGAGGTGCGTGTTAGTCGGCTGGTGAAGATTGTGCCAGCCTCACGCACTAGGCCTCCTGTGCACCTCCCTAGCCTTGCACGTCCTGTGCCAGCCCTGCTCTCAAGCTCTCCAGTACGCCTTCACGGTCCGGTCCATCCTGTGCCACCTCCACACACCAGTCCTCCGCATGGAGCAGCCAGAGCTGCCAGTCTGCATGGAGCAGCCAGAGCCGCCAGTCAGCCAGGATCTTCCGGAACCGCCAGTCAGCCAGGATCTGCCAGAACCACCAGCCAGCCAGGATCTGCCAGAGCCTACTACCTGCCCGAGCTGCCTCTCAGTCCCGAGCTGCCCCTCAGTCCCGAGCTGCCCCTCAGTCCAGTGGGATCCTTGGTGAGGGGTATTAGGCCAAGGTCGGTGGCGAGGGTCGCCAATCAAAGGACTCGTTACAAGGGGACTAAGACTTGGTTGGGTTCTGTCACGCCCTGGTCTTAATATTTTGTGTTTTCTTTATTAATTTAATTTTTTTTGTTTTCTTTATTAATTTGGTCAGGCCAGGGTGTGACATGGGTTTATTTATGTGGTGTGTTTTGTCTTGGGGTTTTCATAGGTATTGGGATTGTGGTTTAGTGGGGTTCTCTAGCAAAGTCTATGGCTGTCTGGAGTGGTTCTCAATCAGAGGCAGGTGTTTATCGTTGTCTCTGATTGGGAACCATATTTAGGCAGCCATATTCTTTGAGTGTTTGGTGGGTGATTGTTCCTGTCTCTGTTAGTTTGCACCAGATAGGCTGTATAGGTTTTCACGTTACGGTTGTTGTTTTTGTATTGTTCGTTTTGCCGTCTTCATTAAACATGTTTCAAGAATACCACGCTGCAGGAAAACCGTAACAGTTATTTCATAGTTTTGATATCTTCACTAGTATTCTAAAATGTAGACAATAGTCAAAATAAAGAAACACCCTTGAATGATTAGGTGTGTCCAAACTTTTGACTGGTACTGTATATAGATCTAACTTCATTGGAATATAAAATTTACAACAAAATCCTTTTGTTGAATTATCTCCAACAGTTGTGATGACACAGTGGAAATGTTATGTTGAGCAGAGGCAGTGGCAGCCAGTGAGTGTTGGAAAATAATTTGTTTGACATCTTTGACATAATTTGACATCTTGTGGTGTTATTGTGAATTACGGGGGGGGGCAGTTACCCCAGGGGGCTAGTTACCCGCTAGTACCCTACAGTTTAGGCTAGTACCACAAGATTTTGATGTGATCTTATGTGATGACATGTAAAAGCAACATGTGATGACATGAAACTATACATGTGAAAACATTTGAGCACACGTGAAAACATGATCTCGTCAAATAAATGTGACAACATAGGGATGTAAAATGTCAACATGTGATACCATAACTACGAGTGACAAAATGTAAGAGTTCGATTTTCATGTGACATTTTTCCACATTTGAAACTGAAAATTCCACATGTGAGAGTTAGATTTTCACGTGAAAATTGTTCACGTGAAAGTGCACGTACGTTTTCACACGTGAAAATGCAATTCGACATGTGAGAGTTAGGTTTCACGTGTAAAATGGCAAATTTCACATGTGAATCTACATTTCACGTGACGTGAAAACGTATCCTCACATGCGAAAAGTTGGTGTGAACTCTATTGAATACATGTCAACATGTAGTTTCACGTGAAACTGACCTCACGTGTCTCTCGTTTTCACATGAACATTTCAGCTCAATATGTGAAAACATTTATTTCACATGTGAAACTGAAAATGTCACGTGTTTGTAAGGCAAGTAATTCAATGGTATGGGGATTTTAAGTTAAGCGATACACTGGTCAGCTAAAATGTGTACAAAAAATACATCTTTAATCAATGAGAATATGATTACATTTGACATGATCACTTAGCGTTAGCGCTGACTTCAATATGACCTCACCTAGGATTTTTAAAATTATTTTACCTTTATTTAACTAGGCAAGTCAGTTAAGAACAAATTCTTATTTTCAGTGACGGCCTAGGAACAGTGGGTTAACTGCCTGTTCAGTGGCAGAACGATGATTTGAACTTGCAACCTTTCAGTTACTAATCCAACGCTCTAACCACTAGGCTACCCTGCTGCCCTTTGGATTTGGGGTACACTGATCTTTCTGCTGCGCTACAAAGTCTATAGCATTTTCTGAAGTCCCCTACACATTCATTATCTATAATACATCTCCGCACTTGGCAAAAGTGCCATCTACACTGCTGTTTTAGGTATCAGTTAATCTGGCTATTCTCTATTCATTGATTTCATTGACTTATCTTAGCAATTCAAGGGTTTTCTGTATAGTTGTCTAATGTTGTAGGGGCGTATTACACCTGAATCACTATGACAAATATAATAGTTTGTCTTGAGTGTATTATACAAAGCTGAGAATTACTTTGAAGTCTAAAGTGTAGGAATACTGGTGAAATCAGTCATTGACACAGACATGGTGGCATCGCAGGAAGACTGGAATGCTGTGAACCAAGAGTATGTGAGTTCAAATCCCAGGTGAGGACATGTTGAATAATAAACATACACAATGTATGTCAAAGTGTGTCAAGTAAGTGGGAAACACTGTGCTATTTTGTAATGTTCCAGGGACATCCTAACGACTAGTATTTGTTTGCAGGGCATCATGTGAAGATTTTAATCTGTGTGTGCGCCCAAGAAACTTTGATTTGATTCGTTACATATAATACATCTCCGGTCTTGTCAATATGTGATTTTTGTTTACTTACTTTGTAGTCAAATCATAATAGTCATCATCAAAGTGGTACATTCAGTATATTATACTTGATATGTTTCTACTTCACAGAAATACATTTCCATGATGTACTGTACTGTAGTTCTATAGTAGATATGTAAAATCTATAGGTTTACCAAACTATTAAGTGATCATCAATTAAGAGCAGTCGGATTAAGTAATAGTAAAATGTATTTTAACAAAAGAGAAGAGAATCATATTAAAAGTAATGTGACTGTCGCATTGTGAAAGGCAATTACTTTATATGAACATGTATTGCAATGTGAAACATGGATTTCTAGATGAAAGTTTGGTGAAAAAGTGACTGCATGGTTGGATGTGTTGTACTTAGTCAGTTGAAAATGTGCTGAGAGATTTGTAACAACTGCCTTTCTGATGACCTGTTTTGAGTTTTTTTCTAAAGAGTTGTGAAAATGTACCACATAAAAAAAAAACTGTAATCCACAAGTACATGAGCTTTCAAAAGAGGAAACAGGTATCAGAGGTGTGTGTGTGTGTGTGTGTGTGTGTGTGTGTGTGTGTGTGTGTGTGTGTGTGTGTGTGTGTGTGTGTGTGTGTGTGTGTGTGTGTGTGTGTGTGTGTGTGTGTGTGTGTGTGTGTGTGTGTGTGTGTGTGTGTGTGTGTGTGTGTGTGTGTGTGTGTGTGTGTGGCCCCATAATGTAGGTTCTCATATGAACTCTGTCCAGGGGTTTTATGTACCTCTGATCTGATGGTTGCTATAAAAAATATACACTTTCTGGGATAAAGTTGAATTGAAAAACAGATGGTTCCTCTCCTTAAAGAGCAAAACACAATGGCACCACAACATTCTACATCAGAGTTCCTTAAATGGTGATATGCAGCCACTTCCTGGGTTGTCACTTGTGACCAGATGCACATTGTGTGGTTTATTGAAATCTTTTCATGGTGCCAATGTATTCTTGGTGTTTTCTTCTTTTTTTTGGACTCCTTTTTCTCCCAAATGTTGTGGTATCCTATTGGTAGTTACTGTCTTGTCTCATCAGTGTGCACTGCGCCCAGCCCACCACAGCAGTCACTAGTGCACAATGGGACAAAGACATCCCTGCCAGCCAAACCCTCTCCTAACCCTGACGACGCTGGGCCAATTCTGCACCGCCCCTGGGTCTCCCGGTCACGGCCGGCTGCAACAAAGCCTGGACTCGAACCCAGAATCTCTAGAGGCACAGTGCCTTAGACCACTGCGCCACCCGGGAGGCCCTTTCTTGGTGTTTTCTACCCATTGGGCAAAAACTGGTTGAATCACCATTGTTTCCATGTAATTTCAACAACAACAAATGCAATGTGATGATGTTGAATCAATGTGGAAAACTGATTGGATTTGCAAAAAGTCATCAACGTAAGGATTTGGTCCTTTTTTCACCCAACTTTGAACCTAAATCCAATGGCATGGTGCATTTCTTTGGTGATTTCACATTTAATTCATGTTAGTTGACAACTCAACCAAATATAAATCCAAACTAGACGTTGAATTACGTTTGTGCCCAGGGGGTAGTGACTAATAACCATCATAACCACTGAAGTAAACAATACGTCCCACAACTTGTCTCCTGAAGTGCAATAGGAATCAATAGCCTTTTCATTAATGTACAGTTCATTCCTAATATCCTGATAGTTCCCCTTGTGCTCTTCTAATGTAATGTTTGCAGAACTTAATCTCATCGTGACCTAAAATGTCAGAACCTATATAAAGTGTGGCATTGAACTACGACATGGATATTGAATAAGTCTACCCAAGAAGTGCATAGTTTCACTCTACCTAGACACAAAGGAGCTACATAAATGTAACAGTCCCTTTCCCTAGCAATTGTGTCACAGATAGCACAGGGCAGCTCCCCCCTAGGAATAACCTATTGATTCATCCACTGCATATTTGTCACACTTAAGTGGGTCTGACACTGAAAAGGGAGGAATATTGATAATGCATCGACGTCTATTGTTCTCTCTGAGGAGCGTTCGCCTGCAGAGGACCAGCAAGCAATCTACTCTATACTCTGCCTCCTGTCTTTGATGGAGAACAAAAATAGAGAGAGCGAGAGAGAGAGAGAGAGCACAGAAAACACACAAGCCCAACCCCGGCTATAGCTTGTTGCTTCACCCCCCTCCTTCTCATGCAATCACACTTCTTTTTAGAAGCCTATCTCCGCCAAGCCAGGTGACTGGTCCCTGCTCAGAGGTCTGACTGCCCCACTCAGGGGTGTCCCTATTGACAGCCGAGGAGCCAAACACAGATTATAGCAATATTAGAGGGGCCAGGGGTTCAAAGGAAAAAGTCATGTTTATCAGGCGGCGATAAGGTTACACACGGAACCTCTCCTCTAGAGTGAAATTGAAACCGTGGCCCCATGCCCCTGGAGATAATTGAAAAACGAAGGCTCCACCCAAAAGGAGCAGGACTTTTTCCCTCCCTCCCGGCCTGGCCACCATTTCAGATTGATAGAATGAATGGGGCTATAAAAAGAGAGGCTGGACTTTGGCATTGAGTGGGTTTTGATTGACCAGACGGGGGCATCAGGTTTGAACTTTAACCCCTTCCCCCAGCAGCCCTGTAGGGCTGTAAATGATTTCTTTGCTGATGAACAGAGCCGGTGGGGCCCGAGGTGGACACACACAAGCACTCTCATACAAACTGTAATCCATTCTCACACAAACACACACATGCAAGTATACAAACACACATTCACATGGAATCAGTGACCACTGCTGAGGCCTAGACACACACAAATAGAAACACACACACACAGTAACACATGAGTTACACATGAATGAAAGAAGTCATGCTTATAGACATAACACAACCCAATATAGATGTATCTAATAATTTGTTACTCTCTTCCTGTATTTCTATCTAGTGTTTGATTGTGAATCAATGAAATGTGAATCTGTTCGTTTCATTGTGCTGGGCATATGTGTCTGTGGTCGTAGCTTATCTGTGTGTGCCTGGCTGCCTGTGCTTCTCTGGGTGCAGCATGAGTGAGTCTGTGGCTACCTGCTGTGCTTCAAGTCCACAGGCCTACCGTTGATGGACAGGTTGAAGGCTAATGTTTAGAGAACGTTCCACGCTCTGTCTCTCAGATCTGCCCCCCGCCGTGCCGATTCTTCCTCTCCGCTGACACCGTTTTGTTCGCCCCTCATGAATATGCAGCGGCTGATTTCTGGGGGAAATGGTGTTTTCTGGGAGAAGCATGCTCTGGCCATAACTAAGACTGACACATGGTGTTATGGGACAATGCTCTGGCATTCTGTGTCGCAGGCCTGGCCAGGCTGTGAACAGTGAATGTCTCTTCCTGAGATACGAGTAGAGGGAGAGGCCTCAGACATGAGGAACCATGCGGAGAGCAGAAGCTCCAGCTACTCGGCAACCCTTATAAAGACAGTGTTTTCTATTTCTCCAATGAGACTAATGCAGTTTGAAAATATATGGAGGTATTTTGGTTGTAAATGTATGGAGGTGGTTTGGTTGTAAATGTATGGAGGTGGTTTGGTTGTAAATGTATGGAGGTGGTTTGGTTGTAAATGTATGGAGGTGGTTTGGTTGTAAATGTATGGAGGTGGTTTGGTTGTAAATGTATGGAGGTGGTTTGGTTGTAAATGTATGGAGGTGGTTTGGTTGTAAATGTATGGAGGTGGTTTGGTTGTAAATGTATGGAGGTGGTTTGGTTGTAAATAAAGGGATGTGGTTCGGTTGTAAATGTATGGAGGTGGTTTGGTTGTAAATGTATGGAGGTGGTTTGGTTGTAAATGTATGGAGGTGGTTTGGTTGTAAATGTATGGAGGTGGTTTGGTTGTAAATAAAGGGATGTGGTTTGGTTGTAAATGTATGGAGGTGGTTTGGTTGTAAATGTATGGAGGTGGTTTGGTTGTAAATGTATGGAGGTGGTTTGGTTGTAAATGTATGGAGGTGGTTTGGTTGTAAATGTATGGAGGTGGTTTGGTTGTAAATGTATGGAGGTGGTTTGGTTGTAAATGTATGGAGGTATTTTGGTTGTAAATGTATGGAGGTGGTTTGGTTGTAAATGTATGGAGGTGGTTTGGTTGTAAATAAAGGGATGTGGTTCGGTTGGCCAAGGTGCATTATTGTGATAGTTGTGAGCACAGTCATCAAAAAATACAATATGGCAATGTATGGCCTTGGTATAAATCTGAAGAGAATTTAAATTCATCTGCTGAATTGATTGATACTGAGACTGGATTGACCCCAAATGTGCCAGATACAGCACATTAATACACATTTCTTAGAGAAGTTAGCCATTGTGTCTTCAGGTGTCGGAATTGTAGTATAGTTTTGGGTGCTTTAGTTGTCCAGATGCCATTCACCCAGCCAAAATCCTGTCAGCCAGTCTGTCATGTTTTATGTCAGCCATCTTAGCCTCTGTGTCAGCCATTTTAGCCTCTGTGTCAGCCATCTTAGCCTCTGTGTCAGCCATCTTAGCCTCTGTGTCAGCCATCTTAGCCTCTGTGTCAGCCATCTTAGCCTCTGTGTCAGCCATCTTAGCCTCTGTGTCAGCCATCTTAGCCTCTGTGTCAGCCATTTTAGCCTCTGTGTCAGCCATTTTAGCCTCTGTGTAAGCATCTTAGTGTCCTTTTTTCCTCTCTCCTCAGTGACGTCACCGATGGGAGTTTCACCCTTTATATCATTTGGCGCAGGTCACTGCAGAGTCCGGACAGCAGGCTTTTTGCAAGTGCTGTAATTCTCAGTGTTACTTTGAGGATAATAGCACTAATAGTGGAGTGACAGTGACGGATGGGGCAGAGTGGCTTTAGAGGCCTAGAGACTGACCCCTGGTCCAATCAGAGCACTTCCAGGTTAAAAGGCTTCTACAGCCCACCAAAGGCCTTCCGCACTGTGAATGAATGAATGAGCGAGAGAGAGAGAGAAAGAGGAGGGTGGGGGGGGTGCTGGGAGGTTCAATCAAGAACCCTTAGTCAGGACTATAGACAATAGACACACACACACCGATACCTTCAAACACCATCCATCCAAACATAAATTATTTTCCTATTCATCGGTAACCACCCCACCACCATTGCTAACCAATACGCAAAGGCAAAGAAAATCCCTAGGCCCGAACCAAACCACACGTCAAAATCCCTGAGAAAATCCTGTTTTGTTTACCGTTTGCCAAAGCGGTGGTCTACACGCCTGGCTTTTGGTTGGTTCCTCTCTTGATCAGAGAGGGCGTCTCTTCTAGAGCTCTGGTGGGAAAGTTGCGCCGGCCGACCAGGACCATGTGTTTGACATTAAGCCCAATCAGGCTGGGTCTCGTTTCTGGTGAGTGCCGAGAGATTGAGAGGAAGGCAGATCCAGCGGGTGATAGATGGCTGGGCCTACTTTCCAGTGGGCGGATGGAAATCAAGCATCACGACAGAACCACAGGGGCTGTTTGCTTTATTTGCAAGGCCCGTCAAGACCCGGGGATTAATTGCAAGCGCACGCGGGGTCCTGATTGGCAGAAACACGGCTCCGCGTCGGGAGAGAAGAAAGACCCGCGGTGGGATGTGTGACCTGTGTCAGTCGTAGAGGTGTATTGTTATCCCTGTGTGACGTAAACGAGCGTTCCAACCCGTGGAGGTGGGATCCTTTACAGTGCGTAATTGTTTCATATGTGTAGAGCTGACGTGGGGGCAAGAGAAGACTAGAGACAGCTCCAGCCTCACACTGCTGGGTGCAATTAGCATCATTTCCATCATAAATCCATCAGTCCATCAGTCCATCAGTCCATCAGTCCATCAGTCCTCCGCCAGTATGGCCTCACACACTATTACTAACGCCTGCTTGTACTTAGGATTAGGCACTACACTCTCGGAGGTCCGTTGACTTGAGACGTGCCAGTAAGTCAACGCTTTCAATCAAATCGTCCACTGACATCAGCATAGGCTACATATTATGGACCGATGCCAATAGAAGATTCATGTGACAGTTCGGGCTATGCCATGACAATCCAGCCAGTCGCTTCCTTACGCGGACTTACTATTACGAGCACGTCTGACATCAGTCAGGATTTTGCTCTTCCTTCGGGCGGGAATACGTCCTCGACTCACACTCCTTCATGTGACTGCCTGCCTGTGCTTTCCTCCATGGTTCTCCTCAGAGGTCTCAATACGTCAACCTGCACTCCAGAGCCTCCTGTCCCATCCCGTCCTGCTCATTGATCCTCATCCCTCTACCCCGTAACGTCTTGCACATTAAATCCATTCTAATATCATAACAGGAGCCTGCCCTGCAATTAGCTCAATTAGAACCCTCCCCCCCCACTCTATCCCCCAACGGCCATTAAACACTGGACCGTCTTCTGCTCCTCGGCCACTCCGACGCTCTTCCATTGATCCCCGTCCATCCTCCGGTCAGCCTTAATCACTGACCACGGTCCCCTCGACCATAATCACCACGCTGGACCGTGCCTTGTCAAAACCCTGCAGGGGTGGCAGAATTTATTGGATCCTTAAAGGTACGAGTTTGCACAGGGGAAGGAGAGGAGGCCAGCGGAGTGGGCAACATGGCGGACAACCATGCGGGCTGCCTAGCGTGTCATAATTCAGAGCCAGAGGCCCCGGGGATGAAGCGTGGTTGGCGGATTGATTTCGTGTCACGGCAGGTCTCGCCCCCTTCATATGATTATGTGTCTCACTACGTGATCCATTGAGCGTGACATATTGACGTTATTGAGGAGCACCCACTCGCTGGCCCGTCTTTTTTTATCCACCAGTGTATTGGCATTACCTTCCTTCTACCTTCAGTCACATCTGAGGTCTTCCTCTTTATTTTCATGGAGCAACATTGGTTAGTCGTTGTTCCATTTTGTGGCGGCCATTTTGGTCTCCGGCTTTCCAGTGTTGGCATGGCCTCAAGGGGACTTGGGAGGCAGGCTGCGTTCGGTCACATCACACCAGGAGGGGTTATTTTTGCTGAGCTTGTACCTCTATATGTAACACAAAAGGTGGTATTTGTTCCCCATTGGTGCAGCATGTGAGCCAATGGAAATCTTTAGTACTTCATCTCTTGTTCTTCAAGTGATTTTCAGATCCTCATGCTTCCATATCAAGCGGCCTTTCTTTTTTTTCTTTTTACATTTCATTGAACAGTTTCGATGCAGCTGGTTCGAAGAAAAGGGAGACAAGGAAAGAAAATCTTGAACTCGAAGAAAAACTCATCAAAGCCTCAGACCGGGGAGAACTTTACTCTCTGTGGTGGATGATTCCTGGTACCCGCTAGCCACTCATGGCATCTGATTTCCTAGAAGAATAGAGCAGTTCCGTCCAGAGGGAGTCAGCTGAATCACCAGTTAGCAGAAATAGACAAAGCACACATAGTTGAAAGTGTGTCATCCATTTTTTTTTTTTTACATTGAGCATTACCGCACAACCTCCAGGCAAGGCTGAGGTATCTTACGTGCTTTAGCGAAACATGTGCTTTGATGTTATCTATATCTGGTACTGTTGTCCACGGAATGCAAAGAAATATCTAAGAATCTCTGAGTGTCTGAATGTAGTGTGATGTCCTGTAGCTGCCACAGTGTCTGCTGTGAACTCTTCTCAAACACTTACAGAGAGACCATTGTCTTTACAATTTGCAGGACTAATAAAACATTTGATAACAGTGTCATGCTGTGTAGGTATGCTTCTCCAGACCGGTGGTTAATCTTACTCCAAGTTCACTATACTTCCAAGGGGGATCATGGGTCTCTATGTGGCCCTGCAACAATCTCCAAAGGAAGGTAACAGCTTGAACTACTGTGCCCTCTGAATGGGGACATCTTCATTCAGCAGGCGTGTAACCTGGACACTGTGTAAAACCTTTCACTCTATCACTTTTGCTTTCCCTCTCAAGCCTTTTTCTCTGTCGTTAACACCCCCACCCCCCGCCCTTTCTCTTGCTAAGGCCTGCCACCAATTACGTGTGTGGGATAGTCACACCCATCGTCAGACATCACAACACTCCGACAGCCCTCCACCAATTTCTGAGAGAGAGAGAGAGAGAGAGAGAGAGAGAGAGAGAGAGAGAGAGAGAGAGAGAGAGAGAGAGAGAGAGAGAGAGAGAGAGAGAGAGAGAGAGAGAGAGAGAGAGAGAGAGAGAGAGAGAGAGAGAGAGAGAGAGAGAGAGAGAGAGAGAGAGAGAGAGAGAGAGAGAGAGAGAGAGAGAGAGAGAGAGAGAGAGAGAGAGAGAGAGAGAGAGAGAGAGAGAGAGAGAGAGAGAGAGAGAGAGAGAGAGAGAGAGAGAGAGAGAGAGAGAGACACACAGACAGACAGACAGACAGACAGACAGACAGACAGACAGACAGACAGACAGACAGACAGACAGACAGACAGACAGACAGACAGACAAGTGCTTGTGTGAGCATTCTGACAAGCCTTTGTTGACTCTGTCGGCCTTTGTAAATCTGTCCAGTGACGGGGTACTGAGGCTACATCAGTCTCCCACACAACCAGCCTAACTGCCATGCTCTGTCAATCAACAGCCAGCCACAGCCAAGCGAGAAGCCTTCCCTTCCCAGTCACCACCACTATTTGGTCCAGCTAAGTAATTGCAGCTGGAGGCATGTGATGGCCATTGAAAGCATTTGACGGCGGCAGCGTTTGAAAGTTTGAATAAGCTTTGGTCCCCATCTGACCCGATCAGACAAGACCCATGGGTGTCAAACCCCAAAGTAACGTCATGGCAACGTTTTAAGAACGCTGCATTCCACATATGCCTTCCTATGGACTTGATCATGTACAGGATGGGGGTGAGAGAGTGCTTGTTTACAAAACTCACACCGTGACATTTTCATAAAACTCTGGCAATGGTTTGATTTGCATTGTAAACCAATGGTTTGTAATTGTACTGGAAAGAACACATAAATACACTACAGCTCTGTAAACTTCTACCATGTATGTTTACCTTGTGTTTCCCACACTGTGTAGCTGTTTCTGTTTAAATCCTCCTCCTTTGTCTTCAAACTGTCTCACATTTGAAGTAAATATCTTTGTTTTGGGAAGATTCTTCTGGAACGGCAGTGACCACATTTGCTATTGAAGACAGGTTTGATATGTCTGTGTTCATACTTTGGACTGAATGTAAGCCAATGTATGTAAGAAAGAAGCTCTAAATATGCATTCTCAGTCCAGGTGGATACCATCATTATATCTCATGATAAAGATATGAGCCCACTGTTGGTTCCTTTTAGTGTCGTTTTTATGTAACACACGTCACCAGTTTCATTTTACGTTCAGATTGAGGGAGAGATGTGCCGGCAAGAGACTGAGGAGTGATTTTAGTGTGCTTGGCTTTTCTGAAGACCATTGTACTCTTCTGCCATCTACTGGCTAAAAGGAGGTACCGCTTGCATGCCCATCATGTTTACGTAGCCTATCTATACACTGAGTATACAAATAGTAGGAACATCTCAATATTGAGTGGCCTGTCTAGGAAAGAGCAGGTGTTCTTAATGTTTGGTATACTCAGTGTATAGGGAAAACAGCTCTTGTTTCTATGAGATGCTACAAACGATTATTAATTCCCAAAATCGAATAATTATGAATAAGCCTTTAAATATGTAAGTTTAATACAAATTACTAATTGATTAAGGGTTACTTAGTTATAAACAAACAAATCATAGCGTACCAAATTCATTTTTTGTCAAACATGTGCGTTAGAGTGTATGAATTGAAGGAATAAAAACTTCATAATTGGCCCTCAATATTTTGCATGAAATGGACATTGATGTGAACTATTTACATATAAACATTTGGTAGGCAAAACAATTACAATGTCCAGATTTGGGGAAATATAGGCCCTTTTACATTTCAATAGATTATCAAATGTAACTAATGCCGACATGTTTATTTTTCAAATAATTTGAATTCATTTGAAACGGAATTCAAAGTTTATGTGTAGGGTATAGCCCTAAAGCAGCACATCAAATTATTGTGACATAGCCTAAATATAGAGGCTTATTGGGCGCTCTGGTTCTTTTAGTGACAGCATGTGGCGTTTTGGAGACCGAGTGGCCAGGTCCAATATTGGGGAAATAGCCTACAAGCTTCGGCCTTATATGGCATTGAGAATCCCATTTTCAAAACAAGGTAGTCTAGGTTAGCCTACTTTAGCCTTTAATTTCCAACATCAGGCTCGAATTTACTTTTGCTTGATTGACTTCCTGTTTATTATATTTTCTGTGAAACCTCTCAGCCCCGCCTGTCACCTCATATTTTCAGAAACCTGTCGCCTTGTTTACCTTTCAAGACGACAAATCGTTTTCTTTTTTCTAATTCGGCTCCATTTTACGAAGATTGTGTGCGTCCGCGGTCTGAGATTGTGTGCGAGTTTATTTGTTTAAGAATGGGCCATCATTTATATCCCGCGCGCTCTGTTTGGGCAGATGGCTGGCTTTGGTGCGCCAAATAGGGCTGTTTATTTGAAATGGAGCATGTGGCACGCTAGGGAAAAAAACGGCCCCAATGAGCATGTGGTCCTCCCGTCGCTGATTGAGAGACGAGAGTTTGGCAGCCTGGCTCGACTTTTGACAAGATGCAGGAGACAGGACTGGTGTTCTGTTGAAACAGACCCGACTGTTTCCACCGGGCAGGGCGCGCGGGGCACAGAGAATGACTGGCCTCGAATACTGGCTGTCCGTTATTCTTTATGGCGTCGTTCGCAACCCGGTGTGGATGTGATAATTAATTTTATATGTCCAGCTGGAACTTCATATAAATGTAATTACATTTCAAGATGACATTAAATATGACATTTCACAGACTAAAGCATTTGGCAATGGAAAAATATTGGAGAGTAAAACATGTGCACATTTTAGGACATATTGTGCTTCCATAGTGCAGGTGAGAATATGAAATTAAACATTCATATTCAACGAATTCAAGCTTTGCAAGATAATTAGATTGGGAAGGGGGTTATTGATTGTTCAATTAAAACCAATGCACTCATTTAAACATAACAGATATGGGGACTACTATCAGTCAAATTATAGTTGCAAAAATGATTATGGTCTGTACTCCACAGACCGTCAATAAGAGACCCACAGGGTGGAAGGGCTCACATCAAAGTGTACAACAATAAGGCAGAGGCATTTGACAGTTATAGCCTAGAAAATACAGTGTAGTTCATGAAAATGTTACGATCTTATTTAAATTGTAATTGCATAAGATGTTTTAATTATCATAGTCTAGTTTATCAGTAAAACACTTTCCATTTGTATTCTTTATTAACAAAACGTTAGACTACAGCTACAACTAATATGTAACCCCACAGTCTTATTTAAAGAAAACAAAAAATAGCACGTCTTTGACCACAGTTGATGATTGACAGTGTACCCCCTATTCCACCCCACCCTTCGCTGTCTCCATCCAGCTCAGCCCACTTTTACACGTCACTGGAATATCCAATCAGCTGGAGACCAATTTGTCAATGTCACTTCACACACCAATCAGCAAAAGATATGGTAATACATTCCAGCCAATAGAGTCAGCCTTTGCACTTCATGGCTATATATATATATATATATATATATATGAACTGGGCTGCATCTGTCACATAGACAGTTGGGAGCCAGCTGGATCATCTTATGGAACTAAATGAAACTGAGCAGAACAAACCTTGAGGCTGATGTTATAGGCGTATTGATAGAGACCAGGCATAACTAGATTACTTTTGTATTGGGATGTAGGCCTATTTTAGGGGAACAGAAAGGCAGAAAGAAAGGATATACACACCTATTTGTGTGGGTGTCCTTTCTGAATGAGATTTTGTCAATACCGGCTACTTAGGTAGCCTACATGAAGAACATTAAAAACGTTAGTAACACGTCAGTAACATTACACAACACAACAGACGGAAAATACATTGAGAGTGGACACGGGCAGGATTTACAGAATGACGTAACCACATTCAATGTCTGTCTGTAACATTGTCCAGTGTTGTCTTAGCTAAGTGCTCCCTAGATAATCCCATGACCCAGCTTTGGGAGAATCTGACCCAACGGCCCACGACTGCGGTCCACGTATCTTAGGAATCCCAGCCCCAAATCCCCATTCCACTCCTGGACACCCCTCCAGAACCCCTGCCAATCCCCAGAGCACCATGGCCCCATCAAGGCCATGCACTGCTTCTGCCTGGCTTGTACAAATCACCCCCTGTCACTCTGTCAGATCTGTGTAACATAATTCACCCTATTTGACTTGGCTCTCTCACAAAAGGGGCTGAATGTGTGTAAGTGTGCGCTTCCCACCTCTACGTCACACCTGCTTTGATGGAGGCCAGACCCCGGGGCCGCAGAGCCAGTGTGTGTGTGTGTGTGTGTGTGTGTGTGTGTGTGTGCATGTGCGTGTCTATTGTCCATAGTCTCTCTCTCTCTCTCCCATCACTGCTTTCCTCTCTCACAACCCTCTCAATTTCATTCCCTGTGTATTTTCTCTCTTTCACTCATTCCATGTCTCTGTACTTCTCTTTCCCACTCACTCGTTCTCTCATATTGTAGCCTATCCCTGTGTGAAACCCCCTTGTCAAACTCCCACTCCCACTTAGGCTTTGCCAGTGGGAGTCACTGGGATGGGGGCTAGGGAGGTTGTGTTGCCAGAGAGCCCTCCTCACCCTCTCCATCTTCCCCCCCAACTCATTCATCCTCTCACCAGTCACTGGCAGCTTTTTGAGGGCACATTTTGACTGATGATATGGCTACTTCTCTGAACTCAAGCTGCTTAAAGATCATACAACCTAAATAAGCTGTTGTCTTTTTTTTTTAGGTATTTATGGCAAAGGGTGGCGTTGTGGGTTTGTGGTTCTCAAATAAAGTTGTCTGTGAAAGGCATTTGTATTTTTATTTTTTTTAAATCTCTCGCTCTCTCTATATATACTCTCTCTATATATACTCTCTCTATATATACTCTCTCTATATATACTCTCTCTATATATACTCTCTCTATATATACTCTCTCTATACATTTTTTAAAATTATTTTACTTTTCTCTGATTAGCTCTGTGGCTGAAACCAATATGAATTCATAGTTTTACTTGGTAAGCATATATGCTAGGCCAAGGCCTATTGGTCTATCAAGCCATAAAAAAAAAATGAATATCTGATGTTTATTAAAGGGTCTGTTTTAATTTAATTATGGAGCTATTGCTAGCCTACCGTTGTTGTTATTTTATTCTTCCTCTCGGTGAAGTTGAACTCTCTCTGACCTTTCAAGATTCCCTTCTGCCTCTGTCTGATATGAGAGGACGGAACCACGTGTTTGTGTGCGTTTTATTGCCCATACAGTTCATTTAGTGGCGGGACGTGAACACATTTGAGAAAACGTCCGGAAAACAGATGTTAGTCGGCTTTAAAAAAAAAGATCTCATAAAAAGGCCAGCTGGGTTGCTTTTGAGTCCGCTGTGACAGATGGAGATGTATCTGATATCTATTAACACTCACGCCTCGCTTCTAAAAGGCCATAATGGATGCTGCGAGTTTCCTGAGGATGTGGCACACGTGCGTCGCGTGCTCAGAGTCGACTGGTGCGTTGATGACGATAGCTTGTGCTGAGTGCAGCGAAGGACAAGAGAGATAGAGGATGTCATGACTGACCCTTTCGCTATGGAAATGTATCATCCCATGTAATTAACCAATTAATGCCATGTAATGCCACAGACTGGAATATATTCCGGAATTCATCTGATAACATTGAGGAGTTTACCACATCAGTCTCCGGCTCCATTAGTGCAATCGACAACGTGACCATACAAAAATACCCCAACCAGAAGCTATGGATTACAGGCAACATCCACACTGAGTTAAAGGATAGAGGTGCCGCTTTCAAGGAGTGGGACACTGATCCGGACGCTTATAAGAAATCCATCTCCGACCTCCGACGATTGATCAAACAAGCAAAGCGTCATTACAGGGTTAAGATCGAAACCCTACTATGCCTGCTCTGACGCTCAACGAATGTGGTAGGGCTTGCAAACTATCACGGACTACAAAGGGATACCCAGCCACAAGCTTCCTAGCAAGGCCGCAGGGCTAGACAGAATACCAGGATGTGTACTTTGAGCATGCGCTGACCAGCTGGAAAGTGTCTTCAATGACATTTTCAATCTATCCCTGACCTGGTCTGTAATATCAACTTGTTTCAAGCAGACCACCATAGTCCCCGTGCCCAAGAATGCCAAGCTAACCTGCCTAAATAACTCCCGCCCAGTAGCACTCACATCTATAGCCATGAAATTATTTGAAGGCTAGTCATGGCTCACATCATCCTGGCCCCACTCCAATTCGCATATCACCCACACAAGTGACCAGCCTTTCAAAGAAATGTCATGGCTATAAATGTGAGTGCTACGGGATGATAGTCTTTTAGGCAGGTTAGTCCCCTCAAAGCTCATCACCAAGCTCAGGACTCTGGGACTGAACACCTCCCGCTACAACAGGATTGTGAACTTCCTGACGGGTCGCCCTCAAGTGGTGAGGGTAGGCAACAACACATCCCCCACGCTGACCATCAACACGGGGCCCCTCAGGGGTGAGCGCTGCTTAGGACTCTCCGGTACTACCTGTTCAGCCATGACTCCATGGCCGAGCACGACTCCAACACCATCATCAAGTTTGCTGACGACGCAGCGGTGGTAGGACTGATCATCGACGACGATGAGGCAGAGCTTCAAGTTCCTCGGTGTCCACATCACTAAAGAGTTAACATGCTCCACAACACACACACAGTTGTGAAGAGGGCACGACAGCGCCTCTTCCCCCTCTGAAAAGATTCGGCATGGGCCCTCAGATCCTCAAAAAGCTCTACAGCTGCACCATTGAGAGAGTTTTGACTGGCTGCATAATCGATTGGTACGGCAACTGCTTGGCACCCGCCCGCAAGGCGCTTATACAAAGGATGGCGAGTTCGGATCAGTACATCACTGTGGCCGAGCTCCCTGCCATCCAGGACCTCTATACCAGGTGGTGTCAAAGACTCCAGCCACCCAAGCCATAGACTGTTCTCTCTGCTACCGCATATCAAGCGGTACCAGTGCACCAAGTCTGGAACCAACAGGACCCTGAGCAGCTTTTACCGTCAAGCCTTAATAAGACATCTAAACAAAATCCTAAAGATCTAACGAAACGACTACCTGCATTGTCCCTTTTTTTTGCACGAACTCCCTTGCACTGACTCCATGCACACACACGGGACTCTACCCAAACACTCACAAATACTTAAACTGACACCCCAACACACACATACACATAACATGTGCACACATGCATACTGATGACACACACATGCTGCTGCTATTTATTATCTATCCTGTTGCCTAGTCACTCCTATCTATACATACATACATACATACATACATACATACATACAGTGGCAAGAAAAAGTATGTGAACCCTTAGGAATTACCTAGAATTCTGCACAGATTGGTCATAAAATGTGATCTGATCTAAGTCACAAAAAAAGACAAACACAGTCTGCTTAAACTAATAACACACAAACCATTTTATGTTTTCTTGTCTTTATTGAACACACCGTGTAAACATTCACGGTGCAGGGTGGGAAAAGTATGTGAACCCTTGGATTTAATAACTGGTTGACCCTCCTTTGGCAGGAATAACCTCCACCAAATGTTTTCTGTAGTTGCAGATCAGACCTGCACAACAGTCAGGAGGGATTTTGGACTGTTCCTCTTTATAAACAGTTTCCGTTCAGCAATATTCTTGAGATGTCTGGTGTGATCTGGTCTCTTGAGGTCATGCCAGAGCATCTCAATCGGGTTGAGGTCAGGACTCGGCCACTCCAGATGGCATATTTTCTTCTGTTGAAGTCATTCTTTTGTTGATTTACTTCTGTGTTTTGGGTCGTTCTCCTGTTGCATCACCAAACTTCTGTTGAGCTTAAATTGGCAGGCCAATAGCCTTACATTCTCCTGCAAAATGTCTTGATAAACTTAGGAATTCATTTTTCCATTGATGATAGCAAGCTGTCCAAGCCCTGAGGTAGCAAAGCAGCCCCAAACCATGATGCTCCCTCCACCATACTTTACAGTTGGGATGTGGTTTTGATGTTGGTGTGCTGTGCCTTTTTTTCTCCACACATAGTGTTGTGTGTTCCTCCCAAACAACACAATCTTAGTTGCATCTGTCCACATAATATTTTGCTTCTGGAACATCCAGGTGCTCTTTTGCGAACTTCAGACGTGCATCAATGTTTTTTTGGACAGCAATGACTTCTTCTGTGGTGTCCTCCCATGAACACGATTGTTTAGTGTGTTACGCATCATAGACTCATCAACAGAGACGTTAGCATGTTCCAGAGATTTCTGTAAGTCTTTAGCTGACACTCTAGGATTCTTCTTAACCTCATTGAGCATTCTGCGCTGTGCTCTTGCAGTTATCTTTGCAGAACAGCCAGAGAGTAGCAACAGTGCTGAACTTTCTCCATTTATAGACAATTTGTCTTACCATGGACTGATGAACATCAAGGCTTTTATAGATTCTTTTGTAACCCTTTCCAGCTTGATGCAAGTCAGCAATTCTTAATCTTAGGTCTTCCGAGATCTCTTTTGTTCGAGGCATGGTTCACATCAGGCAATGCTTCTTGTGAGTAGCAAACTCACATTTTGTGAGTGTTTATTATAGGGCAGGGAAGCTGATTGGACTCCAACTGATTGGACTCTAGGTTAGCTGACTCCAATTAGCTTTTAGCCTAGCGGTTAGCATACTTTCTCCAACTTACATTGTAAATGATTAAATGATGTATTCAACAGACAAGAAAAAGACCATAATGTGTGTGTTATTAGTTTAAGCACACTACGTTTGTCTATGGTTGTGACTTAGATGAAGATAAGATCAAATTGTATGACCAATTTATGCAGAAATCCAGGTCATTCCAAGGGGTTCGCATACTTTTTCTTGCCACTGTAGCTAAGCTACTTCAATTACCTCGTACCCCTGCACATCAGCTCAGTACTGGTACTTCCTGTATATAGCCATTTGATTTGTACTCTTCATTGTCATTTGTTATTCTCTGTGTCACTATTTCTATTTTATAAAAATAACCTGTAGGTAAGCATTTCACTGTTAGTCTACATCTGCTGTTTACGAAGCATTTGACAAATAATATTTGATTTGAATAAAAAAAATGCTATGAAAATGCTAAAAATGCTATGGTACAGAGGATATGTGAACAATGCTATAAAAAAAATGATGTTTTCAATCTCTGTAGATAAATACAGACTACAATAGGCCTATTATTGAATTATAAAAGGCTTGGAAATAACCTAGGCCTATATAGTTTTTCAATTATTATTAGCCTGTTTCTGGAATAAGCCTAATGGCAATGAAAAAAAAAACATGATAGGCTATAAACATAGGCCTACCTTACAAGGCACTAGTTCTAGGCAATCCATGATGAGATGGAAATATTCCCAGCTATTTGATTGGGCTTGGTTATGAGATTGATTGTCATGGTAGTTTGTCAATTCCGATACTATGTCAACGATATCCCTATCAGTGACTTTTCATTGGGGAGAGAGGAAATTACTCCACATGAGATGCTGCAAGGCGGTGGACGGCCACTAGATGGCAGCAATGGCATAGTTGGGGAAACGAATCCTTGGTGGGCACAGTGTACGCAGACAGGTTTAATCATCAAGCCGATTATAATTATGAGCAGGCAGTTTCATGCGTTCAATAAAAATATTAATTCGTTTTTGTTGCCGTTAAAACTAATGAATGGACCGCTATCGCCTAACACAATGTATAGCTTACATACCCTGTGTAGTGAACATGTTGCCTTTGTCTTCCCTATTGCACATTTATTTCCATATAGGCACATTTAAAAACGCCAGATTGAGAAGCGTTGTGTGGCGTGTGTAGCCTATAATAAAATGTTTTATTTATAATGCAATTCAAAACGAAAGTAGGCTAAACACGAATGGCAGTAAAATTGCATAGAACATCGTAAACTAAAGATTTAGAGAGTTAAGATTTTTAGAGGTGTAGGCTAAATAAAGAATTTCATCCGTTTCCGTTTCTTCCATCCTTATATGAAAGTAGCAGGTGATCCTTGTATATTTGAACAATTGTTTATTTTAAGAGACCTACATGCCCTCTTGCCATCAAATTCGTTCAACATTATCATTTCAAAATCGAAATAATTCTTAAACCTATGTTTTCCAATTATATAATATCGTACCAGTTATACCAATTCCTAAATCTAAAGCATCGCAATGTAATCTAAAATAGGCCTACAAGCAACTTTTGTATGCTATTAAATTTCTTTACATATACTATAACATTTACCACAGACACATCTTCATTGTCCATGCTTAATTTCACCTAATTATGACCTATATTGAACAATTAAAACGATATTTAGCACAGACTGATATGGAACATAGAACGCTCCACCCTGCAGCAGACACGTCCAATCACATTTTGAGATTTAACAACTGAAACGCTTCATTGGCTCTTGCTATGAAGGCGGGGGATGTTGACGTAAGACCCTGACGTCCAATCAAAACAGACACCACACCCCATGTCTCATGACTATTCACAACTGAGATTACCATTGAAATTATTCATTTCGAAAGACACTGTGGGCTACAGCCTTCACTGCTCACAGGAACCCTTTTCGAAGAAACAAGAAAACAGTGTCAAATTAGGTATGATATATGGAACAAGAGCCATTTTGACAACACAAAATATACATTTTAATTAGCTTGACAACAGGCAGACTACATTTGAAAAAAATAAGCTGTCAATAGAAATCAACAAAGCGAAAAATTGTTAGCCTCTTCTTCGTTGGCGTTAAAAAAGGAAATATTAAAAGTGTATTTGTCCATCATAGGCTAGTAACAAAATATGTTATTCTTATAGTCCTAATGGTGTTCTCAGTGCTTTAGAAAAAACATAGGCCTAACCAACTACACCAACTTCGTTTTAGTATGAATACAAAATAATTCTAAAACATAAATTAAACATGGGGTAACCTGACTTTCAACTAGATACAGGACTACTGTAACACTACACAGGCTATTGCCTTTTTCTGTTAAGTTTACAAAGCTTTAAAAGTGTAGTATAACATAACTTCATATTTCAAGTTCTCTATAACATAACTTCAGAATTATTGAAGCCCAAGCAACAGTTTCCCTAGTTGTGTAGGCCTGCACACATTACAACAAAATGCAGTTGATTGCTTGGTTTGGTTAAAACATTTCTTTACAGAGTATTTGTGGGTTAAGGGAAATTAACAAAATCATATGCTATAATATCTTGCAATTTATTGCAAATCAAATAAATTAAATAGATTATTTCCAAAATAATACATACAAAAGGTCAGCTTGCCTTCACATGAAAAATGCCCATACTTGCCACTAGTTACCATAAATATAGCCTATTTAAGCATAAAACGCTAAATACACCTTTAATATTTACACATACATTCCTACTGTCCATTCCACTGTAAGACATTTGACCTTTGGACAGGCGGTGTAGATCATTTGAGTATTGACCACTTTATTTGTTCTTTGGCAGACTGCATTATCTGGAAAGAAAAACCCCAGAAAGAACACTTTCAGATTCAATGTGGAAAAACAACATTATCACAGATCATATAGTAAGTAGCCTATTATAGTATGCAGTGTGTTATATTTATTGTTCATTGTGACACTTCAACCAGTAGGTGTCACTGTTGTATTAATGTGAATTTGAAGGGAACTGCTCACCTTTCATTATTTACATGAAATATGAGCTCCTTAAACTTGCAAGTGTAACATCAAACGTTGTAAGTGTATTTTGTGTAGTAGACACAAAAAAGTGACAGTCAGCTTCTCTGAGCAGACAAATGAATTTTCATCTTGCTTAGAAAGAATTTAATTCTATTCAATGACATGATGCAAGTGTGACTCAGTGATTTATAAAATGTCACTCTTCCTGCTAAAACGAAATTCCACAAGAGAAACAAACTGCATTTTTTTGGGCTGTTGAAACAGAGATGCATAGCATAAAACTACACACCAGGGGGCGCAAGGAACCCAGCTAAAATTATGAACTTGTGACTAGCGTTTACTGTCTACCTCTAGTCGTTTACGGTTTCGTTTAATGTTAAGTGTTTATTGTTTTAGGTTTATTGTCAAGGTCTAGTGTTTTTATATAGGCACCATGACAATTCCATTTCTATTAGAGGATCGAAAGGTATTGTCATTGACGTTTGGTTCCAACAAGGGAGAGAAACTGCCACAAGACAAATAGTTAATAGCTTTGGATATGAACCCTTCCTGGCAAGCAGGGTCTGACTCAGGAGTACAGGGCAGTCTGAAAGTCACACAGAGAGATGACCAGTATAGAACAGTCATGATGTGTCCATTCTATACACGTCATATCTATCTGCAACATTCTGGTCTTCTGAACACGCCCCAAGAGACTCAAAATGTCCCATGTTGGAGGGTGAAGAGTGAGAGGACTTACATTGGAGGTCATAGCCAATTTGTCCGTAATGTGCTGTGAGGGTTAAAGTAGAGGGTTAGGAGAAGAAGGAAAGAGGAAGAAACAGGCAGAACATTGCATGAAGGTAAGAGCAATTCAGCAGCCATGTTGATCAATGCAATGTGGCCCATTCCATAATTTACTATGCAGGTGTGAGCATGGCATCAAATCCAGATGCAGGTTAGTTCATGCTGGCAAAGCTTCAAACAATCAGGTACTATGAGTAGTAATATAATTGTCAATTTTCAAATGGAACAATACTGGGAGACAATTATCCATATATTGTGTACTGTGGCTTTATTCTACAGAACATTTAGTATTGAAATGATGAAAATGGGTAACTGGAAAGACATGAATCAGGGCTGGGGACAAATCCATTTAAAATCCAGTCCATTCAGGAAGTACACCAAATTCCAATTCCCAAGCATTGAAGATAATTTGAATTTTGGTGTACTTCCCGAATGGACAAAAATTCAAAATGGAACTGACCCCAACCCTGATAAGAATCATGTTATAGTTTATATGCAATTAATATACTGTACATGACAGTAGAATAGAAGGTTATGTCATCAGGTGTGAGCTGAAATTAATGGCTAAAGCTGTATCAATGGAAAAGTTAATCATAGTCTATACATGCAGTGACATTGCTTTGTTTGTGTGTGTGTATGACCTCACCTGGGCCACGCTCTGCTCTGACAGTGGGTTCTCATCCGCCTGGAATAGATCAAGTAAAAGAGGGGACATGACGTCATAGCAATCACACACCATTGTGTGTGTAAAGAGTCAAACACATAAAGCAAGCGACAACTAACATAATACCCTTATAACAATAATGTGATGCCTTGCATTGCTAATGTAAATACACTCTGACACTGGTGAATATGTCAATGACCACCGCAATCTAATCAAAATGGCTGCCTCACACAAGGCATGCATTGTGCAAGGGAGTACTACAAAGGGCCCCGCTGCTCTTAAAGTGTACCAACACCTATGGTATTTCCTGGAACCCCATACGACCTCCTTGAAACACTCTGGGTAACCTCAGTCTAACCCCTGACAAACCCAAGCAAGACAGACTTAGTGGACAGTTGTTCCAGCATTGTGAACCTAAAGTGGCATGCTCTCTCACCATGCAGTTACCTGCACTGGATCTCCCTCAACCCCTCCCTCCCTCACCCCCTCCCTCCCTCACCCCCTCCCTCCCTCACTCGCCCTCTCTGGTTGTTGGGGCAGTCTGTTGCTATGCACACTGGCTTCTGTCCGTCTGTCCATCAATGTTACCAACGATGTAATCAAAGAGGTCGAAGCCGTAGGCTTGCTCTGAACCATCCAGCTGACAGTGTGAGGAGTTGGGTGGGGTCGGGGGAGAGAGAGGACACATGTAAGAGGAAGATGAGATGGACTTGGGTGATGAGGGGATGGTGGGGAGGGGGGCTGAAGACTGGCATTTGGTGTTGTGACATCAAATAAGTAAATTAATTTTCCTCAAACATACAGGTTATCAGATTCCACAACAATCCCACTAAACACAATCCCTACCTCAGTCGGTCCGAAAATATCATAATTTCCTATAGTCATCTGTGTCTTCAAGTATTGTACTCATATCAGAATCTGTATTCATCCATACAGTAGACACAGCCTGTGATTGTAGGTGTCTTACCCTGTAATTGACCTTCTGGATGACCTGTTGGGGGTCGCTTTCCAAGATCACCCTGGTAACACAATGCTAGGGTCAGTAACTCAGAGAACACAAGATATTGTACCAGTAACTCCCAAACCCCATCCCATGAATGATACGTCAAATCAAAGTTTATTGGTCGTGTACAAAGTTTAACAGATGTTATAGCGGGTGCAGTTTAATTATTGTGTTAATAACTACTAACAAGGCAGTAAAATGTCAAACAAGGACACAAATAATCCAACATTTTTTCAAAACAAGAAATGTGGGAAAGAAACCAATTATCAACACAAATAGCAATGTAACAGTAATCCAAATGCAATCTATACGTTACCCCCCGTCGATAATTTCGTCCACTACTAAGAAGACTCCGTCCAGGTTGTCCAATAGACACCTTCTCTCCACATTTTTCCTGGAAGTAAGAAAACTTGATTGACTTACTTGAATTGTAGTTAGTACGTGGAGCCCAATCTGTGATTGGGTCTCATATTATTGCCTTGTGACCAGAAATGTAGGGGACACTACTGCTCATGTCACCTTAGGCTATTCTGTACATTTCAAACACCGACTTAAATTAACTTCCTGTAGTACCAGTTGTCAAGGCTTGACATGATACTTAACAGCTGGCATTTTGTTTTTGTTAAATAGGAGAAAAACTGCATGAAGTGAGTAGAGAGCAAATAGATGAATTGACTCTCTCCCTCCCTGCATTGCTACTGCATTGGTTTCTATGGTAACGGCTCCAGCCCCTGTCAAGCTGTTCCACTACACAGAGGGCTCTGGGTGTGTCACTGTCATCCGATCATAATTTAACCCAAAATAAACAATCACTAACTTACTGCGGGCATCAACTGTTTCGGTTCCCCATATTTTGAACGCATGAAGGAAACAATTACACCAGAGTTACTCAAATCAGAAATGAACTTTTCTCATTTTGTTGACCTGTCCCCATATTTACATGAGTGATGTTTTCACTAATTATTTACAAAAAAAAAAATGGAATAATCGTTTCTTGTGTGGCTGTTGACTTTGTTACGTTTTTCTCCTCGATGTTACTACAATCGTTAGCCTCTAAAAAAGGTTGACCTCCTCACGTTTAAAATGTGAGGTTACTTCAACATAAGACAACACTTGTACGCTTACCTTAGGATTTGACCGAGGGACTCAAACAGACAGTTCAGTACAGCCATGAGCATGAGCTATAGGAAGAGAGAGAGAGCAGTGGAGGATGAAAGGAAAACAAGAGAATTGAGAGGTATAGATGGAAGCCAGGAGAAATAAACATAGAAAGGGTGTGGGAAAGAGAGAGCAAAAAGTCAGATGTGGTTGAATCACTCTGCTTGTTGTATATAAATGCTGAGATGCCATAAAGGGGCTGGTTTTTCGCTAGCAATGTACACAGCAACAAGTGCTAAAGAAAATGAAATTATCAGCCACTTATTCTCATGGGCATTTTCTATATATAGGGTCTCCATTGATGACGTCATGCAGACAAATGACCTGTGGCATGTATTCATGGATGCCAATGGCAGTCAGGCTTCCCCAAAAATGTACCAATATATACAGTATATATTTGTAAAATCTTTTGTCTCTCCGAGTTTAATCATTTTCATTCAATTTTCAAAAGAGCCTGAATGCATCTCACCGGAGCAAGCATCCGAGCGAGCCAAACAGCAGCCCTCTGTCTCTACGTATCGGCCATCTATCTGATGCCGTCTGGTCCAAACTAGTATGACATTGTTGCCACCTGTAGCATTGAATGCAAGGGAAGTCAGTGAGCATTTGGCCTCCCTTGATTTAAAACTGTTTTTTTTATTGCCAATCAACATTGAGCTAAACTGAGCTCAACTGTGAATAGTCCTGGCGCACCAACAAAAAAAAAAGAACCCAAAAAAAGGGAAGCCAGTCTGGATTTTGGCATCACTCCAATCAAATCGCATTGTGAGCATACGTCATTGACAGAAACAACTTCATTTGTTGCATCTCATTGTATTGTTGTCCTCCGGTGCCTAGCTTGCTAGCTCAAATTGGCACTTTCCTAAATTAGCCATGGATGGAGATAGGGATTTGGACTTGTGGTTGTAATGAATTATCTGTACTGGACAATGATTACAATGGCGATTCTGATCCAACCATTAATTAATACATTGTGCCCCTGGCCTGAGAGGATGGAAGTTCAATATGTAGCTAGGTGTAGTAAGCTAATGTTAACTAGCTAACGTTGCCTGTGAAAGGAAGTTAGGCTAGCTAGGACAACAAAAAATAAGTGCGTACTGTATAACAGAGTGATAGAATGTTTTGTCAACATGAAAGAGAGGAGGATGACATTGTCGTTTCTCTACAAGTAGGGTGAGTCAACATGTTTTCCTACTCGCACAAATGCGCACTCACACAGAAATCCGAACCATGGACAGCCACATCATATATAGCTTACGTTGATTGGACTAAATTGTTTTTGGTATCTTTTAGTTGTCACTATATTAGACTAATCAGGGGTGACTTGATGATGTTGAAGTTGAAATGTTGCTGGAGTAGTGGAGGCAGTGCTTTGTGGATTTCACCAGACAGAGGTTGCTCTCCGGTTGTGTGATAAAACAAAGGTGTGGTTGAACGTATTCTACCACTGAGTCTTCTTATTGTCTTGGCTTTCAGGCATATATACACACACCTAATTCATATATTAATATATATATATATATATATATTTTACCTTCATTTAACTAGGCAAAAATTTTATTTTCAATGACGGCCTAGCAACAGTAGGTTAACTGCTTTGTTCAGGGGCAGAACGACATATTTGTACCTTGTCAGCTCAGTGATTCTATCTTGCAACCTTTCGGTTACTAGTCCTACGCTCTAACCACTAGACTACACTGCCACCCCACATATATACATACACCTATATATACATACACACACACAAGACATAATAATTAGCAGGTTAAAGATGAAACAACGCAATTATCACAACACAGGTTGTAATAGGGGGGAAGCCATTTTTACCCATGCACCGCTACTGAAAATGACATGTTGCTTTCTGAGATCCGAATTCTAAATTGATATGCGAGGGCTTAACGCAGACTTTGTATGAATTATGCATTGATGTCAATGCAAGATTTGTGCAAAAAACTTGAGTTGCATGCGGACTGCGGATCTCAAGTCAGGATCTGGGCCATAATGCAGTCTTTGAAGCACCAGTCTAGCCTTGTACTCCTTCTGCATCTGAAGCACATTACCTACCTCATTCTCCTGTGAACTGCCCACCACGTAGAAGAACAGGTCAATGCTGCACTTATACACGATCGTCATCCCCTCCACAAATGCAATCTCATCTGCTTAGAGAGAATGAAAGAGCGAGAGAGATAGAGAGCGAGAGAGAGCGAGACGCTGAGATTCCAAGCCACCAAGTGATCTTTATTGCAATGTTAAAGCACATCCACACCTTATTCACATATACAGACATACCCAAGTGAGAGGTTTCATGGATGTGGCCAATAATGGAGGCTTCCAATTTAAACGAGTGTTGTCACATAAAATGCTAATCTCCTATGTGTGTGGGGAAGAAGGGATGGAGAGGAAGGAGGGATATCGAGATGGAGAGTGGGTATCCTCCTTAGGGGCAGGTGGACCCGGGGTGTCAGGTGACTGCTGTGAATTTCATTGGAACAAAAGAGTGTGAGAGCTGTCTGTCGCTGAACTGGTTCCCTCCCCTTTTGTTCACTGTAACGTGAGCTTGGGAGGACTGAAGAACCCAGAGGAACCAATACTGTTTCTCAACTTTTAGACAAACTAACCAATGAGGGTTGAGCCACAGGCTAATACTGTACAGCTAACACTGCCTCATGCTTTTCTATGCTGGAGGATACACAGAAGGTGTGTGTACAACGGGTCGTGACCTAATAATGCTTTTCACACAGTATCCTATTGACGAGAAGCCAAAGAAAGACTGGTACACATATGCAATGATTTACATTATGATCCTGTTGATACTGATTTCACTGACAGTGCACATCTTCTCAACTCTCACCACATTGCTAGAAGCTTTTTATATATATATTTTTTTTAATCTTAGTGGTTCATTAAAACTATAAAATGGACCAGAATATCAGGCCTCAAGCTCAACTATCCACTCCAATAGTCTCCTGGGAACATTTTTATGGGGTAAAAACTTACTGTCAGCTTTGTGTGTCTTGTTGAAAACGTTCTTTTCAAAGTTCTTCTGCTCCTTCATGGAGGGGTAGAGCTCTTTGTCGTAGTACTAAAACGCAACAAAGACAGAATTTTGAGTCATTAGTTATAATTAATACACCATCTACAACAAGTGCTCATTTGGGGCAGTACTCACAATGTCGACTCCACAACAATAACCAACGTGGGTCGCTATTGGACAACTGTTATTAGCATACCTTTGATAGAAGTCTATTGCCATCGTTATCCAAAATGAAGACCGCTTTCACTGTGTAAAGTGAGGGTTCCTGAAAGACAGTATGACCACATGTTGACCAGAAATAAGGACAATTTGCATTTCCATAGGACCTAGGCATACTGAACACATTCCTAACAGTTATTACTAGAGCACTGATGATGATGATGATGATGATGATGATGATGATATTGGTGATGATAATACAGTCAAGTTATTGAAAAGCATGAGGAATACGACAATATCAGGAAGAGATGCGAGTGTAGATGACGATGGTCCCAGAACCTTCAGTTACTTCCATCCCACGGTGCCTTGGTTGAACCGGGCCAAAGTTCTGTTATGCACTGACTACCACAGACTCAGAGCCTAAGTGTATCACAGAACTTGGGCCAGGAACATCACATTCAGGACTTTAGAGTTGAACTGGAGGAAAAGTCCAAACCAGTCATCCAGATGTCTATGGCAATTAGAAACAGTCAATAGTGGAACGAATTCCTTGAACAGTTCAATGAGGTGCAGGTGTCAGGTAACCAGTCCTATGGTCCTTTGTGCAACATTACTTTATGCATTAAGTACAGTGAATATCAATATCAAGAGTCCATAACTTATTGAAATCCACATCCAGCCACTGTAGTGTGCAGCCATAATGACTGCCTACTAACAGAAAACACTGCAATTTACATAGAGCAATACATCAATTAAAATGTTATCAGTAAAAAAATAAAAATACAATTTAAAAAAGTGTGTATATATACGAGAGACAAAGAGATATCTTTTGAGGCTGGGGGTCAAGTGCTGTGTGTTAATCAACGAAAAGTAATTGCGGCCTTGTCCAGCGCTGCTTGTATTATTTAAAGTTTAAATTACAGTATAAAAAAAACAACAACTGTAAAGTCGAAACGTAAACCTTAATTTATCTTAGTACAATGATAATCTGTCTAGAGTTTAGCTCAAAAGTGTGAAATTATTCTATACATATTTTGTTAAAAAACCCACCTGTGGAATCAAGTTTTTGGTAAGCGTAAAATGCTGCGCAACGCACCTCCTCCGGTTGAAACCAAATATCGTAGACGTGGCACACAATATATTCAGTGTTCACCCTTCAATGCTTGGGCAGGGTGATGTCACAGTTATAGTAAAAGTATAACGGATAACCGACACCTCATGCCATTCATTTAAGTGTAAATCATAACAAATTGGGTTATAATATCAGATATGTGACATGGGGTAGCTTTTCAAACAGTATGCCCCTCTCTCTGGGATGATTTGGCAACTGTTCGAGTTTGTACAACAGCAATTGCCCATTGACGAGGAAAAAGTACAACACATGTTGCTGCTGGTTGTGGAATTTCAGTACGCTACACTCAAATAGCGCATAGACTACATTCAGATAACAACGACAGTCGTGCAGAATACAGTACCTCCTAATGTCTGCTATCGCACCTGAAAAGATTAGATCCAGCCAGTCAGAGACCTCAAACAATCACGTCTTAGGCTGGCCATACTGTAAAATACTGAATACAACATCTTACGCAGCAAAGGGCTATAATGAATGCTATTCAAGCAATGGCCGACGAGGCCTAATCATGCGTTTGCAAGGTAATGCTCGTTTAGAAATATGTTTAAAGAGCCATATCCCTACCGATTGCTTACCAGAGACGCGATCTCCATAGTGGTTCTCTGGTGTTGACGTGGACAGGTTTGAGCTGTCATTCTAGTAGACCTCGCAAAATCCTCTGACTCATGGGTGGGCGGGCCTGGAGGAGGCTCCGCGAAACCAAGCCCTTCATTCGGCCATGTTGGCTCCCTCTAGTTCGTGAATGATGTTAGGTCCTTGTTCTCTAGGAACCACAATGGTGTCCGTTTCTTATAGCGGTGCTTTTACGCGTTACTCCAAAATTAACACCGATGAGGTTTTTGGTGACTTCACCTACTTCATATGGCCAAGCAGTGCATTATGGGACATTATGCATATAAATCCCATCAGCTGTATATTTAATCGCATGTGTTTAGTGCATGTCATACATGAATTACTCTTGTTACAAGTGATAGCCTACTTTACTCTAAAATATGTGATTCAATCCATGTTGCGAGGCATGTCTGGGTTACCCAGCGCGGACGTCATTATTTTCATAGTTCATTCTAACACGGCAGATGGCAGCAATGCACATAGGGATGGATTGACAGACAGCACAGACAGTATGATATTCTACTTTCGAGCCTGCGCACGGCGTAGCTGTGTGTGTGTGTGTGTTTAGCCATTGATTTGGCAGGGTTGGGCGGTATAGTCTATAGAGAGGCATGGTTTTTGACGCCGCACAGTTATAGAAAAAATAAAAGTGAAACGGTAGGCTTTACGTCATGTAGGGAGGGGACAGCGAACTGGGTGGTGAACTGAGCAGGGTTTAAAAGGCTTCACTCTCCGATTTAGAGTCAGAATACAAAATCTTCCAAAAGGATTGGGTTTGCTGCTTTTCCACTGATGTGCCTATTGTTGACAACTTTTGTCTCCATAGTCCGGTAAGATAATCAAAACAAGACACTGACATTACCTACTCGTTTGTGTTATTTAGCGGTTATGTCGGCCTAATATTGGTGTTATTCATGTAAATAAATATGTAAACAAGCTATATACATTGTAGACCTTAAATTGAGATGAAGTGGAGTTTATGGCACAGTTAATAACAGTTTTACATGGGATATTCAGTTGCTGGACCCATTTCTATTTGCCAATTAAAGTGGGACATTTCTGAAGAACGGGGGTGAAAAAGTATTGTCAACGGTTTTTAGATCCTTGACGTTCATACATAATTCCAGATATTTTTAAATGAACCTCTAATGATTTCGCGGGATCGTTCAGTGCCCTTTGATGAAGAAGCCTACAGGTTCAATTCTCAACGTTCTTTCTGTCAAACAGGTTCATGTTCAGTAATTTAAACCATATTTTGTAGAACTGTCTCCTCATATGACATGATGTTTAATGCAGGAACAAATGCAATATACTTGCCTATTGAAAACATTGCAGAATACCATTGGTCACTAGTTTATTTACATTGCATATTACATTACAAACAGTAGTCTACAGTTGCCGAAGTAATACTGAGGAAATGTGTTGTCAAGTCATTCATTGATTGGCAGAATATGCTTGTTATTTCCCGGGTAACAGTGTGATTACATCATGTGGTGTAACCTTCACCACTGTCTGTCTAGTACCCGCCCTGGCGCTATCTACCAAACAACTTCTAGAACGAATAGAAGGAAGTAGGTCGAAGTGAAGTCACTGTTATCTGTTGATAACAAGAACACTTCCCTGTTTGTCATCTTTAGGGAGAATGTTTCAAAATTCCCAATGTGTCTTAATCTTAACTGTACAATAATCGTATATAGGGCAGACTTAAGCCTTTTGGGCACCTCACTCAAAACATGTTAGTGGCCCCCCTCTTGACAGTGGAGAGAGAAATTAGTTTTAAAGTTTTAAAGTTAATTTCATGCAACTCTACATATTTTGCCATGGGGCAGAGAAAAAACAAATCTGTTTTACAGCAAATTTCCTGCAATTCTACACATTTTGCTATGGGGTGGAGAAATGTCTGCTGTTTTAGAGCACATTCATGCAATTCTACAAATTTCGCAATGACTTATGCCATATTAATATAGTATCTGAGTGAGAATGACTAACAAAATGATTGGGGGCCCCATGGAGGTCAGGGCCCACGTGCCCAGTCGGTATTCGGCCATGATTACTAACTACTAATGTAAAAATATTAAATTTTTGGGTTGTGGGCCCCCTAGCGGCCGGAGGCCCTAAGCGACCCTGATCTATGCCTAGAAGCGGCCCTGATATTATAGCACAGTGTTGAATTCAGCAGCCTCTTCCTCTGCTATTACATCAATTACGTTGGATTCACTACTTGTAATTTTATGAATGATCTTTTCAATGTGATATTCTTTTGAAATAACTTGTCAATTCATTTAATTATCTAACTTTATTTTTTCATGTTGTGTTTGTCTGTATAGGATTTAACGATATTTGGAAGGGTGAAGAGGAGAGGATACACAGCTTTTTTATTTCACCATAGTGTCTATTTTGGTGTATCCTAAATAGCCTTATTTTCCCTCTTTATTACATTGACTTGAAGCTATAGATAACCCATCAACAGACAAAAAGTCTTCAGAGGCTTACACTTGGCATTTTGCCACCCCACCACGTCTCCATTCCCTTTCCCCTCATTTCTTGCACTCACCCTGTAAACTCCGAAGACAAGACATGGTGTGTCTGAAGAAATATTTCACAGAGGGCTTGATCCAGGTAGCCATCCTGCTCAGTCTAGTTGGCGTCAGAGTAGATGTGGGCCCTTACCTGCCCCCCTGGAACGAGATGATCTTGGGCCCCACCTCTGCCCTCACCCAGACTCAGTTCCACAACCTCCACAACCAGCTGGATGGCCAGGACCTCCACCCCAAGAGTGTAGACCTGGACGGCTTCTTCACAGCCCGGAGACTCCTGGGCTGGGTCCGCTCCCTGGACCGCCTCCGGGTGCCCAGCTCGGAGCTAGAAACCTGGCTTGTGCGGCGCGAGCCTGATGCCCTGGTGGTGGGGGCTCAAGGTCAGCCAGCCCCCCTGGATGGAGGGGCAGGTGGGTTGGAGGATCATGCGGGTGACCAGGTGGAGTCGGTCATGAGGTCAAGCGTGGTGGCGGGGTCGCAGGAGTCGGGTTACGGGCCAATCAGAGAGGACAGTCTGGACACCACGGCGCCACTTCTAAGAAGAAGCCATGAGGAGGAGGATGAAGATCTCTATGAAGAGGTAAACTATGGTGAAATCTTCTATACTCTGTCAGTAAGACCAGTGGCAGCATAGAGTAGTGTTCAAGAGAATTGGCTGTGTCAGAGCTTATTCAATGTTCAAATACAATGCAGTGCCTTGAACAAATTAATTCCATCCTTAGATACACAATAGTGAACTACATTACTGCAAACCAGTCCAAGACTCTGCCACTGGAGAAGTGTGTTTAATTAGGCAACTATCAAACTGTTGATTTACAGAAGGCAAGTGATACGCCTGTCATATATCATTAGGGATCAAGGGCAGGATTTACTGGAGGCTGCGATCACTCTATAAAAGGAGGCTTAACTGGGAGAGAAGAACACCCTTGTATGAAAACAGCCTTACAGTAAACAGAGTGGGGATTCCCACCCTCCTCGGATTCAAGCAAGTGAAAGCTTCCTGGTCGTATTTGCTGTATCATGCTGTTAATTTTAAACCTGCATAAGAGATTGCAAGATATTTACAACTCCCTTAATTTACAGTATTAAGGATTGCATCTAAGATTGCAAGTCAAGAATGAAGTGTAGGTTACTTTTCAGAATAAGTGACAGATAACTAATCCTAAAGGCCCGTTCAGACTGTACGATTTTAGCCGTCTTATGCCACAATTTCCACGTTGTGCTCAAATTCTTAGGTGGTAAACGATTGTCAGACATCTTGGCTTATTCAGTGTGAGTAACAAATCAAATCAAACATAGCTTAGCAGGCGTAAAAGACATTCCTGAAATTAGATCCCCTACCTACTGGTCTTGACGAGAAGGGAAAAAATGTTGGGGGAGGTTCCATTCTGCACTGTTCAACCAATCTAGTAAATGTGGAGGAGGAGTTAAGATGGAGTGTCGCCTTGTTAACGTCCAAAAGAGGAAGTCTTGCCCCTGAAAACCGGAACATCCGGTTGTTGTGCGACAAGGTCTGCCGATTTAAGTACCACTATGTGTGGTCGTAGCCTCCGACAAAGTGTTGAGCCTTTATCGTGTAGTGTGGCTGGAGTTACAAGCCAATCCCAGTGACTGACCAATAGGAACACAGCCGGCACAGAGTATGCCCACAATAATATGATGGAATAGTCAGATTAGTATAACAGTTTGATTTAAACGTTTACATGCTTTGCAAGAACGATTTCTCAAATCTTTACATGACTTCAGAAATCAGGCTACCTAATGGGATTTTGATAAATGCACAAAATCGCCAATCAAAATAAACGTTTTACCACAGTGACCATGTTATTTTTGGGAAGCATGTTTGATTCTGACATATAAAGGTTGTATGTGAAAACAATTAATAGACACATCATTTCAGTGTTTCTGAACTCACTTCACTAGTGCATAAGTGTGGGAGACTTGCACTGCTGGTGCCGGTACATGCGCTGGTCAAATACACCGCTGCAGTTGGTCTAGCTTACGTCAGCTGACGTAACCTCTCAAGCCAATCGCAGAATGTGATGACAAAACCGAAGAAAATCATACAATCTGACCAGGTTGATAAAGATTTTGATTTGGTAACATGTAAAAGACTGAATCCGACGTACAGTGTGGGAAGGACTGAAAGTGAAATATTTTTCATGTTATAACATTTGTTTCATTCTAGTAAAAAAGTTCAGGGAATTGTATATTAGGCATGGTGTTTGGTGGGCTGACCTCTTCAGATTTCAATAGCAGAAGTATAATAACCAATATGACGAGGCAAGTTATTTAGGTCATTAGTCAATGTTTATTCTCTGAGGACTTGCTGAACTTGAAAACAAGACATAAATCACTTTAAAGACAGGAAAATGATCAACAGTCTTGTTTTATCTAGTCTATTTTTGATGTGTATTGCAACCGTTACAATTAAACAAATGTAAGAAATTACAATTAACCCAAGTCACAACCCCGTCATTATGTTTTAGCATTTGCTCACTTTTGTTCGAGCCTGTGTTTTGGCACCCAAAACACTAATTGGGCAATGACAGAATCACGCGGAGTTAACGCAGCAGCATGCTAAAAGCTTGGCTGGACTTCCCCTTGTTTTTCAACAGCTGAGGGAGAGCTGCTTGTTGATATGTTCCATTAACTGTGAGGGGTGTGCTGGCCAGGCCCAGGCTGCTGTGTGTCAGGGGAAAGTAAGACCAGAGAGGGGTGTGTGACTGGAAATGTGTCCCACTTTAGCCACTGGCTGTTCAGATTTGTCCCATACATACAGCTTTCCACACCCATCACAGCCCAGTTGGTTTGGTGTAGGAATAAACTGGCTGGTATAGTTATCATAAGTACACACATTCTGTGTAGGCTAATTGTATTTGTACACCAATCATATTTAGAAGTGCAATCACAATAATACTTCAATTTACTATGGAAATAAAAGTATCACAAGATACATCAAATATTACTGTTAAAACATGTATTTATTTATTGAATATTGCAAACACAAGGGGCAGTTTGTTTTCTGCTCTAGCTTAGACTTTGAAGGGGAATTCCCAAGTCACTTTCATTTAGCACTGAGGTACACTATTAGTCACTTTGGAAGTGTATGGAGTTTTCAGTCACTGTAGGGTCTAAATATATATCTGCTTGGCAACATGCCTGAGTATGCACCCTACACTGGACTCCTCAACACTCCATAATGAGCTTGTTTTGGATTGGGGAAAGTATGAGTTTGTTTTGCTTTAGTCCTCTGTGTGTCATTGCTATCTTCTGGCTTCTGGTCTTTTGGGCCATTTGACTGCGTACCCAGTCTCAGCCAAGATGACTGCAGACACCGGAGGCTTTAGTTTTAGCCTCCCAAATCAGCTGCCACTCTCAGGGCAGAGAAAGTGGTGTCATTTGGCCTGTCCAATGTCATAGTTGACCAAGTATGCAGTTCAGACTGGACGTGTAGCCCTGTTGGCTATTTCTGGACAGGAGGGCATGTTTTTTGGCATTGCTAACTGGTACTCAGTTCAAAATTGACATGCCTCATGTTGTCCCACCAACCCCCACATGGATGTATTCCTGCTGAAAAATATTTTGTTTTGGAACATAGTAATGCTCTTCCTTCCATCGATGATTATGCTTTCTGGGTCAACCAAGATCCCAGTAAGTGATATTCAACTGACCACCTGAGACTAAGTTAGGGGCTGCAATCATGATGTAACAATTCAGACATACTGATAATCTTAGTTCCCTCCAAGGAACGAATCGTCCCTGATAATGACCTTCACCCAGACTAACTCATCCGGGAAGCAGCAACCTCGCGGAGACAGCTGGGCTGTATTGTTTTTTAAACTCCAGCTGCATCATATTATGGCAGCAATTTGTTGTACTGTCTGGGGCATGCCACCACATCTCCCCCTCTTATAGATGCTGTTATTGCTACAGGGCTAGGCTGGACATGTCTAAAGTGCCAGACATCACAAGTCCTACAGTATTGTTTGAGGAGAAAGGTCAACAAAGCTTCCTCTGGGATACTGCTCTGTGAACCTTTTGCCCTCTCCGCTCATTCGTACATAGAGAGGGGTCAAGGACCTCTCCTTAAGGCCATGAGCTATAATGCCGGACGGGTGTGGTATATGGCCAATATACCACGGCTAAGGGCCAATATACCAAGGCTAAGGGCTGTTCTTAGGCCACAGCCCTTAGCCGTGGTATATTGGCCATCAGTGGGGCGGCAGGTAGCCTAGTGGTTAGAGCGTTGGGCCAGTAACCAAAAGGTTGCTAGATCGAATCCCCGAGCTAGGTAAAAATCTGTCGTTCTACCCCTGAACAAGGCAGTTCACCCACTGTTCCTAGGCCGTCATTGTAAATAAGAATTTGTTCTTCAAGACTTGCCTAGTTAAAAAGGTTAAATAAAAATATCACAAACCCTCAAGGTGCGTTATTGCTATTATAAACTGGTTACCAACGTAATTAGAGCAGTAAAAATAAATGTTTAGTCATACCCGTGGTATACGGTCTGATATACCACAGCTTTCAGACAATCAGCATTCAGGGCTCGAACCACCCGATTTATAATTTGTCTTAACTTCCCGGACTTATTATTCAGTTCTATTACAACTAATCTCTTCTCTATTACCTTGACTTGCTCAATGAAACACTGAAGTGCTGCCAGGCTCATTTGTCTGAGCCTCTCAGGGAAGTAACATTGTGACATGTCAATATTGTGGAAAGTGGCAAACTGACAACGTCAGTGTTGACTCGCCAGCTCGGCTGTAACTACAGATGTTTGTCTTGGAAACTTGGACTTGGAGTGCTTTGTAGGTAGGTATATTTCACTCAGAACATTGCCCCTGCGACCACAGCTTGTTTGTTTTGTAACACGAGGTGGCATCATTCTAGCACACATTCATCCCTTTGATTTCACAATACTTGTTTACTAGCTTAGGCTAGTAGTATATCACCTCTTCAGACAGGCACATGTATATGTTTAGCCCTATACCCAGAGCCCTCTGGACCCCATCCAATGCCCAAATCTGTCCAGAGCTGCCTTCTTTGCCCCCCCCCCAACAATTCTCATGTTGTGCTTATGCTTGAAGAAAACATGCTGTGCAATTCCTTCCAGTCACATTCAGGTACACATTGACCTAAACCCATAAATGATTGCAGAGTAGCAGTAACACAGGCCTCTGGGAATGGTCAAAGGCAGGGGTTGGAACTGATTCAGGGAACAGAAAAGCAGACAAAAAAATTGAGGAAGGGAAACAGAACCAGGAACAAAAGTGATTTACAGTGCCTTCCGAAAGTATTCGGCCCCCTTGAACTTTGCGACCTTTTGCCACATTTCAAGCTTCAAACATAAAGATATAAAACTTTATTTTTTTGTGAAGAATCAACAACAAGTGGGACACAATAATGAAGTGGAACAACATTTATTGGATATTTCAAACTTTTTTAACAAACCAAAAACTGAAAAGTTGGGCATGCAAAATTATTCAGCCCCTTTACTTTCAGTGCAGCAAACTCTCTCCAGAAGTTCAGTGAGGATCTCTGAATGATCCAATGTTGACCTAAATGACTAATGATGATAAATACAATCCACCTGTGTGTAATCAAGTCTCCGTATAAATGCACCTGCACTGTGATAGTCTCAGAGGTCCGTTAAAAGCGCAGAGAGCATCATGAAGAACAAGGAACACACCAGGCAGGTCCAAGATACTGTTGTGAAGAAGTTTAAAGCCGGATTTGGATACAAAAAGATTTCCCAAGCTTTAAACATCCCAAGGAGCACTGTGCAAGCGATAATATTGAAATGGAAGGAGTATCAGACCACTGCAAATCTACCAAGACCTGGCCGTCCCTCTAAACTTTCAGCTCATACAAGGAGAAGACTGATCAGAGATGCAGCCAAGAGGCCCATGATCACTCTGGATGAACTGCAGAGATCTACAGCTGAGGTGGGAGACTCTGTCCATAGGACAACAATCAGTCGTATATTGCACAAATCTGGCCTTTATGGAAGAGTGGCAAGAAGAAAGGCATTTCTTAAAGATATCCATAAAAAGTGTAGTTTAAAGTTTGCCACAAGCCACCTGGGAGACACACCAAACATGTGGAAGAAGGTGCTCTGGTCAGATGAAACCAAAATTGAACTTTTTGACAACAATGCAAAACGTTATGTTTGGCGTAAAAGCAACACAGCTGAACACACCATCCCCACTGTCAAACATGGTGGTGGCAGCATCATGGTTTGGGCCTGCTTTTCTTCAGCAGGGACAGGGAAGATGGTTAAAATTGATGGGAAGATGGATGGAGCCAAATACAGGACCATTCTGGAAGAAAACCTGATGGAGTCTGCAAAAGACCTGAGACTGGGACGGAGATTTGTCTTCCAACAAGACAATGATCCAAAACATAAAGCAAAATCTACAATGGAATGGTTCAAAAATAAACATATCCAGGTGTTAGAATGGCCAAGTCAAAGTCCAGACCTGAATCCAATCGAGAATCTGTGGAAAGAACTGAAAACTGCTGTTCACAAATGCTCTCCATCCAACCTCACTGAGCTCGAGCTGTTTTGCAAGGAGGAATGGGAAAAAATGTCAGTCTCTCGATGTGCAAAACTGATAGAGACATACCCCAAGCGACTTACAGCTGTAATCGCAGCAAAAGGTGGCGCTGCAAAAGGTGGCGCTACAAAGTATTAACTTAAGGGGGCTGAATAATTTTGCACGCCCAATTTTTCAGTTTTTGATTTGTTAAAAAAGTTTGAAATATCCAATAAATGTCGTTCCACTTCATGATTGTGTCCCACTTGTTGTTGATTCTTCACAAAAAAATACAGTTTTATATCTTTGTTTGAAGCCTGAAATGTGGCAAAAGGTCGCAAAGTTCAAGGGGGCCGAATACTTTCGCAAGGCACTGTATATTCTTCCGGAACAGAACCGTTATTTTCTAACATTGAGAGCCGGATCAAATCAAATCAAATGTATTTATATAGCCCTTCGTACATCAGCTGATATCACAAAGTGCTGTACAGAAACCCAGCCTAAAATCCCAAACAGCAAGCAATGCAGGTGTAGAAGCATGGTGGCTAGGAAAAACTCCCTAGAGAGGAACCAGGCTGTGGGGTGGCCAGTCCTCTTCTGGCTGTGCCGGGTGGAGATAACAGAACATGGCCAAGATGTTCAAATGTTCATAAATGACCAGCATGGTCAAATAATAATAATCACAGGCAGAACAGTTAACTGGAGCAGCAGCACGGCCAGGTGGACTGGGGACAGCAAGGAGTCGTCAAAGGGGTCAGGAGACACTGTGGCCCCATCCTATGACACCCCCGGACAGGGCCAAACAGGAAGGATATAACCCCACCCACTTTGCCAAAGCACAGCCCCCACACCACTAGAGGGATATCTTCAACCACCAACTTACCATCCTGAGACAAGGCTGAGTATTGCCCACAAAGATCTACGTCACGGCACAACCCAAGGGGGGCGCCAACCCAGACAGGAAGATCACATCAGTGACTCAACCCACTCAAGTGACGCACCCCTCCTAGGGACGGTATGAAAGAGCCCTAGTAAGCCAGTGACTCAGCCCCTGTAATAGGGTTAGAGGCAGAGAATCCCAGTGTAAAGAGGGGAACCGGCCAGGAAGAGACAGCAAGGGCAGTTCGTTGCTCCAGAGCCTTTCCGTTCACCTTCACACTCCTGGACCAGACTACACTCAATCACATGACCCACTGAAGAGATGAGTCTTCAGTAAAGACTTAAAGGTTGAGACCGAGTTTGCGTCTCTCACATGGGTAGGCAGACCATTCCATAATAATGTTATTTTCTGTTACCAGAATATTCCTAATGTGTAGTATATAATTTCAGTTCCAACCCCTGGTCCGACCTCAAACATGTTGTCAAATACTGTTCAAGGGGTCACAAGATCAGAATGTTCCAAACAGTCAAAGTGTAAACAGCCAAAGAAAGTCAGTCAGTTTCACTCAGGTCGCTGTACTGTAAGGTTAGAATCAGGGCATCACAAATGGCAACATCCCCAACTCCAGTAGTCCCTTTCGGTGGAAGGCGAGAGGATCAGCTGCAAATTTAGAACTGGTTTAGGGACATGACTGGAACAGTTGGTATCACTAAGCTCCAACTTAAGGAAAAGGTTAAGTCTATTCATAGCCATCTCACTGTTTGAATGCAATGTCTACTAATGTATGGGCCAGTATGGAAAAATAAACTGTAGTAGATTAAATGCAAGGTGGCTGCGATCCCCTTTCTCTTTTTGTTCCTGGCCCGTGTCCTAACAATACTGCCCTACCGAGCAAAAAGGCAGTAACTGCTAATAGCGTGGAACTGAGGGGGAAAAAATGGCTTTTATTTACCTTTGTTTCACAGTAACCTTATGCAGTTACTGCTAGTATGACCCCCATTTTCTACAAAACATAATAGAGGCAGGATACTTGTCCACATGATTAAGCATGTATTTAATGTAACAAAAATGACTAATTTTCAACCAAATTAGTAGTTACTGCCTTTTTGCTTGGTAGGTCAGAATAGTACAACGAGAACGTGAATAAAACATACAAGGATACATAGGGCATTGTATGGATGATTGATTATCATAGTTAATATGCTTAATAAGGTGTAGATAACGTCGCTACACCTAACATTTCAATTATTATTATGTGTTCACAGGATACAGATATGCTTTGGCAGGATCACTCTGATCTTGGACGTCAGAGGCCTGAGGAGGAGCTGGTGGGGGACACCTGGAGAGAAATCTGGAGGGATGGTGGACGCTCTTATGACCTTGCGAATAGAGAACTTGCACAGGATTTATCTGATCAGGTGGGACTCAGTCCTGAGGCTTATAAAATGTCCATATTTCATACATACCTGTACCCTTGGACTTGTTCTTAGACATCCTGGTTCAATTATGTTATAAAACGCACATGGTGCACTTTGGGAAAGAGTAATGCTCCGGTTGCTTGAAACCAAATATGAGTTTTCTATCCTGGCTGTGCGTCGTGAAGCAGGATAGAGTGTTTGGGGTAGATGAGGTGGAGATAGGAAGCAGTCTTCCCATGTGTGTACAATAAGAACATGAACTGCAGGTTTCTGGGTTCTAACCCCAATCTCTTGCACTCCTATGGGTTAGAAGAGACCTGAAACTCTTGCTAATCCACTATACCTCATTTTGGGAACAGGGGCAGCCACATATCATTAAAAGGCATTTGCACTCATCAGTGGTGTATAGCTGGAGCAGGAGTTTCCTTGACCCAAGGATAAATACAGTATAGTGAAATGAAATTAACATTTGATACCACACTACAAAACGTTTCAGATAAAGCCACGCTGTTCCAACTCTTGCCATAACATGTTCTGGAAAAGCCTAATCATTTCCACCATCTGTATCAGTTCAGCTCAGAAGAAAAGGAACCATTGTCACCATCCAGAACATCCAGGTAGCTCTCTGCTCACTCCTGTTCTCTTCTCAGTTTGCCAGCTTGGAAGCTCAGTCCTCAATGTCCTTCCAGGAATGTCTACGGCTCTTGGAAGACACCTTCCCTTTTGGAGAGGAGACAGAGGTACAGTTTTATTTGATGGTAATAGGGTAAGAGATGACCATTGATAGGTTTGTTGACCACAGGATAACCATTGTGATGTTTCTGTTTTTAGCTGTCAGACCCAGTTGGCGTAGATCGGAGGGAAGCCGCCAGCGGAGAGGACCCAACCCCTGTCCGAGAGCTTCTCCTGTCCCCCCTGCTGTCCCACGAGGAACCCTCTCTGGACTTGGAGCAGCAGTGGCATGATATTCTCGCCACCATGGAGCCAGAAGTAAGTTCTATGTGGTTTCTGATTTTTTTTATCCCCTTCATAAACATCATAATTTATTTAAAATGTCAAGAAGTGTATAAACTTTGAAATACCCTTGCCCTGAAAGTAATTCAAAATAAATGTAATCCAACTTCTTGTACTATTTTGGAAGGATATGGATATGGACCTTGGCAGAGATGAAATGCAATCTGGATCTATTCAGAGTTCCAGCTGGATGGACCCCGTTCACCAGGATGTCAGCCTTCATCAGGCAATCCTGCCCGGAAGCAGCCAGGATAGTTACCCCTTCAACTCCAGCTTTGGGGGCAGTGTTCCCCTGGAGGACCCACTCCAGCCAGCCCTGCTCAGTCAGTCCTCCAGCGGACCTGACTTTGACCTTAACTTGACCTTTGGCCCATCTAACCTGACAGATACCACTCCTCCTTTGGCACTCAATGGCACAGTTGGCAACCCCATGGCTTCCATTCAGTCAAGCCTCTTTCTGGAGGAACCAGTCCTGCCTAGCCCACTCGGCTCCCTATTGGATGATGCCTTGCTGGATGAGATTAGTTTCCTGGACCTGGCTCTGGAGGAAGGTTTCAACCCAACACAGGCCTCCCAACTTGAGGAGCTAGACTCTGACTCTGGACTTTCTCTAAACTTCAGCCACAGCCCTGCATCCCCTAGCAGCTCGGAGGCATCCTATTCCTCTTCTTCATCCTCTTCATCATCTGACTCTGTGTTTTCTGACGAAGGGGCTGTGGGCTACAGCTCTGATACGGAGGTTATTGTGACGCGAGAGGAAGGTGCCGTGGGAGGCTACTCCCCAGAAGTCCGTAAGATGTGCAGCACAAGCTACCAGAAGCCTGGGCGTTTCAACAACCTCCCTTGGCTGGAACAAGTGGGCCACGACCATACCTACAACCAGCCAAGGGCCACCTCTCCCACGCAGGGAAAATCACATTACAGCAAAACCTATGAGCATGACATTTCCGATAAGCTTTGGGGCCGTGATGAACGCCGGGCTCTCACCATGAAGATCCCCTTCTCCAACGATCTCATTGTCAACCTGCCCGTGGAGGAGTTCAATGAACTTCTGACCAAGCATTGTCTCAGTGAGGCCCAGCTCAACCTGATCCGAGACATTCGCAGGCGGGGCAAAAACAAGATGGCCGCTCAGAACTGCCGCCGACGCAAGCTTGATGTCCTGTTTGAGCTCGAGGAGGGAGTAGAAGGATTATACCGCCACAAGGCCCGTCTGTTAAAGCAAAAAGCAGAGAACCTTCGCTCTGTCCGGGAAATGAAGCAGCGGCTCAGTGATCTTTACCAGGAGGTTTTTTCCCGTCTGCGGGATGAGCAAGGAAGACCCTTGCCTGCCACTGACTACACCCTCCAATTTGGCAATGATGGACAGGTCCTGCTTGCTACACGGAACGGTTCAGCCAGTGAACAAAACCGCAAGCCCCACAAGAAACAGAAGAACAGAAAAAAGTGAACATTTGTTGGGTGTGCAGTTTGGTGTAGCACTCAAGGAGTCGCTTGACAAGGGGATGGCTGTAAAGATTACATTTCTCACAATAAGAGGGAACTGAAAAGGATAGATGTAAGAGGAAACCTAAATCAGTTTAATCTGCTCTGATAGTTGATTTGCTGGAAAGGACATGTAGCACAAATATGATCATGCAAGAATCTTGTGAACATCTTGGAAAAACAAAGGGAAACCCTGTCTCAGGGGAAAAATAACTGTTGGGAGGACCATGTCAGCCTTCCAAAGAAATACAGTACATAAAACACTAAAGGTGACAAGGAGGAATGTCTAGCCTACGGCCTTCAGCCAACAGACACAAGACCGAGCTCTTGGCGCAATGCGGGCACATTGCTGTCCCGGTCTTCCAGTGCCTATATGTTGAGGGTAGGCCTAGGTTCCTTGAAGACATCACTCACCAGACAGTTTATTAGGTACACATCTAGTACCAGTTCAGAGCCCCCTTTGCCTCCAGAACAACCCGAACTCTTCGGGGCATGGATTCTACAACGTGTCGGAAACGTTTGTTGCTCAATTGGTATCAAGGAAAAACATTCCCCACACCAGCTTGTACCAGGCAGGATGGGTCCACGGACTCATGCTGTTTATGCCAAGTCCTGACTCTGACGCAACAGGAACTGAGACTCAACAGACCAGACAATGTTTTTCCAATCCTCAATTGTCCAGTGTTGGTGATGACATGCCCACTAGAGCCGCTTCTTGTTTTTAGCTAATAGGAGTGGAACAAGGTATGGTGTCTGCTGCAATAGTCCATCTGTGACAAGGATCAACAAGTTGTGCGTTCCGAGATGCCGTTCTGCACACAACTGTTGTACTGCAGCGTTATTTGCCTATTTGTGGCCCACCTGTTAGCTTGCAGGATTCTTGCAATTCTCCTTCGACCTCTCATCAACGAGCCGATTTCACCCACAGGACTGCCGCTGACTGGATGTTTTTGTTTGTCGCACCATTCTCTGTAAACCCTAGACCCTGTTGTGTGTGAGAAGCTCTGGAGGGTGGGAGTTTGCGGTACTGGATCTGGTGAGCCTGGCACTGACGATCATACCACGCTCAGGTCACTCGTTGCCCATTCTAACGTTCAATCAAATAGCAACTGAATGCCTCGATGCCAATCTGCCAGCTTTACAAAGCAAGCCTCAGCCACAAGACTCCCTGTCTTGTCTGTAAGAGTTATCCATTTTCATGAACAGGGTGGTGTACCTTTATAAATTGACCGGTGAGTGTATACCCAAGTAAAAAGGACAGGGGAGCCTGGTTGAGAACAAAAGGGAACCAAAAATATTTGCTCCAGTCTAAAGTGAACACAACACAAGTTACCATTAACTGGTGCATTATGGCTGTCAGTGAAGGAGTTGGATAGTGCTTTTAGTAAAGCCTTAGTTACCCACACAGCTATCTGTGGTTCTCAGGGGATGTGACATGATGCAGACAATGGTACAATGATATTCAGGAAATGGACTGCTTTAAAGTACCTGAATATAATAGCTACTCAGGCCCAGTGCCAACAATATTGTGTTAATGATATGGTTGTGGACTTTCATTTGTAACAAGTTGAAATTGAATGTCTTTATCACCGGTATCATACTGGAATATAACTTAATGCTGCATAAAATATCACAGCATTTTCATAAATGTTAAAAAGTCAAATTTATGAAATGCCACTACAAGTACTGTGATTGTGGCTTCACACTACTTTTATGCTTTGTCAAGTGTCCAATATCAACATAAAAGTACTTTAAAAAATGTATATATATTTAAACCCTGAATTGGGTGCTATATGGTATTATTGGTTTTTAAAAAAACAATATTGTGTTTTAGGAGGTTCTCACACCATTCTGTTTCATACTTTTGAGTACTTGCTGGCAACCAAGGGATGTTACTTTTGGGTGAATAAAACATTTTCAACCTACATCTTTTTGATCCCTTTTTGCCTTGACGATTGAGTGATATTACTAATAATACTTATACGTACTAAAGAATTACAAGTGAACTTGTTTCATCAAATTATATGAAACGCCATTGTTAACAAAAAAAGATTTATTGTCCAAAAACATTTATACAAGTAAAAGTAACCACTTTAAATGGTGACATTGATTGAAAGCAAGAAACATGCAATGAGATGTATCTTCAGTAGACACGAGAAAGAGTCAAAGACAAAATAACTAAAAAGGTTACATATGAGCCACTTGTCTAGGATATACTGTGTATATATATAGAAATCTTCCGGTCTAGTATATTAGAAAAGATATACAGCCCTCTTAGACTTGTAATGTTAAAATGAGCAGTAAAATGCCAATGCAAAATCAATCCAAGGCAACAGGCTCTATACCAGGGCTGTAAAACCCCTGGTACAGGTGGTTGTCTTCAGTACCTCAACATTTAAAATGTTAGTCACGATTAATCAGTTAACACTTTCATTCAAGCTATTACAAGCTGTGATTAAATCGATTAAATCAATGACTTAACAATTTAGGATTTTTTTTTTTTTTTTTTAAAGAAGAGGAATATTCAGATGCAGTAGAGCAGTGAACAATTCTGCAATTAAGCCAGCGGTAGCTAAGCCCCACAAACCAAACTCGAATATAATCCACCCACCTCTGAGGGTGTCAGATCTTTAATTGGCAGCTCATTTTAATATAACAGGTCCAGACTGGGCGAGTATTAACATCAGAGCTCAAAGGTCAAGTCTGAAAGTAGAATTAGCTGAGTTGGAGGCCATCATGATCTGGTCTTGCGATTTCTTGGGCAGGGGGCCCATCATCTTTTTTGCCAGTTGTGTGAGATGGATAAGTTGCTAGATTTATCTATATTCACGTGGGCTGTCAACACCTTGAATATATTTACTTTACACTATAAAACAGGTCACCATAAAACCGTTGTGTTTACTTTGAGTCACAATATAGACTATACCTAGGGACCAGTCTTTATTTCAAAACAGGGGTTTAGTAAAACCGAGGCATGTGCATAGACCAGGGCATTCCAACCCTGTTCCTGGAGAGGTACTCTCCAATAGGTTCCCGTTTTAATTGACCCGATTCAGCTTATCAACCAGCTAATTATGACAATCAGGTGTGCTAGATTAGAGTTGGAGCAAAAATATAAAAGGACTGTAGCTCTCTAGGTACAGGGTTGGAGAGCCCTGGCATAGACACTACCTTTACCTCTGTGTACACCTCTTGGGAGGGATTTGACACTTGCATTACTGGCTTATGTTGGTTGCATTGCAAGAAAACACTTTCTTTTTTTTTTTGTCCATCCCATCTTCACAATCACAGCCAACCATAGGCATTGACTGGGCCCAACCCTTCCCACCCCCTTAATCCAAATCCACGTATTTACAGTGCAGTTTGATGGCAATGCCAAACCTCCCAAAAGCCCCCCAATCACCTCAAGGAAGCCTGTGAATGGTGAGCATGTACTGCACATGGGAAGAGCTCGACAAGAAAAGCGGGACAGACTATGTGGACGTTATAGTAAATGAAGCTTTCCACCAAAGATGAATCTGAGTGAAAGCCCGTCTTTCGCATCTTCGTCTGTAGCTTCTTACTTATTGCCGGTATGTTATCTGACAGGAAAGTGGATCACACCAATCAAGTTTTATTAGCCATGGGTACGAGCCTACAAACAACTCAGGTTTACATAGGTCATACTGGTGCTCTACAACAAAGTGAGTTGCTCCATACCAGGGATTCTGTTGGCTAGTAATTCGCCGGCTTTTGGCCAATTAAAAAAAAGTGAAATGCCGATAAATAAAATTGCCGCCGGCCAATCCTCTGTGAGAAGAAAAAAAATCCCATTGAAAAATAATGCTTTTTAGCCTATTCATTGATGGAAATACCAGTCGATGCAAATGACCGGTCAAGATTATCAGTCTATAGGTTCATTTGCATAATTTGGTGGAATTAAATTGCCGTTTGTGTATTTTCGTTAGTCTTTATGCATCTTATCACATGCACACAGCATACAGATGCAGAGCCTAATTTGAGCGGAAAATCTGTCAGAACAGAGGAGCTGCTGGTACAGCTTCTCAAACAGCGTGTTCCTTGCTGCTGGAGTCAAACGTGCTTTTACAAGCCCAATCATTGCACAACTAAATGCAATCGTGTGTTGAAATAAGATGATGGCCATCATTAAAAATAGCTACTATTTAATTTCTTATCTGGCAATAGAAGCGCCCTTATTTTAAGTGCCTAGGCAACAATATGCAGGCTTCAGCGCGTCACACACCCCTTAGCAATGAAATGGAGGCAGTATGCATTTTAAAAAAAATAACTTAATTGTTTGAAACCTGAATATTTTACTTCATATTATGAGGCATGTCTTCCCTTGCTTCAAAGTAGCCTAGCCAACATCCGACCGTAGAAACGTGAAGGCAATTTAGAGTTCCGTATGCCATTGAAACCAGCAGCCTATTTCTCTCATTTTCAAATCAACTTTCTTTCATTGTCCAGTATTGAAAGTCACAATCCTAGTCATATTAGCAACCCATGCTAGTTGTTGCATCTTTAGATTAAGAGGGGAGATCAAATGGATATTTTCATCCCATGAAACCGCTCACAATTGCATTACGGAACAAACATTTGCGAAGTGTGAAGAAATAATAGTTGATCAACATTTTCAGCTAAACGTTCTGATCGGTAGCATCCGCCTCATTGCTTTAAATGCTTCTGTTTTGTTTTATGTAGCCTAGGCCTACTGGTTTGATAAATTTGGGATCTGTCGTCCCACAACTGTCCCAGAATCTGTTTGGAGTAGACCATTTCTTTCTCGCACAGAACGACAAGCTGACCAATAAATAGGTTTATTGTTCCACTGTGGGGGATAGTAGACTGACATAGGCAGGTGATTTTTGCTGTTCGTTACTCGTCTTGTTGGCTGAGGACAAGTACACGTGGACAGTTGTTCTAAACATCTTCAAAGTGCGCATTGGAATTCGGTAAGGATGCACGCCATTGCGTCCTCCATTTGCATGTTCTTTTTAGATGAATCACCATCATGTATCAGATGAATCACAATCACGTAAAAGTGATCTCTGTCATTCGGAGCACCGTGGCTGTACGCCCTAAGCAGGTTACGCACACAATTCATATGGGTTGGGAAAATGTCTCAAATGTCTGGTAAATTAAAATGCAGCCAGTCAAATGTCCAGCACCACATTTTCCTAACGGAAACCCTGCTTCACACCATTGTTCACAACTCTATACACCTATGCGTAACACTTAAAGACCAGAATCTAGGTTAACTCCAGTCTGAACATCCAAAACACTCAAATAGAATCCTTCTTAGATCGCTCTCATAACCAAATAAAACCACAACTATTTACACATTATATGATAATGATATGGCAAGGGAGGGCAGGTGCCAACACTTCAAAACGTCGAAAGAGAAACTAAAACGCACTGCAAGTTGTTCGGTGAGGGATGTGTAGGTACAAGATAATGTTCTGACTAGAAATCAACTTCAACATTTCACACAGGAAAACTGGAAATGAAGATTGGCTATTTCAATTGAATTAGCGGAGAACGTTTGCTGGATCATGTTTTGGAATCTGACCCTTCCATTTTGTAAACTCAGCTGGTGTAGTGATACCTCGCTCACTCAAAAGTGTATCTCGACAAAAGCTTTTCTGAGGCGAAGCTACAGTAAGAGGAGCTGGTGATTTTAAAGCAATTCAGTGCTCAGGGACTGAAAACTACATATCCCATGGTCCTAGCTGATAAGACCCAAAAGTGAGGCCTGATAAAGTGATCTTGAGACTTACGAGTTCTATTTACCCATGCCCCCCAACCCACCTCCTTCTTGACAAGTCTTCCCATCATCCCCACCCATCTGTCAACCTCTGTTTTAGTTTCAACAGTCCGGGTTTGTAGAATGAAGCTTTTGAAACAAATCAGCTTCTCTGTCCCTCCCCACCATGCTAAACCCCACCCTCTGTACCCCCTTCCCCTTCATCCTGGACCTGTGGCTAGTTCTTATCATCCTTCTTCTCTTCCTCCTCAGTGGGGTAGGAGTGCCATGTCAGACGCTCCTCGTAGAAGGATATGACCACCTGTGGACATTTAATGTTGGCCTCCTTGGCCGGCACCAGGTCCGCCTCATCACTGTTCTTCCTGTGGAGACAGAATTTAAGGGTGAAGCCACTTAAACCAGTTGTATGTCCCACTCTCCCAGTAACATATAGCGGAAAGTGTCAAAATCCCAATGCTGCCCAGAACTCACCATTTCATGAGGAACATCAGCTCTCCACTGGAGTCTGTGGCTCCAATGATCCGTTCGGGGTCAAGTCCACGAGCAAAGCCTCTGGGCTTCTCTGCCTGGAAGAATGATAGATAAGGAGAGCGACGGAGAGAAGGGGGAGAAGGTTCAGTACAGGACTACGTTCACGGTCTATGGTTTCAGGCATGTTCTTTAATATTGAAGCGAAGTACAGGTTCTCACCTCATCTTTCCTCTTCTTGGGCCTGCCTTCTTCACCCCCTGCCTCTGTGTCGGACTCACCAGCTTTCCTCTTGCCACCAGACTCTTTCTTGTAACTTTCTTTTTTGTTATGATGATTCTGCATGTACTCAGCAATCAGGTCAGGGCAATCCAGGTTGTCCTGCGGTTCCCATGTATTGTCCTCACTGTGGTAAACAAATAGTGTAAAAAGGTCCATTTATACCTGGGCTACAACCATCAGATTCCGTTTCAACCCCCCCCCCCTCCCCAGCCCATGGCCCAACTAACAATTGAGGTCAGTCCGATGTTATAAAAGTGCATGAAAAAAAGGGGCAGGGCCCAGGGTGGCAGGACTACCACCGCAACACTGGAAGACGAAGTAGTAAAACAGACAGATGCCAAATATACAGCAGCTGAAGACCAACCAAGCAAGTCACTGTGTCACCATGGACCAGAAAAAGTTGGAAGTGTTTGAGATGGTTATTGACTTTTTGTCGAACGATGAGAACAACCAAAAAGGAAAGGAGATTAGGTAGCAGGCTTTGGCTTATACAGTGCCAAGAACAAAGAGTAGGGCCCTATTAAAAATCTACGATATGGAGAACCCGGACAGAATCCAGACATTAAAATGGAATTCAACGACAAACATGTATTGAACTTAGGACATCAACTAAATGTATTGTATTAATTAGAACATTTATTTACCCAAGATTATAATAAAGACCTGAACAAATAGCCTACGGGATTCATATTTTCCGTTAACTTAGAAGAGGCAACGGTGCGGAAAAGCCCCTGTGCGCGCGCGTTTGTCTACCACAAAGCCATTAGCGATGATGTGATTTACAACCGTCTTCTGGCAGATGGAAAGACTTTCCCAAAAACATTCTCATTTAAATGTTAACTACAACAGTAGTCTGTGCCTACCTGGCAGAATTGATTTGCATGAATCCAGTAGTGATTTGTTTAACAAATCTGAAATACTGTGTGCTATAGGTATTTTGCTGGTGCCAGGCTGCACACTTGAATATAAAGGGTATCTACACCCAAAAATGTAAATGTCTTAGATTTTTCCCAGACCTCAAGTGGTCTCCTGGTATGGTTTAAGCATTGTTGTGTACATACATCCAATTTTGTTGTTGTTTTATATAAAAAATGTGCTTTGTTTGGAGCGAAAAATTGAAGAACTGGGAAAATCGGAGGGGGGGGGAGATTAACGGAATTAGGTAAAAAAAAAAATATATATACACATTTTTAGAGGGCCCTAAAGGAGCCTACGCAAACTTTTGTCAGGAGCTGAAGTTGGGTGATGTAGCCCAGTTCCATAATATTTCCCAGCTGGTGGAGTTGGTGGCCCCTCTAATCGGGAAGCAAGACACTAACTTCAAAAGACAGCAATTCTGCGATTCCTGGCAACTGGCGAGCGATAGCTGTCCTAATGTTTAAATGTTTGATATTAGATTGTCACGGTGCCTAAGAGACAACCATGAAGACAAGTAAAAGCTAGCCAGCTGACTATGTATGCTCATTTGCTAGCCACACAAAACATGTAAACAATATGTTAGCTAGCATTATTTAAAATGTTTCTTGCAGCTATATTTCTAACGTTTGGTGTTGGCTACGTTAGCCAGCTGGCTTCATGGTTGACTTTTTCTCACAATGCCCATATAATGTTCTGAGCTCTTAAATGCTAAATAAAACACAAGTGTATCTGTTAGCTAGTTAAGTTTGCAGCTAGCTGGGTTGACTTGTTGTCTTGGTTTGTAACCCTTATTTGGTAATCAGTGTCTTTGTGCAGGTGAGACCTACAAGAGCCTGTCCTTCCAATTTTGTATTGGACATGCAACAGTCTCTAAAATCATTCCAGAGACTTGCAAAGACTCTTCCTAGAGCTGGCCGCCTAGCCAAATTGAGCCATCGGGGGAGAAGTGCCTTGGTCAGGGAGGTGACCAAGAACCCAATGGTCACTCTGACAGAGCTCTAGAGTTACTCTGTAGAGATGGGAGAATTTTCCAGAAGGACAACCATCTCTGCAGCACTCCACCAATCAGACCTTTAAGGTAGAGTGGCCAGATGGAAGCCACTCTGCAGTAAAAGGCATGACAGCCAGCTTGGAGTTTGCCAAAAGGCAACAAGACTCAGACCATGAGAAACAAGATTCTCTGGTCTGATGAAACCAAGATTTAACGTTTTGGCCTGAATGCCAAGCGTCACAGCTGGAGGAAACGTGGCACTATCCCTACAGTGAAGCATGGTGGTGGCAGCATCATGCTGTGGGGATGTTTTTCAGCGGCAGGGACTGGGAGACTAGTCAGGATTGAGGCAAAGATGAACGGAGCGAAGTACAGAAATTCTTGATAAACCTACTACAGGGTGATCAGGACCTCAGTGAAGTTAAGGTTCTCCTTCCAACAGGACAACAACCCTAAGCACACAGCGAAAACAACACAGGAGTGGCTTCGGGACAAGTCTCTGAATGTCCTTGAGTGGCCAAGCAGGAGCTTGGACTTGAACTCAATCGAACATCTCTGGAGAGACTTGCAAATAGCTGTGAAGCAACGCTTACCATCCAACCTGACAGAGCTCGAGAGGATCTGCAGAGAGGAATGGGAAACACTCCCCAAATACAAGTCTGCCTAGCTTGTAGCATACCCAAGAAGAATCAAGGCTGCAATCACAGCCAAAGGTCCTTCAACAAAGTACTAAGTAAAGGGCCTGAATACTTAAGTAAATGTGATATCAGTTTTTTTTATTTTGTATTCATTTCTAAAAGCACGATTTTGCTTCATCAAGTAACAAAATATGGAAAAAGTGAAGGGGTCTGAATATGTTCCGAATGCACTGTACATTGCCAACCGCTGGCAAGTGTTCCACACGACCACTCGTCTTAAGACAGAGACCGTGGAAACCATTGTTGACCTTGCACAACATGCTCTGTGAGGAAAATGGAAACCAATATGCCCGGCCTGTTGCAGATCCAGAGGGCCCAGGGGGTATGACAAATCCTGTTGCATGGTGACAAGACCTGCAGCTACACTACCCCATGGGTACCAATAAAGAGATGAAAAATTATAAACCAATAAATGTACACAGGATTGTATGTAATGTATGCCAACGTAATGTATATGTGACTAGCATTACAAGCATTACATTCTTCACTCACTCTGAGAAGCCTTTCCATTTGAGCAGAAACTCAACGCGTCCCTTTACCACCCGTCGGTCCAGCACCTTCTCCACCACATATTCCTCCTCCTCTTCCTCTACCACCTCCTCCACCTTCTTCTTGGTCTGCTTCTTGCCTGCTGTTGCCGCCAACTTGACCTCTTCCTTGGGGGGCTCTGGTGAAGGGGAGGAGTGCAGAACAGTTTGGTTAGACTTCATAGACTTTGTTCACGGATATAAGTCTGAATGATTATGGTCACACTTCACTATGGTCAGGTTGAGTCATGTTACACAGGTGGGAATCGTCCCAAAGACATTTGTTGGACTTGCTTTGCCAATCAAACTACAAATGATGTCTTTTCTGCAATTAAGCAGCAGTTCCAGCATGGCAACCTCATGGATGCAAACTGGTGAGGGCCCAAAAAGGTGACTTAAAAAAAAATCCCTGCTAGGAGAAAGGCAAGTTAACTAATTAAACAACAAAGAATATGATCTACATGATCAGTCTCTGTGTAAAATAAAGTGGTTAATGTGAACCTAACTCACAGCTAAAACATGTAAAGAAAGCAATCCAATGTTATTTGTTGCCTAGACTTTACCACAAATGACACGCAAGACTTGAGAAAAAAAACAATACAGTAATATTGCAGTTAGCCATGACAGCCTTTATAAATAGAACACTTGTGACCACACACCTATATTGCAGTTGGGGAAAAAACATCTTAAAGTAGAAATAGAATGAAACAAACAGGCATTCTATTTTTGCTCTATTATATTGGCCACTATAGTAGATGATCAAGTGCACAAGGCTACGTGTGCAAAAATTACATTCATTGAGTTAAAAAATATATATAATCCCCCCTCACTCACACACACACATTACTGGCAAGTTCAACACAACAAAAGCAATATATTTGGACTACATTGCACATCATACACCTTCTGCATGTGGACATGTGTTCTACAAAGTGCCAGAAAGTGAGAAAGAGGGAGTGTGTGGTGTTCCTTTCACCTCTATAGTGGCATCCAGCTTAAGCCATGCCCAGCTACACTTGATCCCTGAATCCACTTGTTTAACGAGCAATGCCTCATTCTCACCTAATTCTCTCATTCTGAAAATTAACCACATACTGTAGAGGGAAAACATGCGTTAACAGATAGTGGTTAGTTCGTTAACATTTCACACAGATTACCAGGGTCCAGTAAGCAACGTTAACACAACGTGAGGAACGGCAAGGAGTCGTAAACCAGTTAATACTATAGCGAATTGGTTAGGTTACTAATGTTAGCTCATCTGATGTTGCTGACTTTATTAGCCAGCTCATTTTCACACAAACTCAATTATTTGATCAGTTAAGTTGGCTAATGTTGCTCAACATTTATCTGGCTAGCTAACGGAGAATTTGATCCAGCTAGCAAGATACTTAACAATGCTAATAATACTTGTTCCACCCCACTTTCGACCTCACCTCAAACTTTCCAAATGCCAGTTGGTTTTCGGATACAGCTCACGCATCATCACCTCCTCACCCCCGTCTCCGTGGTCAGGCAGCTCACCTAGCGTTACCTCTTCGTTATCGTTCAGGGGACGAGCTGCTATAACTGCCTTTCTACTCTATGCTGTCTTTCCAGATCACGCACTGATGTTGAATCTCGCAAATTGGTTGTCTCTGCAGTCGCTTGCTGCGCTGCATTCTGATGTTATGTAAACCATTGGCTGAGCCTTTGATGCAGCCGGTATTGCTCCAAACGCACATCATTCGTTGGCTTACAGCCGAAAGGTGACTAGTTTTCGTCCCTGCAACCTTCGTACCTTTTAATTATCAACCCTGTTTGCCAACCCTTTCTTCATTACAGCTCATGGAATTGTAGAGGACTATGCAGAGACGGGCTCTCTGACGTAGGCTTCAGTGTGCCTCAAGATCTCTGGATCTGAATCACTAACATCTGACTGATCCACAACTGTCAATATAACCAAACCATGGCAATGAGTTTCTGTATTCAAAAGAGATCCTCCAACTGACCCTCGTGGATTTGTTTTTAGAGGGAGTTAAATTAGTTTGGTATTCTCCTGGGGTAGTTTTAAGGTGTCCGGTATGGGGACTTGACCCAAGGATTGAACATTTCAAGGACATATAGATAGATATACAGGTTGGGCAAAGGATAAGAGGCGTCAAAGCTAATGAAAGGTTTTGATCAGTTTATTTGGATAGAATCTGTGGAGCATCTACAGATGGTCTATCAACAAACTGTTCATCTGTTGATAAGTAACTGCATGCTAAGGTTTAAAATAAGGGTTAGGGTAAAGTTTACGTTTAGAGTTTAGGATAAAGGTTAGGCTTAGCAGATCATTTGTTTAAATGTTACTGATAGAGCATCTACAGATAGACTACAGACTATCCCAAAAAAAGAATAACCAAGGTTTCTGAAACTATAAATCCACCTCTAGCTTGGACCATAATGTTAAAGAGCTGGACTGCACTAGAGTTCGACCGATTAATCGGAAAGGGGCGATTAATTAGGGCCGATTTCAAGTTTTCATAATCGGAAATCGGTATTTTTGGACACCGTTTTTTTTTACACCTTTATTTAACTAGGCAAGTCAATTAAGAACGCATTCTTAATTTCAATGACGGCCTAGTAACGGTGGGTTAACTGCCTTGTTCAGGGGCAGAATGACAGATTTTTACCTTGTCAGCTCGGGGATTCAATCTTGCAACCTTACAGTTAACTAGTCCAACACTCTAACCACCTGATTACATTGCACTCCACGAGGAGACGCGAATGCAGTAAGATGCCAAGGTAAGTTGCTAGCTAGCATTAAACTTATCTTATAAAAAACAATAAATCATAATCACTAGTTAACTACACATGGTTGATGATATTACTAGTTTATCTAGCGTGTCCTGCGTTGCATATAATCGATGCGGTGCGTATTCGCAAAAAAAGACCGTCTTGCTCCAATGTGTACCTAACCATAAACATCAATGCCTTTCTTAAAATCAATCATACACAAGTATATATTTTTAAACCTGGATATTTAGTTAATATTGCCTGCTAACCTAGCTCGTTGTGAACTCTGAAGACTATTTCTTCCTAACAAAGACAGCCAACTTCGCCAAACGCGGGATGATTTAACAAAATGCGCATTTGCAAAAAAAGCACAATCGTACCTAGCCATAAACATCAGTGCCTTTCTTAAAACCAATACACAGAAGTATATATTTTTAAACCTGCATATGTAGCTAAAAGAAATCCAGGTTAGCAGGCAATATTAACCAGGTGAAATTGTGTCACTTTTCTTGCGTTCATTGCACGCAGAGTCAGTGTATATGCAACAGTTTGGGCTGCCTAATTTGCCAGAATTTTACTTAATTATTACATAACATTGAAGGTTGTGCAGGAATATTTAGACTTATGGATGCCACCCGTTAGATAGTTAAATACGGAACTGTTCCGTATTTAACTGAAAGAATAAACGTCTTGTTTTCGAGATGATAGTTTCCCGGTTCGACCATATTAATGACCTAAGGCTCGTATTTCTGTGTGTTATTATGTTATAATTAAGTCTATGATTTGATAGAGCAGTCTGACTGAGCGATGGTAGGCACCAGCAGGCTTGTAAGCATTCATTCAAACTGCAATTTCGTGCGTTTTGCCAGCAGCTAGTCACTGTGCTTAAAGCATTGCACTGTTTATGACTTCAAGCCTATCAACTCCCGAGATTAGGCTGGTGTAACCAATGTGAAATGGCTAGCTAGTTAGCGGGGTGCGCGCTAATAGCGGTTCAAACGTCACTCGCTCTGAGACTTGGAGTGGTTGTTCCGCCTCAGTATTTGTGGAGCAATGGGTAACGCTGCTTCGAGGGTGGCTGTTTTCGATGTGTTCCTGGTTCGAGCCAAGTAGGGGCGAGGAGAGGGACAGAAGCTATACTGTTACACTGACAATACTAAAGTGCCTATAAGAACATCCAATAGTCAAAGGTATATGAAATACAAATCGTAGAGAGAAATTGTCCTAAAATTCCTATAATAACTACAACCTAAAACTTCTTACCTGGGAATATTGAAGACTCATGTTAAAAGGAACCACCAGCTTTCTTTGTTCTCATGTTCTGAGCAAGGAACTTAAATGTTAGCTTTTTTACATGGCACATATTGCACTTTTACTTTCTTCTCCAACACTTTGTTTTTGTGTTATTTAAACCAAATTGAACATGTTTCATTATTTATTGGAGGCTATATTGATTTTATTGATTTATTATATTAAGTTAAAATAAGTGTTCATTTTGTATTGTTGTAATTTTCATTATTACAAATAAAATATATATTTTTTTAAATAATGCAAAATAATTTAAAACATATCGGCCGATTAATCAGTATCGGCTTTTTTCGGTCCCCCAATAATTGGTATCGGTATTGGCGTTGAAAAATCATAAATCAGTCGAACTGCACCGTTGAAAAGGTAAAGGGCACAATGTCCCTTGTTCAGGACCCTGTCTTTCAAAGACAATTTGTAAAAATCCAAATAACTTCACAGATCTTCATTGTAAAGGGTTTAAACACTGTTTCCCATGCTTGTTTAATGAACCACAAACAATTAATGAACATGCACCAGTGGAACGGTGGTTAAGACACTAACAGCTTACAGACGGTAGGCAAATAAGGTCACAGTTATGAAAACTTGGGACACTAAAGGCATTTCTACTGACTCCGAAAAACACCAACATAAAGATGCTCAGGGTCCCTGCTCATCCGTGTGAACGTGCATTAGGCATGCTGCAAGGAGGCATGAGGACTGCAGATGTGGCCAGGGCAATAAATTGCAATGTCTGTACTGTGGGACGCATAAGACAGCGCTACAGGGAGACAGGATGGAAAGCTGATCGTTCTCGCAGTGGCAGACCACGTGTAACGACACCTGCACAGGATCGGTACATCCGAACATCACACCTGCAGGACAGGTACAGGATGGCAACAACAACTGCCCGAGTTACACCAGGAATGCACAATCCCTCCATCAGTGCTCAGACTTTCTGCAATAGGCTGAGAGAGGCTGGACCTGCCTGTTGTAAGGCAGGTCCTCACCAGACATCACCGGCAACAACATCGCCCATGAGCACAAACCCACCGTCGCTGGACCAGACAGGGCTGGCAAAAAGTGCTCTTCGTTGACATGCCGCGGTCTTGTCTCACCAGGGTTGATTGTCGGATTTGCATTTATCGTCGAAGGAATGAGCGTTACACCGAGGCCTGTACTCTGGAGTGGGATCGATGTGGAGGGTCTGTTATGTTCTGGGGCGTTGTGTCACAGGATCAGACTGAGCTTGTCGTCATTGCAGGCAATCGTAACGCTGTGTGTTACAGGGAAGACATCCTCCTCCCTCATGTGGTACCCTTCCTGCAGGCTCATCCTGACATGACCCTCCAGCATGACAATGCCACCAGCCATACTTCTCGTTCCGTGCGTGATTTCCTGCAAGACAGGAATGTCAGTGTTCTGCCATGGCCAGCGAAGAGCCCAGATCTCAATCTAATTGAACATGTCTGGGACCTGTTGGATCAGAGAGTGAGAGCTAGGGCCATTCCCCCAGAATCGTCCGGGAACTTGCAGGTGGGTTAACATCTCACAGCGAGAACTGGCAAATCTGGTGCAGTCCATGAGGAGGAGATGCACTGCAGTACTTAATGCAGCTGGTGGCCACACCAGATACTGACTGTTACTTTTGATTTTGACCCCCCCTTTGTTCAGGGACATATTATTCCATTTGTTAGTCACATGTCTGTGGAACTGAAACTTATGTCTCAGTTGTTGAATCTTGTTATGTTCATACAAATATTTACACGTTAAGTTTGCTGAAAATAAATGCAGTTGACAGTGGGGATGTTTTTTTTTTTGCTGAGTTTATATGATTCATGGATATCTGAAATCTGAGGACAAACGGGATTGTGTAAAGGATGATGATCAAAGCAAACAGTAACAGATGCGTGCATAGTTGACAAATGTGTGTGGAGGGTGGACACAATGCAGTACATATAAGGCTGGGTAACACTGTTGAGAGTTGCGCAAGACGTGAAAAGTAGCGTTGGTTTGTAGCTTGTTAGCTATCTAGCTAAGTGGTTAGATTCTTCCAAAATCAAGCATTTACTTGTTAACAGCAGAGAATCCCCTCCTGGATCAAGAAACTTGCTGGCTAATATTTGTTATTTGTGTGCAGCAAACTGTGTATCATTTGAGTTACTTGTATAGTTTAGATCAGAAACTGTACAAAATGTTTTCAATGCACTTGTTAACATTTAGTTAGCATTCTCTATGGAATTTTACATGTACTTGTTAGTATTGCTAACCTTCAGATTACAGAGTATCAGTGGGGTTTGAAAACAGCGGCCCTTGTGTTCAGTGCCGGTATACCAAATATCCCAGTATGGCACAAGGTCGGTATAAAGGTATGACAATCTGGATAGCGCCCAAGCCTAGCACATATCCCCCTAATCTTGTCAAGGTGGGCAGCCAAGTCAGAGAGAATCCTCTGGATGCCCCACGCAAAAATATTGAGGTAATAGCTGTTCTAGAGCAGAAGCGCTTGTTTAGGTTCAACTTCTGAAGAATGACGCAGGCTACATTACATATTCAAGAATTGGAGGTGAGTAGGAATGCAGAGGGAAAGATCTCAATTGCATAATCTTTGCATCCTCTCTCCTTCTCAAAACCCATTGGATGAGAAAGCCAGTGGTCTCTCCCCTCTGACATTATCCTCCAATGGGTTTTGCGAAGGAGACGAGGAGAGGACGCGAGCATTATGCAATTGAGATCTTCCAGAGGTGCTTTCCACATGGAGTGGAGAAACATCAAGAAATATGGCACTGACTGCTGTCAGTGTAGCTAGCTAGCATGATAGCCTTATCTAGCTAGCTAATGTTATCGGTTGTTGCTAGGTCTTTTTAACTACACCGTATTCAAAAGATTAGCCAAGTGGCTAGGGCTGGTTCTGGATTTGTCCTAAGCATTTACAGAAAGAAACCACTATCTGTGGCGAAGTTATCTATTGTTTACTCCAAAGTTCTGGGATTTTCCATAAAATTGTGACTGCTGATCCACCATAGAAAGATTTAAGTTGAAGCTCCTTTAATATGGACAACTATGAAAGGTTTAGAGACATGTTTTTCTACATTGTAATGGACACGGAGAGTGCAATATTTGGTTGGTTGTGCTGCAAACACGCATTGGCTGCGTTACAGCCAAGCAAAATCAGCAATTTACTGTGTTAAATGAGGCTTCAACTCCTGGCTACACTAGAGACCATATCCCCCGTGCATCCCGCAAAGGCGGAGGTGTTGCTAACATTTACGATAGCAAATTTCAATTTACAAAAAAAAAAATGACGTTTTCGTCTTTTGAGCTTCTAGTCATGAAATCTATGCAGCCTACTCAATCACTTTTTATAGCTACTGTTTACAGGCCTCCTGGGCCATATACAGCGTTCCTCACCGAGTTCCCTGAATTCCTATCGGACCTTGTAGTCATAGCATATAATATTCAAATTTTTGGTGACTTTAATATTCACATGGAAAAGTCCACTGACCCACTCCAAAAGGCTTTCGGAGCCATCATCGACTCAGTGGGTTTTGTCCAACATGTCTCTGGACCCACTCACTGTCACACGCTGGACCTAGTTTTGTCCCATGGAATAAATGTTGTGGATCTTAATGTTTTTCCTCATAATCCTGGACTATCGGACCACCATTTTATTACGTTTGCAATTGCAACAAATAATCTGCTCAGACCCCAACCAAGGAACATCAAAAGTCGTGCTATAAATTCACAGACAACACAAAGATTCCTTGATGTCCTTCCAGATTCCCTCTGTCTACCCAAGGACGCCAGAGGACAAAAATCAGTTAACCACCTAACCGAGGAACTCAATTTAACCTTGCGCAATACCCTAGATGCAGTTGCACCCCTAAAAATTAAAAACATTTCTTATAAGAAACTAGCTCCCTGGTACACAGAAAATACCCGAGCTCTGAAGCAAGCTTCCAGAAAACACCAAACTCAAAGTCTTCCGACTAGCTTGGAAAGACAGTACTGTGCAGTACCGAAAAGCCCTTACTGCTGCTCGATCATCCTATTTTTCTAACTTAATTGAGGAAAATAAGAATAATCCGAAATTCTTTTTTGATACTGTCGCAAAGCTAACTAAAAAGCAGCATTCCCCAAGAGAGGATGACTTTCACTTTAGCAGTGATAAATTCATTAACTTCTTTGAGGAAAAGATTATGATTATTAGAAAGCAAATTACGGACTCCTCTTTAAATCTGCGTATTCCTTCAAAGCTCAGTTGTCCTGAGTCTGCACAACTCTGCCAGGACCTAGGATCAAGAGAGATGCTCAAGTGTTTTAGTACTATATCTCTTGACACAATGATGAAAATAATCATGGCCTCTAAACCTTCAAGCTGCATACTGGACCCTATTCCAACTAAAATACTGAAAGAGCTGCTTCCTGTGCTTGGCCCTCCTATGTTGAACATAATAAACGGCTCTCTATCCACCAGATGTGTACCAAACTCACTAAAAGTGGCAGTAATAAAACCTCTCTTGAAAAAGCCAAACCTTGACCCAGAAAATATAAAAAACTATCGCCCTATATCGAATCTTCCATTCCTCTTAAACATTTTAGAAAAGGCTGTAGCGCAGCAACTCACTGCCTTCCTGAAGACAAACAATGTATACGAAATGCTTCAGTCTGGTTTTAGACCCCATCATAGCACTGAGACGGCACTTGTGAAGGTGGTAAATGACATTTTAATGGCATCGGACCGAGGCTCTGCATCTGTCCTCGTGCTCCTAGACCTTAGTGCTGCTTTTGATACCATCGATCACCACATTCTTTTGGAGAGATTGGAAACCCAAATTGCTCTACACGGACAAGTTCTGGCCTGGTTTAGATCTTATCTGTCGGAAAGATATCAGTTTGTCTCTGTGAATGGTTTGTCCTCTGACAAATAAACTGTAAATTTCGGTGTTCCTCAAGGTTCCGTTTTAGGACCACTATTGTTTTCACTATATATTTTACCTCTTGGGGATGTTATTCGAAAACATAATGTTAACTTTCACTGCTATGCGGATGACACACAGCTGTACATTTCAATGAAACATGGTGAAGCCCCAAAATTGCCCTTGCTAGAAGCATGTGTTTCAGACATAAGGAAGTGGATGGCTGCAAACTTTCTACTTTTAAACTCCGACAAAACAGAGATGCTTGTTCTAGGTCCCAAGAAACAAAGAGATCTTCTGTTGAATCTGACAATTAATCTTAATGGTTGTACAGTCGTCTCAAATAAAACTGTGAAGGACCTCGGCGTTACTCTGGACCCTGATCTCTCTTTTGAAGAACATATCAAGACCATTTCAAGGACAGCTTTTTTCCATCTTCGTAACATTGCAAAAATCAGAACATTTCTGTCCAAAAATGATGCAGAAAAATTAATCCATGCTTTTGTCACTTCTAGGTTAGACTACTGCAATGCTCTACTTTCCGGCTACCCGGATAAAGCACTAAATAAACTTCAGTTAGTGCTAAATACGGCTGCTAGAATCCTGACTAGAACCAAAAAAAATCATCATATTACTCCAGTGCTAGCCTCTCTACACCGGCTTCCTGTCAAAGCAAGGGCTGATTTCAAGGTTTTACTGCTAACCTACAAAGCATTACATGGGCTTGCTCCTACCTATCTCTCTGATTTGGTCCTGCCGTACATACCTACATGTACGCTACGGTCACAAGACGCAGGCCTCCTAATTGTCCCTAGAATTTCTAAGCAAACAGCTGGAGGCAGGGCTTTCTCCTATAGAGCTCCATTTTTATGGAACGGTCTGCCTACCCATGTCAGAGACGCAAACTCGGTCTCAACCTTTAAGTCTTTACTGAAGACTCATCTCTTCAGTGGGTCATATGATTGAGTGTAGTCTGGCCCAGGAGTGGGAAGATGAACGGAAAGGCTCTGGAGCAACGAACCGCCCTTGCTGTCTCTGCCTGGCCGGTTCCCCTCTTTCCACTGGGATTCACTGCCTCTAACCCTATTACAGGGGCTGAGTCACTGGCTTACTGGGGCTCTCTCATGCCGTCCCTGGAGAGGGTGCGTCACCTGAGTGGGTTGATTCACTGATGTGGTCATCCTGTCTGGGCTGGCGCCCCCCCCCTGGGTTGTGCCGTGGCAGAGGTCTTTGTGGACTATACTCAGCCTTGTCTCAGGATGGTAAGTTGGTGGTTGAAGATATCCCTCTAGTGGTGTGGGGGCTGTGCTTTGGCAAAGTGGGTGGGGTTATATCCTTCCTGTTTGGCCCTGTCCGGGGGTGTCCTCGGATGGGGCCACAGTGTCTCCTGACCCCTCCTGTCTCAGCCTCCAGTATTTATGCTGCAGTAGTTTATGTGTCGGGGGGCTAGGGTCAGTTTGTTATATCTGGAGTACTTATCCTGTCCTATTCGGTGTCCTGTGTGAATCTAAGTGTGCGTTCTCTAATTCTCTCTTTCTCTCTCTCTCTCTCTCGGAGGACCTGAGCCCTAGGACCATGCCCCAGGACTACCTGACATGATGACTCCTTGCTGTCCCCAGTCCACCTGACCGTGCTGCTGCTCTAGTTTCAACTGTTCTGCCTTATTATTTGACCATGCTGGTCATTTATGAACATTTGAACATCTTGGCCATGTTCTGTTATAATCTCCACCCGGCACAGCCAGAAGAGGACTGGCCACCCCACATAGCCTGGTTCCTCTCTAGGTTTCTTCCTAGGTTTTGGCCTTTCTAGGGAGTTTTTCCTAGCCACCGTGCTTCTACACCTGCATTGCTTGCTGTTTGGGGTTTTAGGCTGCGTTTCTGTACAGCACTTTGAGATATCAGCTGATGTACGAAGGGCTATATAAATACATTTGATTTGAATGACTTTGCTCATGATGCAAGACGCAAATGAAATGCAACCACACCCTAAGCGCATCGGACACGAACACCAATACAAATGTAACAACACAACAAAATATATAACAAGTTCCTTGAAATTTTCATTATAGGATATTGTGGTTTCTAGCTGCACCAATCAAAGCAGTGGAGCGTGTTGTGAAGCAATGGGAAAATGAGTCTTGCCGCAGGTGGACAGAGAATTCTTCTTAAGACCAATGGAATGGTCGAAAAAGAGCAAACCCTGCACACCGTGCCTTGCAAAACGAATTCACCCAAAACTTTAGTGGTCAAAACCATTAAACTTGGGGCGACGGGGGAATCAGGGTCCCAAAATGTTATTTTTTTTTTTTACAGACTAGCTAAAAAAATTAAGTCAAAATTACAAATTCTCCAATAGATTATGATAATTTGCTGGTAAAAATGTGGAGATGCAAAAACACCACCTAACTTTGCAGGTTTTTCTTATTATTAAACAAATGCCAAGCTAGTTGATTGTAACATTCAAATAAAACCCAGCCCTGAAAAAAAAATGTAGACTGAAAAGTATTAGCACATCATCTCATAGGGGAAAACACATGGCAATGACACGGAAAGTAGATACCACTTCAGATTTCCCACTTCAAGCCAAAATATATCATACATTGACTAAGGCGATCAACTTAGATCCTTGTGCAACATCATGGGTAAGCTATGTTCATTGTCTTTTACCCCCCCCCCCCCCCCCCCCCCCCCCCCCCAAAAGGTGAATTTTCACTTGTGTGCGTTTAAATTCTGCCAAAGCTGGCCAGTCCACCACCCAACCCTATGGCATTCATAAAACAGAAACAATGGATTACCGTTTGCATCAGTAGAAAGTTGATCTACACCTTCAGTGGTAACACCAGTAGTTACACTAGGGATCACATCGCTAGGGGCTTCTGTAGCGGTAGAAGTAGGCTCACTCATTTTCAGGCTGGGAGGAGGCAGTGGAACCAGTGGGTTCCTTGTCAACAGAGCTAAACAGGGCGAGAAGGGGGGGGGTTATGGATCAGAGGCATAAGGGGGAAATCACAGATGGAAGTAGAAAATGGCATTGGTAGGAAGAACACATGGTATCGTCTCTCAGTCAATCGACTACTAACGTGTAATGCATGCATACCACTACAGCACAGATAGAACAATGAGACAGAACAATGAGACAGATGTTTCATCGGATGTATAAATGTGAAGCATCCAGCTGGCATTTCCACTCACCACCAAATATGGTGATGAGAGGAAGACCAGTGGTCGGCAAGTGGGAGAAGATGGAGCGAGATGGATTTTGGCCATCATCCTGCTAATTTTCTCATCTATAAAACATTTGATCTCAATACAGTTGTGACCAAAACTAGAATCTGTTACAAACAGAATGGACTAAGTTATGTAAACTTTATCCTTTGCTGGGCTCTCCCTAACATAAATATGCAAATACATGCTAGAAAGCGCCAATAAGATCTCGCTAGCTCGTGCTTGGCTCAGCCAAACTTGTCCTGCCTATGATTCATTTGCACCTATTGGAAAACAGGCTGTGGTCTATCTTGGGTCAGTTATTTTTTTGAAATCTTTGACTACAGTTCCTACTATGTGGTCAGTACTAAAACGCATGGAGCGGCGATATGTTTCTATTAAAAGAGCTGGCATGCATTGATTGTACTTCAAGTCTGCAACTAATACAAACAAATACACAGAAAAAACACACAAATCACTCTCGGTTTGTCATCACTATTTACAGACATATTTATGACTACAGTCTAAATGATGGTACACTGTTGGTGCGATTCCCAGAGGAGAGCCCTAGGGGTTGGTACCCGTCTCAAATACATGATCTAGGCAGGGGGTAGGGACTACACGAGTTCATGAACATTCCATTGGGCTTTAGCCTTGACTTGGTGTAGACTAATGCACACCTACCAATATCGTAGGAAAGTTTAAAATGTCAGAAGCACAATCATTTCAATCAGACCAGCAATCATGCAGTCAAACACATAACATGACATGAGACTCAGCAGGTGAAGGGGTCAAGCTTCAAATCTAGACAACGCACAGTAATGCCACATACAGTTTAAATCAACTAAAGCACACAATCACTACAAACCACTGGCAGAAAACAACATGGTGAGAACAAGAAGGTCTGGAGGAAGAAAGGGGGGTGGCACACACATCCTGGTTCTTATCCTTTAGAATACACAACACCAAGAAAACGCTTACCCCCACCCCCTCTTAACTGAACATTGGGGTAAGCTGGGGTAAAACATCACTATCATACAAACACTGACAACGCAAATGTATTAGAAACAATTAAATAGGACATCGTTTTTCAGTGTATTTTGTAGGCTAAACAACGCATGTGAGTGGCAGCGTTGATGTGCAATTCAACAGCTTATTTGAAAATGTAAGTAATTTCAAGAAGGTGATGATTTCTGATTCCATTGCCCTATTTGGGTAGAATTGAGTTTAGGTGCACGCTGCAGTTCGCTGGTGGCTTTAACGTTAACAGACAATGCCAATGATGCAAATGTAGCCACTTGTAAATCGATGCAAATATATTTGTATCATAAGCAGTCATTTCTTTGCTACCGCACGTTTCCTCTCTTTTATGATTAGCCAATTCGACGAGACATATTCCTGCTTGAAAGAAGGCAATGAAACGTAGCAACTTAATCGTTTTCCTACATCAATAATAACGGGCAATCACGCAATGCAACAAAATACCAACATGGTCAAACACCGTAACTGTAAAAGGCTACGCACAATTGCAATGTATTAACCAACCCGTTCCCGCAGCCGTTTCACATGGTGGTGCTAGGGTTTTTCCCCCCAGAGCTCTGGAGACGGAATGACTAACGTTAGTCGTCCATGTTGACCTGAATCATAGCACGAGCAATCTACACGACCTCGCGCGAAATCAATATAAGTGAATACTCAAACGCAGAATCCGCATGCAACAATGTAGCAAGATGCACATTGCAGGGTCAATATATTGGCCTATTGAAATGTGCTTATCACGCATTGTGCATAATAGAAGGTTAACGCTGGGGGGGTGGGGGAGAAAACCGCTAAAGCGCAGAAGGCAATGGTGAAGTAACTAGCCACTTACCTTTATAGAGAATTGACTCGAATGAATGAATGGTCGGAAATTTTGTTAATTTTATAAAATGGATACCAATGATTTATCTAAACAATTTTAGTGCTTATCTTATATAAATATCAGCTTGTAAACTCTATTTTAAAAATACTCTTCTCGTTTAAGCGTAAAGCTACAGACAAAAGCCATCCAGTGCCTCCTTCGTACCCGCCAACTCCGGCCGAGCGTGGCTACGCAGCGTGTTATTGTATGGCACCATGGGAGATGAAGTCTTTCAACATTTTATTTTTCTTTCTTTTCTCTATTATACACATATTACTCAGAGATGTTTGATTATCTTTATTTTCAATGTTTAGTTATTGGTCCAGCATGTCAATGAGTAGAGTAATTACTTTACTTACAATGTCTTGTACTTGGTTCTATTCTCTAGAATTCCAGGATTGATTGATTAATTTAGCATTAAAAAAAGTCACATTTTAGAAAGCAGCAGTAATTCAATAACCTATGACACCAACAGTTGTGGAAGCCCGAACACGTCTCCCCCCCACCTTGCTCTCCATGTTTCTCTCTATTCCTGTTGGCTGGTTAGCCTTCACTGACTTCTCCATTGCCAGATGTATTTTTATCTGACTGCACTAGCATGACTGCACCAATATTTATATCATACATATTCTGAAGGTATAGCATCTTCGATGTCCCGACTGGCAAACGGCTGTATGTGAAAACACTCAGACCTCTGATGAAGATGTCACCCATGAGAGGTGCCATCTTCACATTCTCTGTGTCCTTTGGGATATCATTAGAAGCCATCCTGTTAATTGTTTGATTAATTATAATACTTAACAGTCAATAGCCCAGACAAACAATGCTCCCAGAGATAGACAACAAAATGTGCACTCATTATGTTGTCATGTAAATCAAAAGGTACAGACGAAAAAACACAGAATTAATGTGTAAATGATTTAGAGCTGGGCAGTGATGCATGCTAACAAAATATCAGTAAAAAGCTTGCATTACCTCCACACGCACTAGTCAAAGTTTTGTTAAAAAGAAGACTACACTGCTGCAGAGCTTGGTCTTCCGGCTGACACTGTATCCAACGTGTTTGTATTACCTTTATTTAACTAGGCAAGTCAGTTAAGAACAAATTCTTATTTTCAATGACGGCCTAGTGGGTTAACTGCCTGTTCAGGGGCAGAACGACAGATTTGTACCTTGTGGGGCAGAACGACAGATTTGTACCTTGTCAGCTCGGTGATTTGAACTTGCAACCTTCCGGTTACTAATCCAACGTTCTAGCCACTAGTGTGTGTGTGTGTGTGTGTGTGTGTGTGTGTGTGTGTGTGTGTGTGTGTGTGTGTGTGTGTGTGTGTGTGTGTGTGTGTGTGTGTGTGTGTGCGTGTGCGTGTGCGTGTGCTTGCGTGCGTGATGATATGTGTGATCTTATTATTATTATTTGTATCTGGAATGCACAAACAAAAGCCATTAAACAGGATCACTTCTGCATGCTCTTCCACATCTACAGTATGTGATCTTGTCAACACACACAGGGCCATATCCTCTTTGTTCCCTTGACACACAAAAAAAGAGCTGTACTTTTGGAATGGAAATGCAAATGCCTCTTCATTTCCCATCAAAACCATGAATTGAATCAATTGGATAGGATTGAAATAGACGAGAAGGAATTAACTCATAGGTCTATATGGGCAGGTGGACAGTATAATGTATATTTGTTTATGTAGATCCCTAATTGATTTGACTGTGTGGAGAAGCGTTAAGGGTCAGGCAGGATGCCAAGTGTTGTGATCATGTCCCCTGTCTCCTGAGGCTAGGTAACGCATGTGTTCTTCAAATGCATAAATACATACCACACACACACACACACACACACACCCATGTATGCACATACACACGGATGCAAACACACCTATTCCCCCTCCAAACACACACTGCACCCCTACCCCCTTTTGCATGTACACAAACACATGCACACATAAGGTGTCTGCATTAGAAGTATGAGTAAGTGGGGAGAGGAAGGAAATGCAGAGGGGGAGAGGAGGGAGATGTGTAGGGGGAGGAGGACAAACAACACGTTCAGCTTCATTAGCGAATAGCAACCCCTTTTAACAGGAAGCCCATTATTCAACCAGGACCCCAAGTCAATTACAAGTAGGAAGGAGGTGACTTTGGTGGGAACTTTCAACAAACCCTAACTCTCATGGTATATGAAGAAGAAAAAAAACCTCATATGTATCGATAATATAGTGGCCAAAGAACTGCTCCGATTGTCTTGTCCGTCCTTAGTCTATGTCGCTGGTAAGTGTTGACAATTTTCATATTCAAATGTAAGTTGTACTCACAAATCAGCATGTTGCTGCCACCTGCCACAATGTCTGTTAAAAAAACAGTAAAGAAAACAGCAATCTCAGTTCACGAAGACAAGGGAAAGTTTGAGATCTTACTGAAACAGGAGAGGATAACCGAGGTAGAGAGGGGTGAAGTGTACCTCAGTAGGATGAAAGCGGGTATAGAGAGAGAAGGGGTGAAGGGAGAGGTAGGGAAGGAGGGAGGGGGAGAAGGGGTGATAGGGTCTCTCTCAGGTAATGTTGAGGAAAGAAACCTGATTGGGTTTTAGCAGAGAACAAAAGAGGAGAGCACACAAAATTCATCTTGTGTCTCTGCAGCATGATAGGTCTAATTACCCCATTACTCACTAGGACCAGTGGCCCTGTGTATGAGAGAGAGGGGTGGGGGGAGTGAGAGAGAGGCAGCGAGAGACAAAGAGGGGTAGATATAGAGAAACAGAGTAATAGGAAAAGAGAGGGTCCGATGAAGAGAGAAAAATAAAGAGGGAGAAAGTGATGTGTTGTCGAAAAAACAGTCTACAAATCTACATACAGTGATAACAGCACGATATCAACCTAGATGATGTGCTACCATTGGAATGACTATAATAATTAAGCAATAAGGCCCGAGGGGGTGTGGAATATGGCCAATATATCACAGCTAAGTTCTTATGCGCTATGTGGAGTGCCTGGATACTTCAAGATAAGAACAAATAAATATAGAAATAGCAACACGAGGAATAAATACACAGTGAATAATGAATAACAATAACGAGTAAAAATAACATTGCTAATACAGGGTTGTACCGAGTCGATGTGCAGGGTAGGAGGTAATTTAGGTAGCTACACCATACATGCATATCCGCAAATTAAACTTGAGAGCTTGCGAGTGTAAACTTTGAGTGACCACAACTGCATTTCTGCATACAGAGCAGAGATTTTTGTTCGCCTGAAGAAATACCTACTTGTTGTCAAGACTCAGAAAGGCCTGCATCCCTACACGGAAGTATTTTCTCCCTCTCACACCAATTTTCCAGTTTGCTCTCAAAAATAAATGTTGCTTTCGCAACGCAACTACTTACTATAATGTTATAACAGGGAATTTCTAGCCAATGAACATAGCCTGTAGCAGTCTACTGAAATGCACTTGGTCAGGTTGTTGGACCATGGAGATAAAAAGGGTCAGTGAAAGGTGAATGATGGCTGACAATAATAAAGAGGTAAATTCAAAAGTTTTTCAATAGAGGTCCTAGGTAATCAACTATGATTTCAATATTGAAATTGAAGTAAGTAGTTATTTGGTCTTCTGTTATTAAAGCAGGCTATTGATGAGGCAAGCTAGGTTAACGTCAGCTAGCTAGGAAGGTAACGTTAGCTAACTAGCTAGCTAACGTTTAACCATGTGGTTTAGTTTAATAGACCATCTCTGGTTAAACTAAGAGCATTGTATCTAAATTGAGGAGGGGTTTAGTAAAAGAGGAGGAACACCAGCAAGACTGGGTGGCAGAAGAGGGGTGAGAGGCAGGGCAAGGTGAGAACCGATCTCAGTGTTTGATGCATCACTACAGACACCCTGGTTCGAATCCAGTCAGTATCACAACCGGTCGTGATTGGGAGTCCCATATGGCGGCGCACAATTGGCACAGCGTCTTCCGGGGTTGGACAGTGTAGGACGTCATTGAAAATAAGAATTTCTTCTTAACTGACTTGCCGAGTTAAATAAAGATTAAATGTAAAAAATGTACTAATTACATTTTTTTTTTTTTAAGAGATCAGTGATTGAGGAGGAGCCAAGAGAGGTTAGGCTCTTACCCAAATAACAGTCATTATTGTAAACTGCTAATCACATAATTTGAAATACAATCTGATTGAAATAAAGATGAAAGATTTGTATAACTTTCACTCTGTCAGTTTTTGTGCAGTTACAATAAATGAGAATGACCTTAAACCATTTATCTCTCTCCATCCTTCTTTCCATGCAGGTCCACTGTCACCAACATGTAGTGGTGAAGTTGTTCTCAGTTGACAGAAACAGGAGATACCGGAGTCCATTCTGTTCCTAGTAGGTTACCTTGACTCTCCTCTATGCACAGCACTCTGGAGACTTCCTGCAGGTAACCATGACATCCACCAATCACCCCCTTAACTTAGTCATTAGTGGTACTGTGACTTCCTCACATTTCTTTGTCGCTGTATGAAGGCATTGTGCAATAGGACATTTGTCACGTAGAGGGAATGATGACCAGCTATTGTCTATTGGTTAGAAAGATGGTTATATAATGAATGTCTGCGATAATCATTGCTAAACAAGGTGGGTTGGGCATGAAATGGCAGCAGGCTGTTCAATCCTGAGCCATGCTGACTGACAAGTGGCGTGGATTGGTACAAGGAAATTCCACAGTTAAAGAGTATTTGTATTTTTGTTTACTCTTCCTGGGGTCCATAAAAATTAAGGCAGTTTATACAATTTTAAAAACATTACCATACCTTTACAGATTTCACAACACACTGTGTGCCCACAGGCCCCAACTCCACCACGACCACATATCTACAGTACAAAATCCATGTTATCGTGTGTGTATACATGTGTCTGTGCCTAGGTTTGTGTTGCTTCACTAGCTTTCTGTGTACATCCAAAGACTAGCCGTGCTGCCCTGTTCTGAGCCAATTGTAGTTTTCCTAAGTCACTTTTTATGGCACCTGACTACACAATTGAACAGTAGTCCAGGTGTGACAAAACTAGGGCCTGTAGGACCTGCCTTGTTGATAGTGCTGTTAAGAAGGTAGAGCAGTGCTTTATTATGGACAGACTTCTCCCCATCTTAGCTTCTCCCCAAAAAGCCGATACCAATTAATCGGCAGATTTGTATATATATTTGTAATAATGACAATTACAACAATACTGAATAAGCTGTCACGTTCTGACCTTAGTTCCTTTGTTTTGTCTTTGTTTTAGTATGGTCAGGGCGTGAGTTGGGGTGGGCAGTCTATGTTCTTTTTTCTATGATTTGGGATTTCTGTGTTTGGCCTGGTATGGTTCTCAATCAGAGGCAGCTGTCAATCGTTGTCCCTGATTGAGAACCATACTTAGGTAGCCTGTTTTCACCCTTGAGTTGTGGGTGATTATACTTTCGTTTTAGTGTTTCGGGTGTGCTCGTTTGATGTTGTTCAGGTTTAATAAATAACATGAACAAGTACCACGCTGCACTTTGGTCCTCACCTTCTTCCACCGACGACCGTTACATAAACAATGAACCCTTGTATTTTAACTTAATATAATACATAAATAAAATCTATTTAGTCTCAAATAAATAGTGAAACATGTTCAATTTGGTTTAATTAAAGCAAAAAAACACTGTTGGAGAAGAAAGTAAAAGTGCAATATGTGCCATGTAAAAAAGCTAACGTTTAAGTTCCTTGCTCAGAACATGAGAACGTATGAAAGCTGGTGGTTCCTTTTAACATGAGTCTTCAATATTCCCAGGTAAGAAGTTTTAGGTTGTAGTTATTATAGGACTATTTCTCTCTATACGATTTGTATTTCATATACCTTTGACTATTGGATGTTCTTATAGGCACTTTTGTATTGCCAGCCTAATCTCGGGAGTTGATAGGCTTGAAGTCATAAACAGTGCTGTGCTTCAAGCATTGCGAAGAGCTGCTGGCAAACGCAGGAACGTGCGGTTTGAATGAATGGTTATGAGCCTGCTGCTGCCTACCACCGCTCAGTCAGACTGCTCTATCAAATATAAAATCATAGACTTAATTATAATATAATAAACACACAGAAATACGAGCCTTAGGTCAGTAATATGGTAAAATCCGGAAACTATCATTTCGAACACAAAACATTTATTATTTCAGTGAAATACGGAACCGTTCCGTATATTGATGAACGGGTGGCAACCCTAAGTCTAAATATTGCTGTTACATTGCACAACCTTCAATGTTATGTCATAATTATGTAAAATTCTGGCAAATTAATTAATGTCTTTGTTAGAAAGAAACACAGTTCGCAACGAGCCAGATTTGTATTTTATTTTTTATTTTATTTAACCAGGTAGGCAAATTGAGAACAAGTTCTCATTTATAATTGCGATCTGGCCAAGATAAAGCAAAGCAGTTTGACACATACAACAACACAGAGTTACACATGGAGTAAAACAAGCATACAGTCAATAATACAGTAGAAAATAAGTATATATACAATGTGAGCAAATGAGGTGTGATAAGGGAGGTAAAGGCAAAAAAAGGCCAAGGTGGCGAAGTAAATACAATATAGCAAGTAAAACACTGGAATGGTAGATTTGCAGTGGAAGAATGTGCAAGGTAGAGATAGAAATAATGGGGTGCAAAGGAGCAAAATAAATAAATACAGTAGGGGGAGAGGTAGTTGTTTGGGCTAAATTATAGATGGGCTACGTACAGGTGCAGTAATCTGTGAGCTGCTCTGACAGCTGGTGCTTAAAGCTAGTGAGGGAGATAAGTGTTTCCAGTTTCAGAGATTTTTAAAGTTCGTTCCAGTCATTGCAGAGAACTGGAAGGAGAGGTGGCCAAAGGAAGAATTGGTTTTGGGGGTGACCAGAGAGATATACCTGCTGGAGCGCGTGCTACAGGTGGGTGCTGCTATAGTGACCAGCGAGCTGTGATAAGGGGGGACTGTACCTAGCAGGGTCTTGTAGATGACCTGGAACCAGTGGGTTTGGCGACGAGTATGAAGCAAGGGCCAGCCAACGAGAGCGTACAGGTCGCAGTGGTGGGTAGTATATGGGGCTTTGGTGACAAAACTGATGGCACTGTGATAGACTGCATCCAATTTATTGAGTAGGGTATTGTAGGCTATTTTGTAAATGACATCGCAAAAGTCGAGGATTGGTAGGATAGTCAGTTTTACAAGGGGATGTTTGGCAGCATGAGTGAAGGAGGCTTTGTTGCAAAATAGGAAGCCGATTCTAGATCTAATTTTGGATTGGAGATGCTTAATATGAGTCTGGAAGGAGAGTTTACAGTCTAGCCAGACACCTAGGTATTTGTAGTTGTCCCTTTATCTAAGTCAGAAACGTCCAGAGTAGTGATGTTAGTCGGGCGGGCGGGTGCAGGCAGTGATCGGTTGAAGAGCATGCGTTTAGTTTTACTAGCGTTTATGAGCAGTTGGAGGCCACGGAAGGAGTGTTGTATGGCATTGAAGCTTGTTTGGAGGTTTGTTAACGCAGTGTCCAAAGAAGGGCCAGATGTATACAGAATGGTGTCGTCTGGGTAGAGGTGGATCAAGGAATCACCCGCAGCAAGAGCGACGTCATTGACATATACAGAGAAAAGAGTCAGCCCAAGAATTGAACCCTGTGGTACCCCCATAGAGACTGCCAGAGGTCCGGACAACAGGCCCTCCGATTTGACACACTGAACTCTATCGGAGAAGTAGTTGGTGAACCAGGCAAGGCAGTCATTTGAGAAACTAAGGCTGTTGAGTCTGCCAATAAGAATACGGTGATTGACAGAGTCGAAAGCCTTGGCCAGGTTGATGAAGACGGCTGCACAGTACGGTCTTTTATCGATGGCGGTTATGATATCGTTTAGTACCTTGAGCATGGGTGAGGTGCACCCGTGACCAGCTTGGAAATCGGATTGCACAGCGGAGAAGGTACTGTGGGATTCGAAAAATTGCAAATTGTTAAAAGTTATATGGTTTGCTTCACTTTGAAATCATTGTTTTTTGATTTACATACATTTTAAAGTGAAAAATCTGACTGTCAGCATCACTTTGTACTGTGGAATTGCCCAACAGCTCAGCTCAGTCCCAAATCATGTGTTATCACTTATTTTGCTAAATGATTATCCATAGTTGTCTCTTTTGATATAACCACTGCAGTCTTAAAATGGACTCCCCTTGAATGCTACATTAAGATGTTAACACATTTGGACTCCAGTTGAACTCTATGACATTTTCTGACATCTTATTCTCCTCTCTCTCACTCCAGTTGTTCTCAGGACACAGGTGTGTGTGTGTGTGTGTGTGTGTGTGTGTGTGTGTGTGTGTGTGTGTGTGTGTGTGTGTGTGTGTGTGTGTGTGTGTGTGTGTGTGTGTGTGTGTGTGTGTGTGTGTGTGTGTGTGTGTGTGTGTGTGTGTGTGTGTGTGTGTGTGTGTGTGTGTGTGTGTGTGTGTGTGTTGTGTGTGTGGAATACGTCAGGCTTCTATTCTACTTCATCGCCCAGGACCACTACATCAATGAGGCAGAGGACGCCAAGTTTGGACCAGTGAGTCACCAACTCATCTTATGCCTCCTTACATTTGTGCTGAGTTGTGTATCTCTCCACCTTCCTCAAACTCCAGTGCCTTACTTTTGTTTACCTTTTTACCAATGTCTAAGGATTGTATAAGGATTTTAAGTTGGGACTTCGACTCCACACTAAATCTTATTCCATCTCCTGTATTGTTCTGCCCTCTGTATAGATGATGCTGAAGCCCCACTGTAAGAACCTGGAGAACTTCACTGGTTCTGAGGGAGCTGACGTGGCTACAAACTGTTTCTGGGACACCTTCCAGTGCTACTGCTGTCTAGAGAACAGCCAGAGGGTGGTCAAGACATCTGTCTAGAGAACAGCCAGAGAGAGGGTGGTCAAGACATCTGTCTAGAGAACAGCCAGAGGGTGGTCAAGACATCTGTTGCAACTTCATCTTTAGTGAGTCAGCTCTGCTGCACCCGGGAGATAAAGGTATGGCACCACACTCCCAACTGTCATGTATGCTTAAACATACTTGAATGCCACAGGAGATTGGTGGCACCTTAATTGGGGAGGACGGGCTCGTGGTAATGGCAGGAGCGGAATAGGTGGAATGGTATCAACATCAAACACATGGTTTCGCTCTTTTCCAGACATTATTATGAGCTGTCCTCCCCTCAGCAGCCTCCACTGTTGTATGTTCTTTTATGTGCGATTCTTAAAGTGGCAATCAGCAGTTGAAACAATAACAAGGTGCTTTCCCTGCCCCTGTTTCAGTAAAAAGCTAAGGGATGGGGCTGGAGGAATGTTACCACTCTCAAATTCATAGATAGAGCTATGGATGCAAGGACTGTACACTGTGCCTGATAAAACCCCATGGGAGGAGATGACCCAAGGTTCTTCGCCTCAGACCTCCTCCAATGGGTTTTGAGAAGGAGGCGTGTAGAGGAAGTGAGGAGTTGAGAAGAGATGAATTGGGACAGAGCTCATGTCATTGTTTTGGTTGAAAACACGTTGAATGAGACATTTATTCTGTTTGCACTTATCGTTGTTCTACTTGTGCTCTTTCCACAGATGGCTCCGGCTTGCTGATAATATCTGATCTGATGACACTCCCTATGCGATTTGCCTCCTGTATTACTGACTGTATTCAGTATAACTTCCAATGCCAAATTGAAATCATTTTAGATTCGGCAACTGATAGAAAATGGTAGTTCCCAATCAGACAATTACTATAAAACAAATCTGTTTCCCTCTGTGTAATGTTTGGTGAATGCATGGTGTTGTTTTGTTCTCAGTCCTCCTTTGAATGCTGGGTGTACTGATTCAGTTCATCGAGTCCATTCTCACTTCCTCCATCACTGCAATGTCTTTTTCCTTGGCTACCACCTTCCCTCCATCGAAGTCCTGCATAACTCCAGGGCAAGGAAGCATCACTCCCGACCCCTTCCTTAACCCTCTTCCAAAGACTCCCCTCTGGCAAAAGGTTCAGGTCAATCACGACCAAAACCTCCCGCCAACAGAACCGGTTCGCCCCCCTGTGCCGTGGCCCTTACCAACCGGCCACCTGGTCCACGATTAAACTCTCATCAATGGACTTCGCACTCTGTACTATTCATCCACAGACCGTGCACTTTGCAGTATCATCCCAGAACTGCACATAACAGCCTCTGAACGTCTCTTACATGTATAGCACATGGGGATGTGTGAAATCTACTCCTCGGCCATAAGTGGCACCATTGGCTAAGACGCTTGAGAGAGGACGGTCGCGTGTGTTTGTGAGGCAGAGGTTCCGAGTTTCCGAAAGGTGTGGGCCGAATCGGGAGGAAGTGGTACTCGCTAAGCAAGCAGCGTAACGTCCTTCACACATGCATCATTTCTAATATAACTTATTGTGTTCATGGTGTACATACTGTATGTGGACCTGTATATTCTGTTTGTGGCAGCACCACTTCACATAGTCAAATTTCTGTACATGCAAATGTGTTTGGTGAAATTAAGCTGATTGACATGTTTTAACCTGAATAGCTGGTTTATCAGGTCAGTTGACATTCTATTATTTTGGACTGCTTATGCATTGGATGAACTGTGCAGGTATGAGTTTCTCCCCTTTGTGTTTTCTTGTATGTGGCGAGGTCTACAGACCGTCACGGATTACAAAAGGGGAAACCAGCCACATCGCCAACACCGACGTCTTTCTCCAGGACAAGCAAAAGCACCTTTTTTTTTTAAATATATTTTTTATTTCACCTTTATTTAACCAGGTAGGCCAGTTGAGAACAAGTTCTCATTTACAACTACGACCTGGTCAAGATAAAGCAAAGCAGTGCGACACAAACAACAACACAGAGTTACACAAGGAATAAACAAGCGTACAGTCAATAACACAATAGAGAAAAAAAAGAAAGTCTATATACAGTGTTTGCAAATGGCGTGAGGAGGTAGGCGATAAACAGGCCAAAGTAGCGAAGTAATTACAATTTAGCAGATTACCACTGGAGTGATAAATGAGCAGATGATGATGTGCAAGTAGAGATACTGGAAGGAAAGGCGGCCAAAGTAGGTGTTGGCTTTGGTGATGACCAGTGAGATATACCTGCTGGAGCGCGTGCTATCGGTGGGTGTTGTTATCGTGACCAGTGAGGTGAGATAAGGCGGAGCTTTACCTGCGCCCACTTTGAGGATAACACAGTGCCATCACCGCTGCCCGCTACCAAGTACTCTGGGCTCTCGTTCTCCGTGACCGACGTGAGTGAGACGTTTGTAGCGTGTTTAGCCTTGCAAGGCCTCCAAGGCAGACGGCATCCCTAGCCGCGTCCTCAGAGCATGTGCAGACTAGCTGGCTGGAGTGTTTACGGACATATTCAATCTCTCCCTATCCCCGTCTGCTGTCCCCACTCGCTTCAAGGTGTCCACCATTGTTCCTCTGCCCAAGATATCGCCCGTAGTTTGAGAGGCCAGGATCATATCACCTTTACTTTACCTGACACCCTAGAACCACTTCAATTTGCTTACCGCTTCAACAGATCCACAGACGATGCAATCGCTGTCACACTGCACACTGACCTATCTCATCTGGACAATTGACTATAGCTCAGCCTTAACACCATAGTACCCTCCAAGTAGGGTAGGAAACAGGTAGGTAGGAAACAACACCTCCACTTCGCTGATCCTCAACACGGGCCGCACAAGGGTGCATGCTCAGCCATCTTTTGTACTCCCTGTTCACCCATGACTACGTGGCCACGCCCGCCTCCAACTTAATCATCAAGTTTGCAGATGACACAGTGGTAGGCCTGAATACCAACATTGACAAGACAGCCAGTGTGACACATCTCCTTCGCATAAAGTTGATCAGGCTGTTGACTGTGGCCTGTGGAATGTTGTCCCACTCCTCTTCAATGGCTGTGCAAAGTTGCTGGATATTGGCGGCAACTGCAAACTGTCGTACATGTCGATCCAGAACATCCTAAAAATAAATGCTCAATGAAAGACATGTCTGGTGAGTATGCAGGCCATGGAAGGACTGGGACATTTTCAGCTTCCAGGAATTGTGTACAGATCCTTGCGACATGGGGCTATGCATTATCATGCTGAAACATGAAGTGATGGTGGCGGATGAATGGGCCTTAGGATCTCATCACGGTATCGCAGCATTTAAATTGCCATCTTTGAAATTAAATTCTGTTCGTTGTCCGTAGCTTATGCCTGCCCATACTATAACCCCACCACCACCATGGAGCACTCTGTTCACAGTGTTGATGTCAGCAAACCGCTCGCCCACACAACGCTGTCTGCCAACTGCCTGGTACAGTTGAAATCGGGATTCATCCATAAAGAGCACACAATGAGCATTTGCCCATTGAAGTCGGTCACGATGCCAAACTGCAGTCAGGTCAAGACCCTGGTGAGGATGAAGAGCACGCAGATGATCTTCCCTGAGACGGTTTCTTATAGTTTGTGCAGAAATTCTTTGGCTGTGCAAACCCACAGTTTCATCAGCTGTCCTGGTGGCTGGTCTCAGACGATCCCGCAGGTGAAGAAGCCGGATGTGGAGGTCCTGGGCTGGCGTGGTTACACGTGGTCTGCAGTTGTGAGGCCGGTTGGACGTACTGCCAAATTCTCTAAAACAGCGTTAGAGACAGCTTATGGTAGAGAAATTAAAAATAAATATCTGGCAACAGATCAGATGGACATTCCTGCAGTCAGCATGCCAATTGCACAGTCCCTCAAAACTTGAGACATCTGTGTGTTGTGTGACAAAACTGCACATTTTAGAGTGTTATTTTATTGTACCCATCACAAGGTGCACCTGTGTAATGATCATGCTGTTTAATCAGCTTCTCGATATGCCACAACTGTCAGGTTGTTTAAGACATTAATGAGCGAGAGATGATTGATGTAGTCAATATAACTATTTGTTCAGCACTTTTGAAATGTACAGCGACAGAATTCAGAACATGGTCCGTTCTTACACATAAACAGACAATGAAAGCTCGTACAATATTCGATGATTACATTTCTCTAAAACAGGTTATTGGCAAACAAGCACACCGGCCACGAACAATGTGTTTACAATGCTGCGTTGGTGAAAATAGACCAAATTATTATCAGTTCAATCAGAGCTACTGATTTGACACCATTCTATCTGTGGCCAATGACCTTGAGCCTTCTTGGATGGGCACTTCTAATATAACTCTACGATAGAACCCAAGGGGCTGAAATTTTTGAGCTCTAACCTTAGAATTGGGGATGACGTACTGTCCCATGAGTGACAGAAAACTGAGCCAATCATGACAGAAAACTGAGCCAATCAGCCTCAACGCTCTGCATTTTCTGCTGCCTAGCCCCACCACCACCGAAAGCACTGAACTAGGCTAAAACACCTGCATTTTGGAGCATTAATGCAAAAACAACAAGCAAAACAGGCAAGCCCCCACCCCCTGCCCAAAAACAAACTTTTACCTAAAAGTGTGGGGCTCAACCCACCTGCCCTGGATGACGGGTCGCCACTGGATAGATAGTAGACTGAGCTGGAGCAGCAGCGCGTGTGTGTGTTTGACGTTAATATACATGTGTTTTGTGTGTGTGTTGGACCAGTGTTTGTGCAGACTCAATGCAGGTAGTCCGGGTAGCCATTTGATTGTTAGCTATTTAGCAGCCTTGTTTAGCAGTCATATGGCTGTTCAGGGTCCTGTTGGTTCAAGACATGGGGCACTGGTACAGCTTGCCGTGCGGTATCAGAGAGAACAGTCTATGTCTAGTGTGGCTGGAGTCTTTGATATAGAGCTCCTGGATGGCAGGGAGCTCAAGACCGCATTTGCCCCAGTACTTTTCCATCTGGTGTGGCAGCAGAGCAGCAGCAGCAGCACCGACCGGGCCCGTTCTCAGTGCATTTTTGCGTTCCAGTTGAACATTTACCTGCTCTGTCGCGGTCCTACCATCGAAAAGTCGTGCTATTTGTAAGTTAGCCATGTGATTGGCCGTTCATTCAAGCACCAGGACACTCCCGCGAGTCACTCACAACTTCTTGAGCACTGGAGTCGAGCAGTACAGAAGCTGATAGCGTCGCTCACAGCACGTGCAAGCGGTCCTGAACAAAAAGAACCGCCCATCAATCTACTCGCTGAGCTTATTTATTTGAGAGAACGTAATTTACTTTCATGAGATCAGGAAAAACTCCCGGCCCCAGAAAAAACACGTACTAATTTTGGCAAACCACTTTGAACCTGTGGTGCCACCTCTGCCAAGCGATGATGCAGCCAGTCAATATGCTCTCAATGGTGCAGCTGTAGAACTTGTTGATTTATCTGAGTACTCTTCTCAGCCTCCTGCAGGGGAGAGGCACTGTCAAGCCCTTTTCACAACTGTGTGTGTGAGGAACTTGAAGCTCTCGACCCACTCCACCACAGCCCCCTCGTTTCCTGTAGTCCACAATCAGCTCCTTTGTCTTGCTGATGTAGAGGGAGAGGTTGTTGTCCTGGCACCACACTGCCAGACCTCTGACCTCCTCCCTAAAGGCTGCCTCATTGTCAGTGATCAGTCCCAGCACTGCCGTGACGTCAGAACACTTGATGATGTCGTTGAAGTCATGCACGGCCAGCACTTGTGGGTGAACAGGGAGTACAGGAGAGGACTAAGCACACACCTCTGAGGGGCCACCGTTTTGATAGTCAGAGTGGCGGACGTGTCGTTGCCTACCCTCACCGCCTGGGGGTGGCCCGTCAGGAAGTCCAGGATCCAGTTGCAGAGGGAGGTGTTCAGTCCCAGGGTCCTGAGCTTAGTAACGAGCTTGGAGGGGACTATGGTGTTTAATGCTGAGCTGTAGTCAATGAACAGCATTCTTACGTAGGTATTCCCTTTGTCCAGGTGGGTGAGGGCAGTGTGGAGTGCAATAGAGATTGTGATTGCCTAAATGACTACATACCCGTAGCACTCACATCCGTAGCCATGAAGTGCTTTGAAAGGTTGGTAATGGCTCACATCAACACCATTATTCCAGAAACCCTAGACACACTCCAATTTGCATACTGCCCAAACAGATCCACAGATGATGCAATCTCTATTGCACTCCACACAGCCCTTTCCCACCTGGACAAAAGGAACACCTATGTGAGAATGCTGTTCATTGACTACAGCTCAGTGTTCAACACCATAGTACCCTCAAAGCTCATCACTAAGCTAAGGAACCTGGGACTAAACACCTCCCTCTGCAACTGGATCCTGGACTTCCTGACGGGCCGTCCCTAGGTGGTGAGGGTAAGTAGCAACACATCTACCACGCTGATCCTCAACACTGGAGCTCCCCAGGGGTGCGTGCTCAGTCCCCTCCTGTACTCCCTGTTCACCCAGGACTGCATGGCCAGTCACGACTCCAACACCACCATTAAGTTTGCTGATGACACAACAGTGGTAGGCCTGATCACCGACAATGACGAGACAGCCTATAGGGAGGAGGTCAGAGACCTGGCCGGGTGGTGCCAGAATAACAACCTATCCCTCAACGTAACCAAGACTAAGGAGTTGATTGTGGACTACAGGAAAAGGAGCCCCGAGCACGTCCCCATTCTCATCGACGGTGCTGTAGTGGAGCAGGTTGAGAGCTTCAAATTCCTTGGTGTCCACATCAACAACAAACTAGAATGGTCCAACCACACCAGGACAGTCGTGCAGAGGACACAACAAAGCCTATTCCTCCTCAGGAAACTAAAAAGATTCTGCATGGGTCCTGAGATCCTCAAAAGGTTCTACAGCTGCAACAACAAGAGCAACGGTTGCATCGCTGCCTGGTACGGCAATTGCTCGGCCTCCGACCGCAAGGCACTTCAGAGGGTAGTGCATACGGCCCAGTACATCACTGGGGCAAAGCTGCATGCCATTCAGGACCTCTACACCAGGTGGTGTCAGAAGAAGGCCCTGAAAATTGTCATAGGCCCCAGCCACCCCAGTCATAGACTGTTCTCTCTACTAGCGCATGGCGAGCGGTACCGGAGTGCCAAGTCTAGGACAGGTAACCAAATGGTTACCCAGACTATTTGCGTTGTGTGCCCCCCCAACCTCTCTTTTTACGCTGCTGCTACTCTCTGTTTATCATATATGCACAGTAACTTTAACTATACATTCATGTACATACTACCTCAATTGGCCCGACCAACCAGTGCTCCCGCACATTGGCTAACCGGGCTATCTGCATTGTGTCCCACCACCCGCCAACCCCTCTTATTTACGCTACTGATACTCTCTGTTCATCATATATGCATAGTCACTATAACCATATCTACATGTACATACTACCTCAATAAGCCTGACTAACAGGTGTCTTGTATGTAGCCTTGCTACTCTTATTTTCAAATGTATTTTTACTGTTGTTTTATTTCTTTACTTACTTACACACACACACACATACCTTTTTTTCTCCACACTATTGGTTAGAGCCTGTAAGTAAGCATTTCACTGTAAGGTCTACCTACACCTGTTGTATTCGGGGGCACGTGACAAATAAACTTTGATTTGAATACAGCGCACATCTTCTTAACGTTCCATTGTGTTAGTGGCACCGCTGCTCCTCTCTGTTGTTATCATCTAGGCCTAACTCTACCTACATGTACATATTACCTCAATTACCCCGCACATCTTCTGCTCCTCTCTGTTGTTATCATCTAGGCCTAACTCTACCTACATGTACATATTACCTCAATTACCCCGCACATCTTCTGCTCCTCTCTGTTGTTATCATCTAGGCCTAACTCTACCTACATGTACATATTACCTCAATTACCCCGCACATCTTCTGCTCCTCTCTGTTGTTATCATCTAGGCCTAACTCTACCTACATGTACATATTACCTCAATTACCCCGCACATCTTCTGCTCCTCTCTGTTGTTATCATCTAGGCCTAACTCTACCTACATGTACATATTACCTCAATTACCCCGCACATCTTCTGCTCCTCTCTGTTGTTATCATCTAGGCCTAACTCTACCTACATGTACATATTACCTCAATTACCCCACACATCTTCTGCTCCTCTCTGTTGTTATCATCTAGGCCTAACTCTACCTACATGTACATATTACCTCAATTACCCCGCACATCTTCTGCTCCTCTCTGTTGTTATCATCTAGGCCTAACTCTACCTACATGTACATATTACCTCAATTACCCCGCACATCTTCTGCTCCTCTCTGTTGTTATCATCTAGGCCTAACTCTACCTACATGTACATATTACCTCAATTACCCCGCACATTGACTCTGTACCGGTACCCCCTGTACACAGTCCCACTAGTGTTATTTTACTGACTTTTATTTCTTATTCTTATTTGTTTATTTTTCATTTTTAAACTGCATTGTTGGTTAGGGGCTTGTAAGTAAGCATTTCACTGTAAGGTAAACACCTGTTGTATTCGGTGCATGTGACTAAAAAAAACGTGATTTGATTTGATTGTCCACACTGGTTAATGTGGAAGGATGAGTTCCAAAGGTTATTCAATGCTGCCACCTTGTGGATAAAAGGGTTGAGTGCTCTCGTTCAACAAATACTGAGAGTGGTCACTGACACAATACAATACACATGTAGAACAATTGCAATGAACATTATACTGAAGTAAAGGGTTCTGGCACAGTACAGTCCAAGGGAAGCCGTGGCACCATTGTCATTAGGCAAAGCAGACTATAGGGTTGTCTGTCATCCCCCAGGGATCCTGGCTCATGTCGACTCCAATGCCTCCCACAGTTGTGTCAAGTTGGCTGGATGTCCTTTGGGTGGAGGACCATTCTTGATACACAAAGGAAACTGTTTATCAGGAAAACACCAGCAGCGTGTGGTGTACTACCATACACACCCTGTTCAAAGGCACTTAAATCTTTTGTCTTGGCCATTCACTCTCTGAATGGCACACACACAATCCATGTCACAATGGTCTCAAGGCTTCAGAATCCTTCTTGAACCTGTCCCCTCCCCTTCATCTACACTGATTGAAGTGGATTTAACAAGAGACACCGATAAGGGATCCTAGCTTTCACCTGGACTCATCTGGTCGGTCTGTCATGGAAAGAGCAGGTGTTCTTAATGTTTTGCACCCTCCGTGTGCGTAATCATGTATATCAATTGATATTAAGGGGGTATTTCAATTGCATAACATGACTGCTTGCGAGAACTGTTATCCCATGTTAATAAGGAAGCTTAATGAGATTGGGTTCATGTCAAATGTTGCTGTAGCAATAGGTACTATTGTGGATGATTAACTTGTGTCTTAGTGGCAGTTAAAGGACAAGTTGAAACAGATGTAAACGGTTAAAAACGAGGTCCTGACTCTCTCACCACAGATCCCATGGAAAGGACGTTTCCGCATTTCACCCGACCCCTCTGAGTCAGGCATGGGTCACGAGAGCAGTAACGCTGCATGAGAATGTGTCCACACACACACAATCAATGTACTGAATGTTTCTGCCCTCTTTGGGTGTAGCTACAGCAATATTACATAAGCATTTCCCAAACAGAGACATATTTACAAGCAGAGCACAACCAGAGCAGAGTGCATACTCAGCCTATGTGCCCTTGGGAGTGTATATCACTTTTTACCCCACTCCCCCTATCCTGTAGTATACTATCTAGTCTAGTGTGTCGAGGGCTTGCACTGTCGTACAGGGAAGAAGAAAAATCAATACATTATTATCTCAGCTGGCTTGTCTAAGCGATAAACCGAAGCCCACTACTTACAGCAGGCTTTAATACGAATCTCCCACCCCAGGCGTTAATGGCACCTTAATATACCTCCTCTGTCAGATACTGAATGCTTTACAGCTTTAAGCTTTGCTGCTTTTGACCACCAGGTGGTGCTTCAGAGCAAGGTTGATTAAAGCTGCAATGATACCGTAAGGTAGGGATCATCAACTATATGTAGATTGAGACGCGGGTTGATTTTGTCTTGAGCTGAAGCTCGGGGGGCCAGAACATAATAACAAATAAATAAAATAAACAGACATGCAGACACACAGTAGCAGATCTAATTAAAAGATGCTTCCTCACCATCTTCCTCTGCTTCAGTCCTCTCTCTCCCTCTCTCTTTCTACTCCAAATGCTGTAATGACTTGGTTCCCAGTTCTTTCAAGAGCTGTGTTTTACGAGTGGCGACCATTCTGGTGGAGGGAGGGAGACACCCTCTGTCTAATGTTACCATGGTCACAGAGTTCTTTTGTCAGCTGCTAGGAGCCATGTCATCTACCCTGAAACATTTCAGACAGTGCTGATTCTTCAGACATGCGTAGCTAGAGCACATAGCCTCAAAATATAGTAATGTCAACTTGTCCCCAACAATTTTTGGACTCCACCACCCTTATGGGATAAGGTTAAGACTTAGAAGACATTGGGAAACAGCTTTCCCTCCCTATGTCTGCACATAGCTACAAACCCCAGCACCCCAATGCAGCAAACAGAACACGGACTCTGGCTGTACTGACAGAGACATACACCAGTGGGTGCCCCAACTCTCACATCCCAAACCATTGATCCTGCCCTCCTGTTCTGCTGGAGGGAAGGAGGAGAAGAGATGTCACAGGAGGATGGCTAATTAAACAAGTGCAGCCAAGAGAGGGACTGGTAGAGCTGAAAAGATGATGAGCCACACACACACACACACACACACACACACACACACACACACACACACAGACACACACTTGTATAACTAACCTTCTGGGGACACACAATTCAGTCCCATTCAAAATCCTATTTTCCCTAGCCCCTAACCCTAAACCTAACACTAACCTTAACCCTAAACCTAATTCTAGCCCTAGCCCTAACACTAATTCTAACCTTAACCTTAAACATACAGACACACACACAGTCCCTTCTTCTGTTTCCCTTTTCCTACTCCATTCCCTTCTTTCCTCCTCGACTTCTCTCTTTCTCCTTCTCACATCCCCCCCTCCACCTCCGCTCTCTCGCTCCCTCCATCTCTCCTGCAGCGCCCGCTCGCCGCTGTGACAGGCGGTTGTAATATCTCCCCGGCCCATCTGTGCACGGCTCTCTCTACATTCCCCCACTGCTAGAGAAAAGGGCTTTCTGATGTTCAACCCTGCCTTTTTAATATGCTTCTTCATCACCAGCTGCACCGAGCCAACGCACCCAAGGCACCGATGTATGCCCTCCTCTCTATCCCTCTCTCTATCCCTCTCTCCTTTTCTCGCTCCCTATTTCACACTCTCCCTCTCGCTCCCTCACTCTCCCTTTCACCCTCTCCTGCTCTTTTTCACTGAGACCGAGAGAGTTCACGCAGAGTACATACATTGACAACGTTAGTTTGGGAGCATACGGTTTGCACTTTGTGACTACTAGTCAACCCCTCCCAACACCCCCACACACAAACTCTCCCCTGCTGCACTTAAAACTGCACCATCTGGCCCCTATGGTCCCTCACTTCCTCTTCTCTTCACCCCCCCCCCCTTCTCCTCTTTCCCTATCCTCCATGTTAACCCCCCACTGTGTTCCAGCCCAAGCCAGCCCATTCCAGGGAGAGGACCTTGGCCCCATGCCTCATCCTAACCCATTACCCATCATCCCCGCTCAATTGAACTCTTTTTGACTCCGTCACGATGGTCAATACTTCTGATCGGCGTGACGTTTAAAACTACCGTCTGTAAGCCGCGCTGTGACGGGCCTGGCGGCGGAGAGAACCAGACTGGGGGGGGGGGGGGGTTCTAGGAATGTCAAGGGGGAGGTGGGGATGGCGTTAGGAAACAACACAACAAGAGGAGCAGGCAAGGCATATTGACGTGTAGAGATGTTATGTTGTATGTTAGAGGGTTAATCCAAAGGGTTAATGTTCTGTGATGATGAATATGCCTGGAGTTCGAAGCTGGGAGCAGTCAGAGGGAGTGAACCACTATAAAGGAATGTAAATGGATGCATCATCTGAAGAGCAAGAAAACATAAACCTCCTTAGAAATTCCCTAGCTTCTCTTCATTTAGAGGGCTTTAGGCGAGGTTTAGCAAAAGTATGTTTTTGGACGAACTTTGGTTCATCTTCTTCATTCAAGCTTCATGTTGATTATGTAACTGAATTCTGACCTTGAACTCTTGACCTATAGGGCTGTAATGGGGTATCAGTGAGACTTTGGGTTGAATGGGATTCTGGCTTTACGTACATTTTCTCTTTCTCTGGGGTTTCTCAAACTGAGCCGTGTGGCTTAGCACAGCATAGCATGACAAGAATGGCTTTCAACTCAAACACAGACTGGCACACACTTACATACTCTCAAACACATTTACAGTGCCTTCCGAAAGTATTCAGACCCCTTCACTTTTTACATGTTTTGTTAAGTTACAGCCTCATTCTAAAATGGATTAAAGAAAACATGTTATTTTTCAATCTACACACAATACCACTTAATGACAAAGCGAAAACAGGTTTTAAGAATTTTTCTGCAAATGTATTACAAATAAAAACAAAAATACCTTATTTACATAAGTATTCCGACCCTTTTCTATGAGACTCGAAATTGAGCTCAGATGCATCCTGTTTCCATTGATCATCCTTGAGATGTTTCTACAACTTGCTGTGGTAAATTTGATTGATTGGACATGATTTGGAAAGACAACACACACCTGTCTATATAAGATCCCGCAGTTGACAGTGCATGCCAGAGCAAAAACCAAGCCATGAGGTCGAAGGAATTGTCTGTAGAGCTCCGAGACATGATTTTGTGGCGAAGGGTACCAAAACATTTCTGCAGCATTGACGGTCCTAAAGAACACAGTGGAGTCCATCATTCTTAAATGGAAGAAGTTTGGAACCACCAAGACTCTTCCTAGAGCTGGCCGCCGGCCAAACTGAGCAATCGGGGAGGTGACCAAGAACCAGATGGACACTCTGACAGAGCTCTAGAGTTCCTCTATGGAGACGTTAGATACCTTCCAGCATCTCTGCAGCACTCCACCAATCAGGCCTTTATGGTAGAGTGGTCAGATGGGAGCCACTCCTCAGTAAAAGGCACATGACAGCCCTCTTGGAGTTTGCCAAAATGCACCTAAAGACAAGATTCTCTGGTCTGATGAAACCAAGATTGAACTTTTTGGCCTGAATGCCAGGCGTCACAGTTTTTGCTTTGTCATTATGGGGTATTTATTGTGTGTAGATTGATAAGGGGCAACAAAATATTTTAATTCATTTTAGAATAAAGTTGTAACGTAGCAAAATGTGGAAAATGTAAAGTGGTCTGAATGCACGGTATAAACAGTGTGCTGTATATATGCAGATCATCATTACATACAAACAAACATACCCTTTATTACACAGTCACACAATGTACCCATAAGACACCAAATTCAAATCAATCTTAACATTCACTCTGCTCTCCCAGTGAACTAGCCCAGATTACAAAGGTCTTATTTCTGATGTGATCGAGACAGATCCATCCCATCAACCAGCCCTCACATCTCCTTGCACCATACATCAGGGTGAGAACCACTGCCATGGCATGTCAGACCGTGGTAAATCACCTCTCTCTCAGTGTAAATCAGGGTAAATATGTGGGAATCACAGTAAGTCTCCCCTATTCCCCCCTTCCCTCCCCCGCAATGGCAGAACACTCTCTCTTAGAACAGTGAGGGGCTCTCCATCTCCCAGACGCCACAGGAACCAACCCGTATCACTAGCGTGACTCCATTTTGGGGTGGATGGCGGGAGAGGGGGAAGGAGAGAGGGAGGGTAGTGGGGATGAGGAATGTGGAAGGGGGACGAATGTATGGAGGAGATAAGAGGAGAATGAGAACAAGTGGAGCGAGGGGAGAGAGAGAGCAAGGGAGGGAGGTTGGGCATTCGTTTCATCAGCGGAGGGAGTAGAGAGCAGTGCAGCGCAGAACCACAAGGGCGCCTCATTTTTCTTACCGACCTCGCAGCGACCCCACCACTGATGGGGGGAAAGGCAGGTGGAAAGACGGAGAGAGATGGAATGGGATGTAGAAAGAGAGAAAGAGGGAAGGATCCATACATGTATCGAAGAAATCAAGGGATTGGGTGGGGGGGGGCGGGGGGGGGCCTGTGATGTCATGTGTTTACCGCCGAGGGGGTGCGTTGGCACTGGCAGTGTGAGCGCTGTGATTCGGTAACCAATGGTGTGTTTGTGTGTGTGTGTGTGAGGGTGAGGAGGTGGATGATGGTGAGGGATGATGTCACCCTCCATCATTTCTCTCTAATGTCACTAATCTCTCCCATCTTTCTTTCCCTCTCCTTTCTTTTGCCTGTCTTCACTCGGTCCCTTCTGCCCTCATTCACTCTCATTTCCTTTCCTTTCGTCTTTGGTCCTCTTCTCTTGGCGTTCGCTACATTGAGCCTCTTCCCTCTCTCCTATCCTCCATCTTGTTCCATCTCGATCGTTCAGGCTGTTGTACAGTATGGGGGCTCGTTTGGTACCTCTGAACACTTAAAAACACACACACACACAGAGCAGTTGGTTGCTAACAGTAGCGCCGCGCTGCATTGCGCTGCCTGCCCCCAGGGCTGGGTTGTGATGGAGAATGGGAAGTCTGTCTTTGCCCTGCTGTTGAACCCACAGCCTGCATCTCTCCCTCCTTTTCCTCTCTTTCTTTCGCTCTCTCTCTCACTCTCTCACTCACTCTCTCACTCTCTCACTCTCTCACTCACTCACACACACACATACTAGCTTGCTACCGGCCCTTATTTGCACAACATAACGAAATGCATCCCTTTTTCATGCAAACTCAGTGAGACCTCTAAATGATCATGAGCCACGGCCACAATATTCTAACATCTAGGTTTTGTTTCCTCAGCTAACAAGGAGGTTGTGTGCTGTCCATGTGATGCTTTCACCTTTGACAACACACCTCAAATAGCTTTCTGGAGGGCTAATTTGATTTGGCACCCTGAACCTTGGTAAGCACACCAACTTTACTTCCCAAGGAAACGGCGGCGGCCATTTTGAAGCCTCTGTGCGACCGTCTGGTGACCTCTCCTCCGATGCCCCCTGAATGGAGGAGGGGTGAAGGCCGGGTCACGGCACGTTGCCCAGTTCTCTGAGGGGATAGCGCCCTCCTCTGGAGGAGTCTGATCATGATGAGGAACACTCAGGTCAGCAGGTTAGATGGAGACTGAGCCTAATGGCAGTCATGAATACAATGACAAAACATCACAGGAGAGGACACAGTAATGCCTCAACAAAAGCCTCCCTTTCCCACTCTCATTCTTCCTCCTCCCTCTGGGCATAGCCTCCCTCCCTCTCTCCTGCCTACTGAGCAGGCATTACGGATGGCCCCTTAGCCATAATGGTCGTTTAAAGTGGACGTGAGTGCGCTGCCGAGTGTCTGTAATGATGTCTGTTTACGCTGCCCCCCTCCCCCCTCCCCGCCATTTGTAATGATTAGGCCCTGGATGGATGGGGCCGCATGCCTTCGTGACTGACCAACGCTTCAGGAAGGTAAGAGGAGGGGGAAGTGTACGGGGATGGGAGGGGTGGTGGGTACTATGTCCAGGAGGAGGGGGGGGGGGGGGGTGTTCGGACAATGAGACGCTGTAGTTGATCTGCAGGTGACCCCGGGCTGACCCGACCGGTGGAGGAGCTGACCGTTAGATGATCGCTGTCCCCACGATGACCCCGCGACCCCAGACTGAAACCCCGTCACCATGGCCAATGGTTGACCCCTCAAAGTGGACGTTTGGAGTTGTGGTCGTCTACTAGGGGACACAAAGGCCACAGGGTGGGTCTCCACTGGACACACAGATAGAGTAAGAGAAAGGCACAGAAACAGAGAGTGAAGTTCGAGACAAAGGAGTCAGGCCAGAGGTGAAAGGTCAGAGCATGGTTTTTTACTCTGTCCATTCTTTGAGTCAGTGTGAGGGAGGGAGAGATGAGCTGACCTCCTGCTGGGCCATAAGTTGGGGTTGACTTCTGACCCCTGGACTTCCCCTGACTGAGGGCGTCTCATTGGCCCACATTGGCACAATAAGGTTCGATTCCAGGCTGTGTCAGTGTTCGATTCCGGCCGTGATTGGGAGTCCCATAGGGCGGCGCACAATTGGCCCAGCATCGCTAGGGTTTGGCTGGATTAGGCTGTCATTGTACATAAGAATTTGTTCTAAACTGAGTCTAAACTGGTTAAAATATAAGAAAATAAACGAGTCTGTGTTTCGGAGGGGTTTTTGGAGGAGCCAGGAGTTTGAACCTGGTGTGTGTGTCACGATAAACGGATTCATGCCCATGCAATGCACACCATAATAATATCACTATGGAGTGTAGCCTCATAGACAATCAGCCTACTGTTACGGTGAAAGATCAGTGAGCAGCACTGCATGCTATACACACTGAGAGCCCCACGTCACATACTACTGCTGCTAAAACAGAGCCAGCATGATGCGCCATCAGGGAAAGGCATTTCATGGCCACTGGAGAACGGTCATTGGCTGACAGGCTACAGTAGTGTCGCATGATAATTGGAACAAAGAACAGGACATACCAGAGTGAAAGAGACACAAGTCAATATGAGGTTTCCTGTCTTGTCATTTTGCATTCAGTCATGGTGGGCTCAGTGTTCCTTTGCCCAATTTGGACCATTTGACCTCACAAGGGGTCAGACTATGTATAAAGACTAGAGAAAATAATGACTAGCGAAACGAAGCAGTCACAGTTGAACCCACTTGTGTTTTCTAAAGGACCTAGAGTGTAAGCGTGTAGCGATGGAAGGCAGTGCCTGGGTTTGGCCCCTAGGTGTCAGCAGTGCCTGGATTTGGCCCCTAGGTGTCAGCAGTGACTGTTAGAGACAATGGAGTTGGAGTGTTGTTCCTAACTCTCTTTCTCAGTGCCACATATATGACTCACATATAAGCCCACTGTCATTCACTCTCAATCTGATCTAATCCAACAATGATCCTCTCATACACTTCCACAGGAGCCATTCTTAGTCACGTAGTCGTTTCTCTACATTAATAAGAATATAGACTATTTTGAAATGTTTTGCTGTTGTTTTCTTCCAAAAGAGAAAGGAAATTATCAAAGTTTTTCTCAACATATTCTGTGTTTGTTGATCTTCACCGCAGTGGTCCCTAACCTCACCACCTCCATTTTGACTTCACCCTGCTGCAACCAACCAATGAGGAGTGGCCGGGGGGCTGGGCTCTGTCTGTGGCACCGTTGCCCGGGCAACCTGTCGCCGAGCGACCGAGGGGCAGTTGGCCAGGCATCTAATGAGCGGAGCAACGTCCTGCCAGGAGAGCGCCAGAGAGATTTACTGTCTATTACACACCAGCTAGCACACAGCTAATATCTGCTGTTACACTCCCTGCTCAGCCATGTGGCAGCCATTTTGATCAGAATGTCCACCACACATCAGAGGTAGTGACTGGACAACAGAAAAGTCTAACATTTATTCTTGATCCGTATCACATATGTCCATTCTGAAGATCACACTGACGTTAAGTGGGATCTTCAGAGGGTTTGTATATTTTAGTGTGCTGGTCTAGCCTCAGCCAGTACTCCAGCCAATAGACACAGCTAAAAGACGGGATCTTCCCTACGGTAAATGCAGAGCAGCGTGAAATACACTGTGAATGATGTGTGCATGTGGGGACTTCCAGTAACTGAGTTAAAGCCTGAGGGATCCAACATGGCAGCTTTATCTGGATCGATGGGCCTGATGGATCGACTCACAGGACAGCCACTGAAGGGACACCCAATCCTGCTGGGAGAGAGGGAGAATAGAGATGGCAAAGAGAGGGAGGAGAGAGGGAGAAAAGAGGAAGGCGTGGGGGTGAAGAGAGGTTTTAATGGCAATACAGCTTCTGCCATGTCCCTTGAATGTGTATTTATCTGAAATTGGCGTATTCACCCAACATTGGTAGCTTTCAAAATGGTGGTGGGGAGGGTGGGAAGAGAGAACAGAGGGGCCAACTAGGGAGCCGTTTCAGGGGGAAAGAAAGACAGTCTTATGGGGACCTCTGTAAAATCTGCACCTGGGAAGGCCAAGATCCCTCCGCTCGTAAATCTGGCCCGTGGGAACGCTGGAATGCAGACTGTCGGTTGGCCAGACCCTCTGAGGAGGAACCTTTCAGTCCCACATGCATAAATTAGAACCCTGACACCTTAGAGGTGCCAATGGCGTGGCAGGGGGAACTTGTGTATGAAAGAAGAGTTCTTCAGCTCCGCCTTCTTCCCGGAGTTGACCTGCCAGTCAAATGTGGAGCTACTGTAGATGCTCATTGGTGGAAAGAGAGGCTTGGCTTTTCTCACAGAATCCTGATTAGCTGGTGTGTTGTAGATCTGTGTATCTGGGGAATGTAATGTGTTTTTAAAAGTTGTTACATTTCAATTGTATTGAGGAGGGTCAACCTTTTTGTCAAATGTAACTTGAAATTTTGACAGGGAGTCTACACACGTGAGACAACTTTCCCCTTCTATCTCATGGAGCCAGAGGAGATGAGAAGCTCTTCTACTTCACCACCTGAGAACTCGCTCCTTACTTCTAATTAGAAATGGAAATCATAAACATCCCTCCCCCCCCTGCCCCCTCTCTCAAAATGTCAGAGGGAGGGCGAGGCAGGGGTGGCAGGGTTGCGGGGCGGGGCGGGCGTAAAGATGCCAGATGGATGGTGGCATTAGACACTATTTCATGTTTCACTGTGCTGGGTGCCGGAGGAGAGGGGGAGTGTGAGGGTGGTGTGTGTGTGTGTGAGAGAGAGAGAGGTGTGTGTGTGTGTGTGTGTGTGTGTGTGAACGTGCTGTAGCAGCGGTGTCTGCACGCAGCGTGAGATTAATTCAGCCAAATTAATTGGGCCGAGATTGAAAATGAGAACGAGTCGCAGCTGAGCCCCAGCATCCCTCCTTCCCCTCCTTTTTACACTTATTTGCTCTGTTATTTATTTAGCTGTAAGGGAAATCTCGCATGCACTCTCATATGCACACAAAAACAATTATAGACATACTACACATACGTCAAGCATGCTTATGTACAGAGGAATGCCTCCACCCACCCACCACAGCTCAGTGCTGGAGCAGAATTCATTTTATAAACGTGCTTCTGGATGATTCTGTGCTGTTGCTGAGCGGGGAAGAGAACATGCCATCTGGAGAGAGGGAGGTGGGAGAGGTGGGAGAGAGAGGGAGGGAGGGAGAGAGAGAGTGGGAGAGAGAGGGAGAGAGGTGGGAGAGAGGTGGGAGAGAGGTGGGAGAGAGGAGGGAGAGAGGAGGGAGAGAGAGGGAGAGAGAGGGAGAGAGAGGGAGAGAGAGGGAGAGAGAGGTGGGAGAGAGAGGGAGCGGGAGAGAGAGGGAGAGAGAGGGAGGGAGAGGTGGGAGAGGTGGGAGAGAGAGGGAGGGAGGGAGAGAGAGAGAGGGAGAGAGAGAGACGGAGAGGTGGGAGAGAGAGGGAGAGGTGGGAGAGAGAGGGAGAGGTGGGAGAGAGGGAGAGGTGGGAGAGAGAGGGAGAGAGAGGGAGAGAGGGAGAGAGGGAGAGAGGGAGAGAGGGAGAGAGGGAGAGAGGGAGAGAGGGAGAGAGGGAGAGAGGTGGGAGAGAGGTGGGGAGAGGGAGAGGTGGGAGAGAGAGGGAGAGAGAGGGGGAGAGAGGGAGAGAGAGGGAGAGAGAGGGAGAGAGAGGGAGAGAGAGGGAGAGAGAGGGAGAGAGAGGGAGAGAGAGTGAGAGAGAGTGAGAGAGAGTGAGAGAGAGGGAGGGGTGGGAGAGAGAGGGAGGGAGGGAGAGAGAGGGAGAGGTGGGAGAGAGAGGGAGAGAGAGGGAGAGAGAGGGAGAGAGAGGGAGGGAGAGGTGGGAGAGAGAGGGAGAGAGAGGGAGAGAGAGGGAGAGAGAGAGGGGAGAGAGAGGGGAGAGAGAGTGAGAGAGAGGGAGAGAGAGGGAGAGAGAGGGAGAGAGAGGGAGAGAGAGGGAGAGAGAGGGAGAGAGAGGGAGAGAAAGGGATAGAGAGGGAGGGAGAGAGAGGGAAAGAGAGGGAAAGAGAGAGAGGGAGAGGTGGGAGAGAGAGGGAGAGAGAGGGAGAGAGAGGGAGAGAGAGGGAGAGGAGAGAGGGAGAGAGGGAGAGAGGGGAGAGAGAGGGAGAGAGGGAGAGAGGGAGAGAGAGGGAGAGGTGGGAGAGAGAGGGAGAGAGAGGGAGAGAGAGGGAGAGGTGGGAGAGGTGGGAGAGAGAGGGAGAGAGGGAGAGAAAGAGAGAAAGGGAGAGAGGGAGAGAGAGGGAGAGGTGGGAAGAGAGCAAGAGAAGCAGAGAAAGAGAGAGAAGGAGAGGGAGAGAAAGAGAGAGACAGGGGTGGGGAGGAAGGCAGGGAGAGAGGGAGAGAAATAGGAAATAGGAGGTAGGACTCCGTGAAAGTTACTCCCACACACATCTCGGTGAACCTGCCTGTGAGACCTGACATGACACGTCTTTAGCCACCTGCCAGCGGTGTAGCGACACAACTTTACCGTTGACACTATCAGTGACCCAGCCCTCAGACAGGGTTTCAGTGGGAACACAATACTTACACGACACCAGAGTAATGCTTAGTGACAGGACACTATTTCAGGGGCAGGTGGTAGGGGCAGGTGGTAGGGTAGTATGTCTTATGTCCAGGCAGTATTTCAGCGATACAGGAGTGGCTTAGTCCTACTAAAAGTCTGGGGAGGAATGGGGGGGGGTAGTAATGGCAGTGAAGTATGGAGACAGGTACTCGGTTTGAGTGACGTGTGATTGAGTGTTTACTGTGATTGAGCAGGTCATCTGTTAGTGAGAAGACAGTTGCGTATGTGTGTGCGTGTCATTTTGTTGTGTGAAAAGACAGTGCTTTAGAACCAGGACAGCGATAGAGTGACGGAGTGGGGTCTTAGAGCCGTTACTGGACCATGGTAACAGTATATTACACTAAAGGGGTACGCCAAATAAAAAAGTTATCCAGCGAAATAACAACACAATGTCAAATACAGGTAGCCTAGTCAAATAATGAACATCCAATCACATTAACCGTTACTCTCTCGTTGGAATTCCACTAACGGTCCGTATGTAGACAAACGTTGCTGCTGCTCATGTTGGTATCTGTGCTGATGGTGCAAAAGCCATGACAGGGAGACATAGTGGCGTGGTAACACGCATGCAAGAATTTCCCCCCGACGCCATTTGGGTACACTCCAACATCCACCAAGAGGCTCTTGCTGCCAAAGGAATGCCTGACAGCTTGAAAGATGGTTAAGTTTATTTGTCACGTGCACTGAATACAACAGGTGTAGGTAGACCTTACAGTGAAATGTTTACTTACAGGCTCTAACCAATAGTGCAATAAAAGGTATTAGGTGAACAATAGGTAGGTAAAGAAATAAAACAACAGTAAAAAGACAGGGTATATACAGTAGTGAGGCTATAAAAGGAGCGAGGCTACATAGAGACACCGGTTAGTCAGGCTGATTGAGGTAGTATGTACATGTAGATATGGTTAAAGTGACTATGCATATATGATGAACAGAGAGTAGCAGTAGCGTAAAAGAGGGGTTGTTGGGTGGTGGGACACAATGCAGATAGCCCGGTTAGCCAATGTGCGGGAGCACTGGTTGGTCGGCCCAATTGAGGTAGTATGTACATGAATGTACATGAATGTTTAGTTAAATGCAGTTATGCATATATGAAAAACAGAGAGTAACAGCAGCGTAAAAGGAGGGGTTGGGGTGGGGGGCCCAGGGCGGGGGGGCCCACAATGCAAATAGTCCGGGTAGCCATTTGATTACCTGTTCAGGCGTATTATGGCTTGGGGATAAAAACTGATGAGAAGCCTTTTTGTCCTAGACTTGGCACTCCGGTACCGCTCGCCATGCGCTAGTAGAGAGAACAGTCTGGGGTGGCTGGGGTGGCTGGGGTCTTTGACAATTTTTTGGGCCTTCCTCTGACACCGCCTGGTGTAGAGGTCCTGGATGACAGGCAGCTTAGCCCCAGTGATGTACTGGGCCGTACGCACCACCCTCTGCTCGTCCTCTGCCTTGCGGTCAGAGGACGAGCAGTTGCCGTACCAGGCAGTGATGCAAAACATGCTCTCGATGGTGCAGCTGTAGAACCTTGTCTGACCGCTTGCATGATGACGAGTTTCTCACACGACTGGCCTATCTGGGTGATGTTTTTTCTCGCCTGAATGATCTGAATGTAGGATTACAGGGACTCTCCGCAACTATATTCAATGTGCGGGACAAAATTGAGGCTTAAGAAGTTGGAGCTGTTCTCTGTCTGCATTAACAAGGAACACACAGGTCTTTCCATCATTGTATGATTTTTGTGCGCAAATGAACTCAAGCTTACGGACAATGTCAAATGTGATATAGCGAAGCACCTGAGTGAGTTGGGTGCGCAATTACGCAGGTACTTTCCCAAAACAGATGACAAAAACAACTGGATTTGTTATCTCTTCATGCCCTGCCTCCAGTCCACTTACCGATATCTGAACAATTGATATGAACAATTGATATCTGAAAATTGAATTTAATCAGAAGCCACTGCCAGATTTCTGGATTCTAGCATGAAAACTAAATACAGGCACAGACTGTGTGTGGGGAATGATTTAAGACTGAGACTCTCTCCAATACAACCCAACATTGCAGAGTTATGTGCTTCCTTTCAAGGACACCCTTCTCATTAACCTGTGGTGAGTTATTCAAAATGTTTGATGAACAAATAAGGTTTTGTATGTAAGATGGTTAAATAATGAGCGAAATTATTGATTATTATTAAATTATTATTTGTGGCCTGGTCCTATAAGAGCTCTTTGTCACCTCCCACAAGCCGGGTTGTGACAAAAACTCACACTCATTCTTATGTTTAATTAATGTATCGTATAGTGTGTGTGGCAGGCTTACAATGATGGCAAAAAACAACATTTGAGAGTGCGCTGATCCTGGTGCTAGAGGGGGTATGCAGTTGGAGGTTGAATGTTTGAAGGGGTACGGGACTATAAAAAAGTTTGGGAATCACTGCCCTAAACAATATCTGGGACAGAATTTGACTCGTGTTTGAGTGACATGGTTAGGGTCTGCAATAAGTGACCAGACAATGTTTTACTGAGTATGTTCGGTCACATGGTCACTTCAGAAGAATGAGTAGGCAAATTGTAGAACTGTGCACTACTGTGTGTGTGTGTGTGTGTGTGTGTGTGTGTGTGTGTGTGTGTGTGTGTGTGACAGCAGGAGAGAGAGAGAGAGAGAGAAAGACAGAGGGTGTGTGTGTGTGTGTGTGTGTGTTCATTGGAGGGTGCTTTCTGAGAGAGGGGGAGGGAGGAGATGAGTAGAGTTACGAGCTCTCTTTCTCTCATTCTCTGGTTCTGTACCTTTAGTACAAAGTGACACACTGGGTCTCGGTCTCGCCTGAGTGAGCAACTCAATTATCTCCTTTAATACAGCCTTAGCCTCGTACACCGATCCCATTATGCCACAGCACTTCCCCGCCGGCGACCACACCGCGCCGTCTCTTAGCGACAAGTCACCAGACGACGCTCTCTCTCTCTCTTTCCTGTGTAGTTTCTCTTCAGAAGCACCGGGTGCATTCTGCTCATTTTAATGTGAAATCTAGGGTTGCTACCCAGGCCGGCTGGTTGTTCGTTCTGTCAGATCGGCTGCCAGACAGAGACAGTCTTTTTGTTCTTTATCTATGGTCGTTCGTTCTATATGCTCCATTACCATACTGGCTGGCAACAGTCATAACCCTTGCATGCTAGCTAGCCAACTATGGCTAACTTACAGTCACATCAAACAGTGGAGCCAGACTAACAAAATAGCTGCATTTGCTTATTTAACTAGGCAAGTCAGTTAAGAACAATGATGGCCTACTGGAGAACAGTGGGTTAACTGCCTTGTTCAGAGGCAAAACAACAGATTTTTTTTCTTGTCAGCTCAGGGAATCGATCCAGCAACCTTTTGGTTACTGGTCCAACGCTCTAACCACTAGGTTGCCTAGCTGTTTCCTAGTGACATTTATTTGGACACATCTATAGCAATGGAAAATATGCTCTCTCGTCAGGACACTGCTGTTCAGAGGAGCTAGCCAACAACACAGCTAACACAATCACTTCAAACTGAAGCTGGAAAGACTGCAAACTTCCTGCACTTCGTTTCGTTTGACCTTTTTTCAATTGACATTTCTTTGTCTAAGTCCATAAAAATGATGCCAGCTGATTCATGATTTCGACTGGCTAGGAAATGCTGCCTGCCTGTCTGTCTTGTCCCAACGCCCAACACGTTCATTACCATGGGACAGCTGGAGATCGAATTTGAATATTGAAACAATGTTGCAAATGTTGGCGAGACCGACAGCGAGGTTCATACAAATCTCCTCTGTTGAAAACTAAATGTTAGTGTAAAAGAAATGTGAGATAATGTCTAGATGCTTTTTATAGTGGAGATCAAGTATATAAATTGCCTGGCTGGGCTGATGAGACAGTGGATTGCGCAGTCAGATGGAACAGAGTAAATAGGCATTTTAACATCATAGATTTAGCCGGTGGTAATTTGTGGAATAGACACTGTCTGCAATGCGGTTTAAACCAATCAGCATTCAGGATTAGACCCACCCGTATTTCTTAGGGTCAACAGTGACTTCTACCATAGTACCACCAATTACAGTGTCTTATGACACTGGGGGGGGGGGGGGGGGTAAATGCATATATCATTTGTTGTGATTCTGTTGTGATCTAAAACCAATATATAAAAATATTTTTTTTAAAGATGGGAGGTTTAATGGAAATCTGAGTTTTTTTCTTCTTAAAACACAAACCAGTAAACTAACACAAGGTGGTAGTCTACCTCTACCTTGTGGTTGTGCAGTCTGAGATGCTGGGATTTGTGGAACAGCCTGGCTGGGTTGATCAGCTTCTGAGAGCCAACTGGTAAATCACCACAGGTTTACAGTCTCGCCCTTACCAGCCATGACACACTTGGGGATTTCCATCTGATATTTTTCCATGGCTGCAGATGACTTTTGAACCCCCCCTTTCTCCCTCTCTTTCTTTTCTCTTATCAGAGGGCATATCACCATTCTTTCTACCCTGTGCCTGGTTGTCAGAGGACAGGTATCTCTCTCTCCGAACCCCCCCTACCCCTCTTTCAGTCAGGCATCCATCACTCACTCACTCTATTTATCTGTTTATCAAAGGACATAGCACTCCCCGTTTCAGGGCACTAATCTTTGACTCACCTCTCCTTCTGTCCTTTTCTCTCTCCCTATCGCACTCTCTCCATCAACCTCTCTCTTTCACTTCCCATCTCCTCATGTTTTGCCTCCACCTCACCTCACCTCATCTCTCTGTCTCTCTCATCCCCCGCTCTCCCTGCATCTTTCTCTACCCCCTCTTTGCCTCCTTCACCTTTCTCTACCCCCTCTCTGCCTCCTTCACCTTTCTCTACCCCCTCTCTGCCTCCTTCACCTTTCTCTACCCCCTCTCTGCCTCCTTCACCTTTCTCTACCCCCTCTTTGCCTCCTTTACCTTTCTCTACCCCCTCTCTGCCTCCTTCACCTTTCTCTACCCCCTCTCTGCCTCCTTCACCTTTCTCTCTCTCTTTCTCAGTGTGTACCGGTACACAGCGCTGTCACACAGAAAACCAAATCAGTCTGTCAGCGTGGACAGATTGATGTGTCTCTCAGCCCTGAGCCGACTGCACATAGCTCATCATTACTGTCTGCACTGCAGCTGAAGAGGAGAGGAGATATGGAGAGGAAGGGAGAGCCAATGAGGTGGGAGGAAGGGAGAGAGCAGGATATGTGGTGAGAGCAGCGGGAAGGGGAGAGGATAAGGGAGGAGAGGGAAATGAAGATGGGAGCGGGAGAAGGAGAAGAAATATGGAGAAAACAAGGAAAGGGACAAAGAAAGCATATGGGGAGAGACCGTCGAAAAGAGGAAGAGTCTGCACACGTCAACCAAACCATAAGCCCGTAGCCCAGCATGACTTCTCATGCATGTGTTTGCTTGCATAACTGCCATGTGTGCAAATGCCGGCCTACCTGCAGAGTGCGCATAAATCAAACTGGGCTGAGCATGTGTGCATATCTCTGTGACTGTGTGTGCGTGCGTACGTGTATGTGTGTGTTCTGGGTACGCACATGTGAGCTGATGTGTTTTCTATTCAAGACTCGTTAAGGGCCAACAGTTTGGCATGTGCCTGACAACACCGACATGGTTTTATCTTATTGGAGGGCCAGACTGCCAACTTCATCTGATAGGCTGTCCAATCATGTCAAATGGAGTGCTTATATAAAACCTGCCCCCTCAAAACAAAATGAAAACTAGACAATAACATTAATGTAACTTTAATATTTCATGTTAGCAAGGTAGCTAGTCTCCAACCAGTGTGTGTGTCTGTCTGTGTGCAGGACGCTCTAAATTGGGCAATTCTCATAATGTCATGAAGACATTATGAGGTGGGTGAGCCAAACTCTGCGGGTCCGAGAAACAAATGACAATTACAGGAGCAGGACGGGAGAGTCTCCTGGTTGATTTATGCAGACAATAACTGCAAATCAAAGTGGTTGAATAAGAGAGGAGAAAGGAGAAATGTAGAGGGGGAAGAAAGGAGAGTATAAAAGATGATAGAGGTTGTACACTGAGCTGGCTATCACTCTTCTAGGGTTGTGTGTTTAAAGGATAGTACAGTGTTCTGTGTCAGGTATTTATTTAAGTGCATAATTGTTGGTTGATCTTTGAATGTCATGTTTCATTTTCATGTCGCCTACTCAGAACTCTATGACACAAACTCTATCCCTCTTTCTCTCTCATTTACTTACTGGTGGCTCGCTGGCTCGCCCCAGTTGCTCAGTCTGCCTGTCTACGCCGGTGGCAGACGATGCGACTGGGCCCCATGCCAGACAGAGTCGGAGCCAGAGCCCAGAGCTGGGAGCCACAGTTCCCCGGTACCTTGCCATCTTCCATCCCTGCACTTCAGTAAATGAGCCCACAGCTAGACAGGAAGCTACAGGCTGAGCCATCGGCATTGATCCCTCTTCCTCTACTCCAGCCAATCAGGGGAGGGTTAGGAGACAGTGGTGGAGGTGGCGTAGGTGGTGTGTCGATTTGTATGTGTGTGTGGAAGGGGGGGGGGGGGGTTAGCCTACATTGTGGAGGCATGCTTCTTAAGTGTCTGGGAGTCAGCCTGGCTTAGGTAAGAAAGAGGGAGTCTGTAAGGTTAGTGTAACATTATGTTTGAGTGTTTTTCTATACCACCAACCACCCAACAAATCAGACCGATAAGTCTGCCGACAGCTGGGATTATTGACCTATCTGGTATAATGGAGCAGTAATGTAACCGAACTTTTAAAAAGTACATATGGGTTCAAAATCTGTCTCCTGTTGGGTCATGTTCTGGGTCTTTCCTTTGAGATTTTAAGTGGACATTGTGCATCGATATTGATATTGATAAGAAAGACAACATGGATAACTCATTAAATCTGATTTTCTATGAGTAAAGAGTTGCGGAAGTGACAAAACGCAGCACTTTGACATGTCCCTCTGTCACCCTCTGTGAATTCCAGGAAGATTTTAAGATCTTAACCCCAAAATGTATCCGCGATTTCACCATCATTGTAAATCCCTAGTTATTTCTGACAGTCATTTCTGAAGATCCCTCATTTTTATAATACCTGTATATATATTTTTAAAGATTTCTTTCTAAATGAACATCTAAATGGTCAAATCATAGTCTAAAGCAGGTAAGCTGGTTCTACTCTTTTCGGCCATTATCTGGTGTTTTGTGGTGTAAAACTGAAATCAAGAAATCAACACTGTTGCGCATAGATAGACAGGCTAGAAATGTTTTAACATGAAATGACTTTGGTAAAACTTCAATTGCCCCTTCCTGTTGCACACAACACGCTTCCATTCCCCCGTCATAAGGGAATTTATGGCTGATTGAAGATGAAATCGTCAACCATATTACAAGTACACTGTTACTTTATTTGGCCTTTGCTATAGTCATTTTTATTTTTATTTAACCTCTTTAGATGGGAAAATGTTATATTTTTATAAAGTTGAACATGTGCTCTTTATGACAGAATTTTAAAATGGGTGAAATCATTATTATTATTATTTTTTTTACAATTCTTAAAAGGCACTAAAATGTTGGAACAACCTTTCTCTCCATATTCTATAGTTTGGCTGAGCTGCTGTCCGAAATGTTTCCCAACTTGGGCTAAATACTACACACACTTTCCTAGATGTCAATGAACATTTTGGTTGCAAGCGCATAGTCCATAACCCCTAGCTCAGAGTCTATGGATTGTATCCCAAATGGCACCCTATTCCCTATAGTGTGCTACTTCAAAAGTAATGCATACAGGATGCATCCCTGGGCAGAGTGTGGCCAACCTGGACAGGCAGGTGCTCCACTGGGGGCTCTGGCCAGGGGGCCTAGAGGCAGGGGCCTGACCAGGCATTGTTCCAGCGTGGCACTGAGAAGAGACATCGGGGTAATGGGGTGTGGTACCAAGCCCAGCGGGCCAAAAAAAGGGGGAGAGAAGGGGTAGAGGGAGAACGAGAGAGAGTAAGAAAGAGGGAGAGAGAAGGAAAGATAGAGAGAGATCAAAAGGAAGAAAAAGAGAGAGGAAGAAAGAGAGGGAGAGGGGTGCGGGGGAGTGAAAAAGAAGAGAGAAAAAAAAGAGAGAAAACAGGATGGATGGAGCGCGGTATGAACTGTAGTGTACAGGGAAGCCCAGGATAGAACTGACATCGTAAGTCACATCGAACCAGCAGCATTCCTGCTGTGTCCTTCAGCTCTCTCAGTCTGGTGTTGTGTTGGGTTTAAAACAGTGGAGAGACACCCACCTTGAGAGAGAGGATGCTTGGGTCTGCTGCCTAAATGGGAGGCTCACACGCTATGGAGGGGAGGCGGGGGAGGGAGGGGGGCAAAGGGAGACGTGTTCAGAAAAAACAACATCCGCAGAGTTTTACGACCTGGGAACCGGGTGACCCCCCCACCGCCCCCTGCTGTAACTCTGCAGGTGAGAGTGAGGAAAGACCATCAGCCACAGCCCCTCCTACGGCCTTGCCGTTTGCCTGACTGCCTGCTCCACTTTTAGCGTATGTGGCCAGTTTATGTGTGTGCATGTTGTTGTGATGATTTGAATTGTAGTGATTGTAGTGCGAGTGTAGGCGCGCGGTGTGTTTGAATACATACTGGTTTGTGTGCTCCTCTCGTGGGTACAATTATTATCCAGGAAGCGACCCCTCTGACGTGGCAAGGCAACCCCGGCGTTGACCCCAGTGCTCCTCTCATCCAATAAATGCAGGAGGCGCTTGTCGGAAGGGCACTGGGAGACTTCCCCTCGGCCTGGGCCCCGACACGGCTGTCCATCTGCCAGGCTCTCCCTGAGAGCCCATTATCACTACGGGGAGCAGGAACCGAGTGGAAGGGAATGGAAACGCCACGGAATTCCAGACATTCCTCCCAGTTCCTCCAACTCCTCCAGCGTCTCCGTGAACGCTGTGAACGTTTCTGCACAAACAAAAAATGATAACTGAAGAGTCCAAGATTCTGGGAATGAGATTAGTGGAACAGAAGTAAGTGAAATTACACAAACTGTATTCTTATTGGGATCCCTATTATTGTAATTGTATAAAACCAATTGTTTGTCTATTCCATTTGGGCATGGTATATCATATTTTGGCTTCAGTATATTTCAACATATTAATATGCTGGCATGTACATCAGACATCATCATATGTCTGTGACCTCACTTCCTGTCCCGGTGGAGGACAGCTTCTGTTTCCTCTCAGACAGGAGAGAGCCGGTGTTTCCTCCCTCAGTGGCTTCCTACACCACACAAACTCTCTCTCACACACACACACACACACACACACACATATCCACACACATTAATATATACTCACACACACCCATTTATATATACTGTACACGCAGAGCCACATTCCCACAATCCCTACTCAAATGCAAAAAGTAGCAGCATGTTAACACGCAGCCGTGACCACCGTAACCAACCAACCTCATAGATGTCCCCTTACACAGGGCCACCAGTACAATCACACACTCACAGACACTCAGTAGAAAAGTTTCAGTGGACGTCAACACTCCCTCATAACCAAATGGCCCCTGAGGACCCAGCGAGGGAATTAGCATAGATTCAGATACTTCTCCCACCAACCAGGCTTCAGGCCCCTGTCCTCCCCCACATGTCCCCCCTCACCCCCAATGCTACTCCCCCGCTGGCCAGCTCAGCGCGGACGAGGGCATGGGGCGTCCAAACGAGGGGGGAAGAGGAGCTGGTCCAGAATGTCTCTCCTCTAAATTACCCTCATTAATTGTCATCAGCTCCTCAGGATGTTGGAGTGGATTATCATAATAGCAGCAACTAGAGCTTCTTCTTTAAGAACGGAAAGAATAACAAAAAGTCATTAAAGGACAGAGGCTTTTTTGGGGGGGGGAAACTTAACATGATTCCGTCAGTCCGGTCTAACTGAGTTTGATGATGTCACTATTAAAAAGTTGTGTGGGTAAACAACAAGAGTATACAAAATACAAGACAGCGTCAATGTGTTTTTCCACATATGTTTTTTTTTTATTTTACCCCTTTTTCTCCCCAATTTCATAGTATCCAATTGTTGTAGTAGCTACTATCTTGTCTCATCGCTACAACTCCCGTACGGGCTCGGGAGAGACGAAGGTTGAAAGTCATGCGTCCTCCGATACACAACCAACCAAGTTCCTGCTTCTTTAACACAGCGCACATCCAACCCGGAAGCCAGCCGGAGGAAACACCGTGCACCTGGCCACCTTGGCTAGCGTACACTGCGCCCAGCCCGCCACAGGAGTCGCTGGTGCGCGATGAGACAAGGACACCCCTACCGACCAAGCCCTCCCTAACCCGGGCGACGCTAGGCCAATTGTGCGTCGCCCCACGGACCTCCCGGTCGCGGCCGGTTACGACAGAGCCTGGGCGCGAACCCAGGACTCTGATGGCACAGCTGGCGCTGCAGTACAGCACCCTTAACCACTGCGCCACCCGGGAGGCCCCATGAAACCATTTTTAAACACATCTGTAGCAAATTGAGTAACAAAACCATGATGCATCTGCAAAAATCAACTCTCTGAAAACACTCCAAATTCTCATTACCGGGTCATTTTATACAATGTTATTTTAGAATGTTGTTATTTATTTGAATTAAACACAAAATATTTAGCTGTAGTTTGTCCATAAATCATAAGAATTGTATACTAGTTGAAGTTTACATTTAAGCTTTAATATTGATTATGTAAATGTCTCTTGTGTCTCATTACCATAAAACATTTTCAAGTTCCTGTAAAATCTCCAGACAGTTTTTAGATGAAGTTTCATTCACCCATGATGTATCATCTGGAAGAGTAGTCCTTAGATGAGCACAACTTAAGTTCATTTATTCGCTTATGCCTTCAGAATTAGATTCTCAAACATCCCCCTTTACCCCACTTGGCCTTCTCATTACCGAAACGGCTATAAAGCTCAAATTGGGAAAGAGTCAGGCAACCATTATCTTACCAACACGGAGGCTTTAGTGATGGGGTCAAGTGTTTGCTGACTCATAACGTCTCCTATTATTTGCATATTGAGCTAAGGTCATCTTATTACGAAACACAAATGTCTCATTACCATGTACTTTTTTTAGGTCCGTTTCTATAATGAGAACCTTAATGTCGGTAATGATAATATGCTAATTCTAATGTAACGTCCATTGCTGTGCTCTCCTGGTAAGTTTATTTATTTACTAGGACCTGTTGTATAGATGAACAGTTATTTGATTAAGTGGGGTTTGTCAAGAAATATGAGAACCTAATTTAACTTACTTTAGGCCACAATCAGCCGTTTGTGTTTCAGCAAAGAGCACCCACACCACTTAAAGGAGGATAACCACACCACGTAAAGGAGGATAACCACACCACTTTAAGTAGGATAACCACACCACTTTAAGGAGGATAACCACACCACTTTAAGGAGGATAACCACACCACTTTAAGAAGGATAACCACACCACTTTAAGGAGGATAACCACACCACTTTAAGGAGGATAACCACACCACTTTAAGGAGGATAACCCCTATTTTGCCTATACTCTTGTTTGATATCCCAACACAGTTTTTGGTCCATTTCCCATGTACTTTAATACTTTATAGGCATATTGTATTATGCCTTTTTCCCATTGAATCCAGAAATACATCTAAAATACATTACAACCACAAATATCCACATCCTAATACACCAATATTACCTGTAAAGACCTTATATAAAAAAAGGTACCCTGTTATGTTTAAGTCCACTTTTAACTTTTGAAAATACATGAATGTAATTACAGTGCTTATACTTATACTGAAATAAGGGGCATTTTAGTCCATTAAGATCAGGGATTTTAGTATTATACAAGTCATTTGGGATTAATAAATGACACACTTTGAGGATTTGTTGGGTTCTTGAATCTTTGATAGAGATCAGGACAGTTTGTCAATGGCAAACTGTGCATCACTCATTACCGAAATATGCAGTCTCATCTCTGAAATAAATATTTAGGAAATATTATGAAAAGTCAAACGTATACTTTAGACATTTTGTGATTCATCTGATAGTGTGACTTTTGTACTTTATCCAAATATGTGTACATAAATGAAATACAAGTGATTAGGACAACATCAACCAAAAGGTTATGTGTAACTGTAATGCGATAAATTACGAAATATGTTTTAATAATTGCATTTTGAATAGTTGTATTTTCAGTGTTAGGCCATTTCATAAGGGGAGCAATGTAAAAAAAAAAATAAAAAAAAATGATTTGTTGATAACTTTTTGGGGCTTTGAAAACTGTTGTGGTAATGAGAAGTACAGATCCTAATCTCAGTGATCCAAGAGAAAATGTTTAAAATGACCCACAAATGTTGGTCAAATGCCAGTTTTGTGAGAAGGACCTAAGTAGGGGTTGCAAAATTATTTCCCAAAATTCCAATGTTTTCCAGAAATCCTGTTTGGAGGATTCCGGGTTCCCTGCTTATTCCTTTCTGATTCTTGGAATCTTCCAACCAGGATTTCCAGAAAAACCTGGACATTTTGGTAAAGTTTGGGGGAAATGTTTCAACCGTATCCACAGGTAAGCAGTGTAAAGAGAAGAGGGATAATGATGAAAAGCACCAGTCAAAAATTCTGCCCTCCTGTCCTGAAAAGTGGAAGTTACCACTTCATCGTTAGCTGGACTCTCCATTCAATCATTCAACAGTAGGTCTCACAGCACGTGCTCATAACACAGTGTATAAACGTCAACAACAGTTCTAACATTACGGTAAGCATAGAGACCTTGGTGAAATCATGAGCGATTGGATGTCAGTCTGTCCAAATTTGGTGGTGGAAGGGACTGAGGCGCTAGCCCCTGTCTGCCTGTCTGTCGCTAGCATTAGTTTACGGGCTCAGGGAATTCAGGCAATTTGCTGTATCGATCGCTAGCTAATTAGCCTCAGATTAAGAGGCGCAAACGAATTTGTGCCAAACAAACATGAGTGGACGAGCTCTATGGCATTGATTTCTTGTAACGTCCTAATGATTGGCTCAGTCAGCAGGGCCTTTATTTCCCACGCACAACTCAGTGACACTAGGCGCTAGCGTAAATCTAACGTGGGTCAATTCAGCTGAGGGCTTGAGCTTTACTAACTCTCTCAGAGTCATTTGGGGTTGTTCATAGAAACATAGTGCCCCACCAAATCGTCTGCCTAGGTTTGTGGCCTTTTAAAGTCATCACTCAAGGTTTTCATCCGCTGTTCGTTGATGCTGTTGAGTGCTCTGTCTATGGAACTGATAGGTTGAGGGTCTCAGGCAGATACCCAGGGTCTCAAGGAGATACTCTGACAACAGAGACCTTTGATGACCCCAGAGCTGACAGAGATACCACGCTGCCTGTTCCCACCATCCATCTAGAAGAACATAATCGCAGCCCCAATACTCCCCATAATGCACCCTTTCATTCTACTTACTGGAATGGACGACATAATAATACAAAATTTAAAACATAAACCACAGCTGTGGCACTTCTTCTTCCTCTACCTCCATCTCGCTCCTCCTTTTCTCTCGCTCCCTTTCTTCTTCTCCCCCCACTTCCTCCCTCTCTCTTCCTCCCTTCTCTTCCACTACATTTCCCTCCCGTAAAGTTTCAAAGTCACTATAAAAGGCGCTAGCGTCTTTTAATGGAGATTCATCACACTGTCATTTCTGTTTTCTCCCCCGTAGCGAGAGCAAAGTGTTTTGTGTGAGGGGAGGAACGGCCGTTTGTTCGGCTCCTCATTTAGCCCAGCGCGGGACGAGAAGCCCCGTCATTATCTCAGGAGATGGACCAGAGAGAGGTAGTCTCTCTCTCTCTCTCTCTCTCCCCCTCCATCTTCCGGAGATACAGCGCCAGGTAGTCTTATTGAGGTGTCATGGAAAATCTTCCGCATATTGGTTTTGGGAGCCTTCCAACTGTGTTAGTTAGTGTAGGGGTGTCGGGCTTTCCGAACTCACTGATGGGAATGCCATAGATAGTTACAGTGTAGTCTGATTATATCATGGCAGTAACTGGATGGTTGGTGGGGCCAGACGTCAGTAAAAGCATTTGAAGCTAAAATCATCGTACACAATATTTT